>NC_084587.1:28545016-28908766 GCF_033807715.1 Cololabis saira
TTAGTTCACCAGTAATCTGGTCTTTTCTGTTGTTTGCTTAAATATTTGTGCCTTTGCCTTATTTCCCCATCTATCTGGTTTTCGTTTTTTTTTTTTTTTCTGGGTTCCCTGTCTCCCTTTATGGCATCACCCGTATCCTGTTGGCTGAACATGTTCATAAATTATTTCATCCTAACCCTCACTGTTGAGGGGGCTTTTGTTGTTCTTACTAGTATTGGCGTCATCTGCTGCTTCTATTCATCCACCTTTTGTTATACTACGTGCTGTGTCCTGTATGTTTTGTCTGTCTCGCTGTGCTGCAGTGTTCGGGGAGGTTGGCTGTGCCCTGTCGGCTGAATACTCACAGCTGCAACTCATCAAACAACCTCCATATTAGACCAGATCCTCACCACCATTCTTTGTACAGCTCTCTCAGGTTCAGGAACGTATGGCTGACCATGTCTACATGTGTATGTTTGTGAAACTTACAGATCATGTTTGCATTTCCCTCTCTTCCAGTCAGCCTGAGAAATATCAGCTCTGTCAGCTTCCCGTTTCTGGCTCCTCTGCTATGAGAACCACCGATCCATAATCCTCACCGGCTCTCTCCATTCAAGTTTCCTTTTACTCTGCCTCAGCTAACAACACCGGACTCCACTTAAGTCTACTCCTATCTGCCAGACCACATCTGGATCTCCGCTCCGCCGCAAGCTTTCATTTCTAGCTTCCGCTTTTGTGGTGTACCTTCCAGGAAGTCAGCCATGTTTTCCCGAACTCACAAAGCCATTACCATTTCTGGCTATAAATAAAATATCCTTTTATGTACTACCACCTCTGTGTTGGACTATATCTCAGTTCTTGGTGGGTCATAACAGCTTTGCTTCCAGACAGTGGCATAATTGAGTATTTGTTACATAATGTAACTGAATACTACTCTTGCCTCCTGCATTTAAGTCCTCATCTACACCCCCACTTGTGTGTGACCCCAACATTAAATACAACCACACCCCACCTATAAGTGTAACGTGTTAAAACAGACACATTATTTATATATATATATACAGTTGAAGACGATATTATTAGCCCCCCTATGGAATTTTAAGTTTTTTCAAGTTTCTGGCAAGATCCTTTTTAGCAGGGCAAGGCGGTTCTAACAGAGCATTCCTGAACATACATTTTGTCATTATATGGGCCAAAACATTTATATTTGTGCACCAAAACATTATTATGTAAGAAAAAGCTAAAATGACCAGGGACATTATTATTATTATTAAATTACCATTTATTAAGTCATCACACAAGCCACTTTTATGCAGTGATGTGCTTAACCTTCACAGGTGATGTGCATAAAGGTAATCAGGTCAAACAGGTGATTGCACTCAATTCAGTTAAGTTAATTAACTCAAGCCAAAACATGGTATAAAAGCCTCATTATGGAGCTGGCAGTTGAGGAAGCAACATGCCAAACACAAAGGAAAGAATAAGAATTATAGATGCCCACAAAGCAGGGGAGGGATATACGAAGATATCCAACTGTTTCCAGGTGTCAAGGACTGGAGTGAGAGGCCTCATTCAACGCTCCAAAGACAGCAACACAGTGCAGAACAAGCCTGGCAGAGGTAGAAAGAGAAAGATTTCCGAGAGACTGGAGAGGAAACTGGTGAGAGACGTGTCTAGAGACCCCAGATTAACTTCCAAGGCGCTGGCAAATGACTTGGCCACATCAGGAATCATTGTCTCGAAGAAGACCATAACTAGAGCTCTGCACAGGAATGACCTACGAGGGTGCAGACCAAGAAAAACCCCACTTTTGAGGAAGGGGCACCTTCAAGCCAGACTTCAGTATGCTCGAGACAACCTGGAGAAAGATTATTCATACTGGAAGCGTGTGTTATGGTCTGACGAGACTAAACTAGAGCTCTTCGGCCACAGGGACACTGCTTACGTTTGGAGAAAAAAAGGACAGGCATTCAACCCAAAGAACACCATCCCCACAGTGAAGCATGGTGGTGGGAGTATTATGCTGTGGGGATGCTTCAGTGCATCTGGAACAGGAAACCTTGTCAAGGTGGATGGAATCATGAATAAAGAAAAATATTTGGCTATTTTGAAAGAGAACCTTAGGCAGTCAGCTGTGAAACTGGGTCTGAGACGTCACTTCATCTTCCAACATGACAAGGATCCTAAACACACCTCCCTCTTGGTGAAGAACTATCTCCAGACGACCAAAGTGAATGTCATTGAATGGCCTGCACAAAGCCCTGACTTAAATCCAATAGAAAATCTGTGGGGTGACCTAAAGAAACATGTCCATGCCAGGCACCCATCAAATCTAGAGGAACTGGAGAGATTTGCCAAAGAAGAATGGGCCAGGATTCCTCAAATGAAGTGTGAGAGACTTGTTGTAAACTACAACAAACGTCTGCAGGCAGTAATACAGCAAAAAGGATACACAATTGACTATTAGGGTGTGGGGGGCTAATAATTTTGACCCTGGTAGTTTTTGTGTTTTGTACAATATCTTCATTTCTGAGTGGAATATAAAATAGTGTAAGCATCCAAAATAAAACTATGAAGTCTACAAAAAGCTGTGTTCAGTTTATTTTGCTCTGGTTAATATCACTTGGAAAACACTTAGAAAACAATCACTATTTTGTAAGGGGGCTAATAAAATCGTCCTCAACTGTGTATATATATATACATTGCATT
Organism: Cololabis saira; assembly: GCF_033807715.1. NCBI lineage: Eukaryota > Metazoa > Chordata > Actinopteri > Beloniformes > Belonidae > Cololabis > Cololabis saira. The sequence goes on from NC_084587.1 coordinate 28,547,705, forward strand.
GTTTTTGGTGGATTTGATCAATTTTGTTTTGCTCATGTCCCTCGTTTTGTTGGGTTTCAAACTTGGTTTTAGATTTTGCTTTAGAAGTCCTGTTTCATGTTTAGTTTAAATTCCTGCGTTACTTCATTTTCCCTAGTGCTTTCTTTTGGCCAGCTCCATGTTGATTATATACAGTGGGGCAATTAAGGAGTGGCTTTGTAAGAAACATGTCAAGGTCCTGGAGTGGCCTAGCCAGTCTCCAGATCTCAACCCCATAGAAAATCTTTGGAGGGAGTTGAAAGTCCGTGTTGCCCAGCGACAGTCCCAAAGCATCACTGCTCTAGAGGGGATCTGCATGGAGGAATGGGCCAAAATACCAGCAACACTGTGTGAAAACCTTATGAAGGCTTACAGAAAACGTTTGACCTCTGCCATTGCCTTGCGAAAGTATTTGCCCCCCTTGAACTTTGTGACCTTTTGCCAAATTTCAGGCTTCAAACATAAAGATATAAAACTGCAATTTTTTGTGAAGAATCAACAACAAGTGGGACACAATCATGAAGTGGAACGAAATGTATTGGATATTTCAAACTTTTAAAACAAACAAACAAATACAAACAAATAAAAAACTGAAAAAGTGGGCATGCAAAATTATTCAGCCCCTTTACTTTCAGTGCAGCAAACTCTGTCCAGAAGTTCAGTGAGGATCTCTGAATGATCCAGTGTTGACCTAAAGGACTAATGATGATAAATGGAATCCACCTGTGTGTAATCACGTCTCCGTATAAATGCACCTGCACTGTGATAGTCTCAGAGGTCCGTTTAAAGCGCAGAGAGCATCATGAAGAACAAGGAACACACCAGGCAGGTCCGAGATACTGTTGTGTAGAAGTTTAAAGCTGGATTTGGATACAAACAGATTTCTCAAGCTTTAAACATCCCAAGGAGCACTGTGCAAGCAATAATATTGAAATGGAAGGAGTATCAGAACACTGCAAATCTACCTGGCCGTCCCTCTACACTTTCAGCTCATACAAGGAGAAGACTGATCAGAGATGCAGCCAAGAGGCCCATGATCACTCTGGATGAACTGCAGAGGTCAGAGGTCAGGGGTCTACAGCTGAGGTGGGAGACTCTGTCCATACGACAACAATCAGTCGTATACTGCACAATTCTGGCCTTTATGGAAGAGGGGCAAGAAGAAAGCCATTTCTTAAAGATATCCATATAAAGTGTTGTTTAAAGTTTGCCACAAGCCACCTGGGAGACAAACCAAACATGTGGAAGAAGATGCTCTGGTCAGATGAGACCAAAATCGAACTTTTTGGCAACAATGCAAGACGTTATTTTAGGTGTAAAAGCAACACAGCTCATCACCCTCAACAGCAGCATCATGGTTTGGGCCTGCTTTTCTTCAGCAGGGACAGGGAAGATGGTTAAAATTGATGGGAAGATTGATGGAGCCAAATACAGGACCATTCTGGAAGAAAACCTGATGGAGTCTGCAAACGACCTGAGACTGGGACGGAGATTTGTCTTCCAACAAGACAATGATCCAAAACATAAAGCAAAATCTACAATGGAATGGTTCACAAAAAACATATCCAGGTGTTAGAATGGCCAAGTCAAAGTCCAGACCTGAATCCAATCGAGAATTTGTGGAAAGAACTGAAAACTGCTGTTCACAAACGCTCTCCATCCAACCTCACTGAGCTCGAGCTGTTTTGCAAGGAGGAATGGGCAAAAATTTCAGTCTCTCGATGTGCAAAACTGATAGAGACAAACCCCAAGCGACTTACAGCTGTACTCGCAGCAAAAGGTGGCGCTACAGAGTATTAATTTAAGGGGGCTGAATAATTTTGCACGCCCACTTTTTCAGTTTTTTAATTTGTTAAAAAAGTTTGAAATATCCAATACATTTCGTTCCACTTCATGATTGTGTCCCACTTGTTGATTCTTCACAAAAAATTGCAGTTTTATATCTTTATGTTTGAAGCCTGAAATGTGGCAAAAGGTCACAAAGTTCAAGGGGGCCAAATAATTTCGCAAGGCACTGTAACAAAGTATTGAGATTAACTTTTGTTATTGACCGAATACTTATTTTCCACTATAATTTGCAAATACATTCTTTAGAAATCAGACAATGTGATTTTCTGGATTTTTTTTCTTCCAATTTGTCTCTCATAGTTGAGATATAGGCTACTTGTGATGAAAATTACCAGCCTCTCTTATCTTTTTAAGTGGGAGAACTTGCACAACTGGTGTCTGACTAAATACTTTTTTGCCCCACTGTACATCTGTGTATATATTGTATTTTGTCTCATCCCTTCCCCGCTAGTCTGTCATCTCTCTATCCACCTTTCTGCCTGTCTCTATCTGTCTTTAGTTCTGTTATTCCTTGAGAAACTAAGTATGACTTACGCTGACTTAAGATTTATATCTTAACTTTTGCTTTTCCTGAATCTCCTGCATGTGGGTTCACTTCCTTTCAAACCAAACACTACAGCCTTTAAACAGCTTTCTAATTTTAACTGAATCATTAATCTATAGTCTTGTCTACTCATTTACATTTAATGTGATGTGTGGTAACTCTAAATATTTAAATATTTAAGTATTCCGTGTATACTGTGAGTAAAGTGCTTCTCTGGGATCTTTTAGTCGCAATGTGTCATATTAAACTTACCGTCCCAGACCATTTAACAGCAGTGTCCCTGGTGTGGCCAACAACTGCTGATTATTTCTTTCCTTACACAATGTATTCATTTCTATTGTATACATTATAAATGTATGTACATTGTAAAATTAGTGTTCAGAAAGATTTAATTTAACAATTTAGCAATTTAATGAAACATCTTGAAGAGGGATGGATTTTTTTCAAACAGCCCCCAAATAAGAATCTATTTTTGTGAGGGCATTTAGTAATCTGTGACCTCTACACAGAGAGAGTGATTGAGCACAAGGAGATCTGCAAGTAATGGAAAGCAGAGCTTGTGTGCTCTGTTAGGTGGACCGTGTTATGGGCTTGTCTAAAAACTTTTGCAAAGTTTGACTTTAGAACTTCACCAGACAAATTACTAAGGCAACATACCATAACTCATATCAGAAAGCATCCTGCTCTCCCTCTTTATATTTCTCACTTTCATACACACACACACAAAAACACACACACACGCATTCACAAGTTTAGCTAGCAGGAGCTGAAGAAGGATCACTCGGACACCTCAAGCTGTTCATTTCTTTCCTGTCGTGATATATGCAACCAGCTGTAAAATATTACCTAAGCATCGTCAATGTGTCACCAGAACACAGACATACACAGAGAAAATAAATTGTATTGTTCCCTTTGTCTGATAAACATATAAAAATGTGAAATGCACAAGTAGGACAGGAGATTGAATGGAATGGGGAAAAAAATACCTGCTATCCTGGTTGCTGTGATGATATAAATTGAGATAAATTATGGAGACAATAGAAACACCAGGGAGCGACCCCCCCCCATCTATTCATCTATTCATAACATCATTATTCATATATTGTGCAAGAACAACTAACACCACATGGGTTACATTTATGTATTGTCCTCCACACTCCGCACAGCTCTACAATGACAAAAGAATTTAGGTACTAAGGAATATAGTTTTGAAGTCATGTTCAGTCACTGTTGACTTCAGAGGCTAGAATCCTTACAAACACAATTATACATAGGGAGAAAGTGGTACGCACAACAATATACTGTGTATATATTGAACATTTAGGCACCATAAGGATAAATAATTTCTATCTTGTATCGCTCTTTACGACGCTGACCCCTGGCTAGGATCCAGTATTTCAACTTTAATACTAGATCTTTTATTGTGCCTCATGATTTTCAGTATCTTGTACTGTTGCGCTATTGATCTAGCCAATGAAGAGCCAGCGCTGCTAAATAAGAAATTTACTATTCATTGACCAAGTGGTGGGGTTCCTAATGCGGGTCATGAGTTACATCATTTTGGAACAGCTGCCATCTTGGACGACAAGCTGTATATCTGTTGTATGCAAACTGCACTGTTCTTTACTCGCGGTTCCACCTCTGCACCCGAAAACAGCGCCGGCCGACATCACAGCCCCTCCACTGTCAGCTGGCGACACCCAGGAGCCTCAGCGACGCTCATCCTCATCTCGGTCTACGACCTCCTCTGCCCGGCTGGAAATCCTGAGGGAGGCCGTGCTCCGGCGCTCCGGCGGCCCTCCTCGTCCTCGTCCGGAGCCGGCAGGGAATCCCCCTTCCTCGTCTGATGCCGCGGCCACAGCCTCACCACCTCACCCGTCTACCCGGGCACTCAGCGGGGACCTTGCATCCCCCAACCTTGAGTCCCCACAACTTTCTTCTCCTCGCCCCCTCTTCTCCCCAACCACACTGATCGTGGGAGACCCAATATCCCGGAATATTCGGTTCTTCAACGCAGCCACACATTGCTTCCCTGGAGCCACAGTCCCGGTGATTCTGGATAAACTCCCCGCTCTGCTGCAGTCTCTTCCATCCACCATTACTCGCATCATTGTTAATGTGGGATCCAATGATTGCTCCAAACCGCGCTCTGAGCTTTTAAAAAATGATTTTAATGAGCTGTTCACCTTCCTGAAAAACTGTGGGAAGTCCATTTTTATTAGCGGCCCCCTTCCAACGCTGTCTCGGGGAGCACGGCGCTTCAGCAGGCTGCTGTATCTGAGCTCTTGGCTACAGAACACCTGCAGAGCTCTTAACATTGGTTTTATCGACAATTTTAATCTTTTCTGGAATCGTCCCTCCTTTTATAGACCCGACGGAGTTCACCCAAACAGGCTGGGGGGCCGCGTGTTGGCTGCAAACATTCAGCACGCGGTTCTGTCTGCTCCACGTGAGTGACTATTTTCCGGTCACACCCACACTCCCAGCTCGGGCCCGGAGTCTTCTTCTCCACCTGTGGAGCCAGCCGCTCACAGCACTGCCCCCCTCTCCAGCTACCCCCACAGGTCACAGTCATCACTGCCACCCCCACCAGATAATTTCTCCATAAAGCCAGCTACATCTGGCGTCACCCACACACCAGATCCTCAACCGATTCATCCCCTGGTCACCACCCGTTTTCCCCGTCAGATCCACAGACCCACTGGTTTTAACAGAGACAATCTTGTTTTTATCAACCCGGTACGTTGTGGTCGTGAGCGCGCGTTCAGCACATTTTCATATTTCACCATAGATCACACTTTGGGATGCCTTCTTTATATTTTAGCGTTATTTCCGCATAGATAAGAGTGAGTTTGATGCTCCTTAACAAGTTTGGTCCGCGGATCAACATCAACCGAGCGCGCCCTTGCTCCTGGTGGCTGATTTATGGTTCCGCGTCACACCAACGCAGAACCGACGGCGTAGGGTACGCGGCGACACACACCGCACCGCGTCCCTACGCCGTCGACTACGCCGTCGATTTAACGCGGAACCATAATTCAGGCGAAGCTGCAGTCTGTCTGCGCTGATACTGACACACCGAGTCGGAGCGGATTTGGTCATGATGTTTAACCTGTGTTTTGTGATTAATAAGCACGGGTTTTAATTATTTTTCGTTGGATCAATGTAGCAAATAAAATCGTTGGGACCATCCAGTTCCTCACCCGTCAGATACATGTTTCACGTGATCAGTTCAGGTAAAAACGGCAGTCAAACCAGCAAAATCTAATTTTGCTGGATGAAATATATTAATTCCTGATAAAATAAGTTTGTAAGTGCACAGCTCTGCTCCTGTACGCATGTGAATCAGTGTACGTTTGTGTCTACATGAAAGTACAATCTGCATTGAGAGTTCTCGCTTCGGGAATCCTGGTGTGTGATTGGACGACGCCTCGGCGTCGCCGCTGCTCATTTGCATAAAGTTCAGATTTTTCAACTTTTAAATTGACGCGCCGCGCCCGCCGCTCCCGCTGCCCCCGCCGCCCCCGCCGCCTCTCGACGCCCGTTTTTCATAGACAATGAATGGCAGCCAGACGCCTATGACGCCCGTGACGCTTTCAGTGTGAATGCAGGGTTAGCAGCTGCTGATCACCTTCTACACTGCCATCATCCAGTCTGTTCTCTGCACTTCCATCACTGTCTGGTTCGGATCGGCCACCAAACTAGACAGGCACAGACTGCAACGGACAATTATGTATGCAGAGAGGATAATTGGGACTAACCTCCCATCTATCCAGGACCTGTACCGGTCCAGGACCAGGGAGTGTCTAGCCACCCTGTGGAGGAAACTCATCTCGGCCGCTTGTATCCGCGATGGAAATGGGCCGGAAGTTGCTCATGGTGTCAGGGTTGAGTCCAGGTTTTTTGAGGATGGTGGTGACAGCTGCCAGTTTGAGGGTGTCGGGGACTGAGCCAGAGCTGAAGGAGGAGTTGATGATGTTGATGATGAGTGGGGAGATGGCTGGGAGACAGTTTTTTATAAATGTGGATGGGATGGGGTCCAGAGCACAGGAAGAGTGGTGGAGGGGGGGGGGGAAACAGGTGGGGAGGTGGAGGGGGTGGTGGAGGTGTTTTTTGCTGCATGCTCAGATTAAGTCCTGTCCTCATTTTCCCTCTTTTCTTAGAGAAGTTGATCGATGTCAGCAACCAAAGCTTGTCTGTTTCAGGTTCGTAGCCGACCCTGAGTGCTTTGTTTTCCCCATCATGCATTTGGTTGGGCAGTACCAGAGTCCTGGGTACAGTTGTTTCTGCAGTAGAGTTAGCAGTTGTTTCAGCAGGGGCTCCACTCCTCCCACTTTGGTATGAGAGGACCCACAGTTTGAGGAAGAAGCCTCCCACTTTCAAAATCTCCTCCACCCCTTTGGTGATCCTTTCCAGCGTCTTGAGGTCATCGTGTGAGGTCAAGATGTCATCCACATAGCTGTCCTCAGTCAGAGCTTGCCGTTCTTCAACCATATCAGCGAACTGAGGAAGGTTGGCCGTCTCCGTCATGGCAACTTGTGCAATACATCCTGCGGGTTTATCACTGATATTGACTCTGACAACTGCAAACACCTCAATGTCATCCTCAGGGTTGTCTCTCCAGAGAAAGCGGTGGAGGTGGACTTCTTCATCGTTCAGCCACACTGAGTTGTACATCTTTTTTACGTCACCCAGTGCAGCATGGAGTCCACTCCTGAACCTCAGAAGGACACCTCTGATGGGATTGAGGACATCGGGACCCTTGTGAAGCAGATCATTTAGACTTATGCCTCGGAACTCTTGGCTACTGTTCCACACAATTCTCACAGGGGTTGAGGAGGAGTGAGGGTTTGGTGCAACCAGATGGCTGATGTACCATTTAGGTCCTTTCTAGCAGTTGATTTCCTCCCTTGTGAGTTTAGCAGCAGCTCCTCTTGAGACCATTTCATGGATTTGTTCTTTGTATGCAGCCTTCCATGCAGGTTCCTTCTCCAGACGTTTCTCCGTGTTTCTGAAGGTTGCCTCCAACGCATGCCGATTGTCTGGCAGTGTTGAGAGGTCTGCCTTCCAGGGATAAGCTGTGTCCCAGTGGGGTAGGTTGCTATGTTTGTCCACCAGCACGTATGTTAGGCACTCTTTTATCTTTTCCAGGTCCCGCTCTTCCTTGAGGGTCATTTCTTTTCCTCCAGGGGGGCACCTACCACACTTGCATCCGCCACATTGAGGACTGCACGCCGCTCCGATGCTGTCCCACCTGAACCACTCGAACACCTCTTTGTTGGTGGTTGCGGTGCTCCGGACAAGCGGATTTCCTTCCTCTTCTTGAGGTATGACGGTCTCTTTATACGCCATCACGGCTGATCTCATGGTCCTCGCAAGGTGAGTTTCAGAGCGGTATACGGCCAGATCAGCTGTCTCCATGAGATCGGGGTGAGTTCCCCCGATAGTCTTTCCCAGCGGGCTACCCAGAGGACGAGGTCTCCCACAATTTTGATTGGCTGGGGAACAAGACGACCTTCCTGGTGACTGATGAGGAGGTCAATCTTTGTGAGACGGATCAGCTCGTCTCTGGGTACATTTGGAAAGAACTTCTGCAGCTGCTTGGCAGTGACTGGTTGGGTCACCTCCGCAATATTTTCCAGGCCATAGCAGAGAATTCTATGTTCTGCCACTTTTCCCTTGGATGTCTTCACCTTTAGCCGCAGGGAATATCTTCTGGACAGGACAGTCTTCTTCATCCCGCCGACTCCATGGACAATAAGCTTGATATTCTCACTGCATAGTCCAAGGCGATCGGCTGCTTCGTTGGTGATATAATTGGTGTCAGATGCGAGGTCGATTAGGGCGCCAATAAGGCAACCAGAGTTTGTTGTTATTTCCATCAGCATCCTCACAACTGGATGTTCTTGCAGTCCATGTCCAGCCTTGGCGCATACAGTTGACGATATTTTGTTTGTTGGTAAGGCCAAGTTTCTTTCCTCCAATTTTTATGGTGCTCTGCTCATCACTGCTGCTGTCCTTCTTTGGAGTTGGTGGCTTAGGACACAGAAGGTAATTGTGGTCCGACACCCCTCCTCTCCGACAATCTGCTTTTGGGCAGAGGAATCTGGGTGTGCATCCTTTTCCATCCTTGGGGTGGGGCTGCAAACACTTGGAGCACAACCTTAGCTTCTTTAAATGGGCCCTTTTACTTGAGAGATCTTGCTATCTGAAGACCTTGCATGCAAATAGCCTGCCGGCATGGGAGTCATCTTCACAGACAGTGCAGCTGGGATGTTCGTCCTTCTGACCTGCTGTGGACTTAGTGAAAGCCTTCCTCCCTCTCTTATCTGGGTAGTCTGCAGCACCCTTTTCCACAGGGCCTTTGTCTGCAGGGCTTGGCTCCAACTGATCCAACTCTTCAAGAATTTCCTCCTGCTTCTTCAAGAATCTCAGGAGGCAATCAAAGTGGTACAGTGGAGAGAACCCGTTTGCTTGGTCAGTTTTGTGCGTAATCCACTCCCTCTTGAGTGAACTGGGAAGCTTGCTTTCCAGAGATTGCGCAACAACACGGTTCTTTACAACGTCCTCTTCACCAAGAATCTGGAGATTGCACAGTGCCTGTTCCACAGCCTGGATCAATTCAATGGTTCTTCTGGGATTGTTTCCTTTGACTGGGGGAAGAGACTGGACCTCGTTGGTGATCATTAGGACTATTTTTGCTTTGTTCCCGTATTTGCTGTCCAGCAGCTAGAATATCTCATCGGCGGATCCACAGCTAGATAGATCCTTCTTGACCTTTTCGTGGAGACTATTTAATAAGTGGAACTTTTTTATACAATCCGCACATTGTGGGTTACCCAATTCTTGTAGGTCCTCCCACTCAGTCTTCCAACGGTAATAGTCCCTCATGCCACCAGAGAAAGTGGGAAGTCGTGCTCTTTCAAGACTAATTTGAGGCTTGAGATCAGGGTTTCTTGCGGTCATCGGGCTCCTTTGCCGCGAGGGGAGCCGGGTGTTCATGTTCGAAGCCCCCATGTTTGTTTTAGGCTTCAGCTTGGGATCGTCAACATGTCAGGGAGAGAGGGAAAAGATGGGAAAGAAGCATCTTTTAGCGGATCACCAACCACGCTGCCATCATCTCCCAGGTTTCTTTCTCTACCCTTTACTTGGTCGGCTTCATCTTCCTCCAGTATGTCCAACAATGCCAGGACCCTCTTCTTTAGTGCCTTTTGGCATGTCCTAAGATCTATTGCCTTCAAACCAGGAAGCAACTCCTTCCACTAAACTAGCATTTCTCCAAGTTCATTGACCTCTCTTTCAAGACCTCTATTCCTCAGCCTTCGGTCCTTGATTGACTTCAGAGGGTTACCTTCCTCTTCCTCTGCCTGAGGGATGGCCGACTCAGCCGTTTTGGCCTGCCTGAAGAAGGCCTCCTCTGCATAGCTGGTCCAAAAAGTTTCCTGGGCGGCTGTCTTTACCTCGAGGAACTTGTTCTCACACTCCGCTGTCTTTGCATCAATTTGGTCTGCAGATGTTATGACCTCTTCATCCGTTGACTCCCCCAGGGCGTCAGCATACTCATATCCTGCATCTGGGACTTTAGAAAAGTCGGTCTTGAAAATCTTCAATTTCCTGAGAATTTCAGTCGATTCCAAGAGTCCCGGTTTGGTGAGAGTATGGGCCCTTTTGGTGAATGAAGCCTGTGCTCTTGATCGCACACTTTTAAGCTTCTCCAAGTCTGCCATTGTTACTCCCTTTGTGTTGACTGGAGAGCTGTCACTGCCAAAGTGTATACACGCTCCTTTATTAACGGGCAGCTTGATTAGTGGTAAACTCTGGGTCAGTCGCAGAAGTGAGAGGCCAGCTGGTCTGATTAAGCTTCCTTAATGAAGCAGTCCGTGGGTATTTTTTGCTGCACTCAATCCAGTGCAGTGGGCCTCGGTTTATAACTGTTCGGTTCTTTAAGATTCTCCCCACCGAACAGGGCGCCAGAAGAAGACACGTTGTTTTAACTCTTTGTGGTTTTTTATTTACTTTGTTTGAGTTTCCTTATAAAATTGTTTTAGTCCACAATAGCAGCTTACCGGTGGCGCATCTTTCCTGATGAGACAACATGCTGCAACTAGTGCCAGCTCTCGTTTATAGCCCGTGCTTCAATCAGGTAAGTGAACCTCCCACTTTCATTTCACCTGCGTTACATTGCCGTTGAACACCCGTGACGTAGTGAACGTAACACATAGTCTCCACTTGGCTGTTGGTGAGTGATTCCTTCCTCCTTTTTTGTAACATAAAACAGAAAAGGTATTTATTTAGGCATTATCAAGGTCATGCTGGTGTTTCACTTAAGGGTATATTTGAGGAGTTCCCCCAGCATTTGCTATGTTGATATGAATCATTTTATTCAGTCTGAACTTTTTATCAAGTGCATTTTTTAAGGATTGAGAGAGAGAGAGAGAGAGAGAGAGAGAGAGAGAGAGAGAGAGAGAGAGAGAGAGAGAGAGAGAGAGAGAGAGAGAGAGAGAGATATGAGCTTTACGGCACGAAGTCAGTGAATAATCATTTTAAATCATTTCCATTTCAATGTTGACCAAGATAATCAGGATTCTAATTTTTTCTTATTTTTCCATATTACAGCAGCCCTAATCCTACTATGATTACTATAACGACGGGAGATTGCTGTTTCAGTGAAAACTGTCATAATGAATACAGTAGTACATACAACCTATGGGTGTGTGTGAGTGTATTTTTAAATTCAAAATAATCCGACTTCAAAGTTTTCTACTTTTGTCAGGTAGACAAGACATTAATCTCTTCTGTGAAATAATTTGTGATCTCTCCAATATCTCTCTGTGGTTACAACTGTATAAAATAGAACATTTTCAAAGGATTGATACAAATGCAATGTTTAGGTACAAAACTTTGAGTATAATCTAATTTTATTTTGGTGTGCTGATGCTCTTACTCTGTATAGTACATGTGAGGGTGTGTATGCTACCTGCTCTGAAAATCCGGATAATAGTGAGACCTGTGATTGATGGAAAGGTTAATCATTCTTGGCACATGGTATCTGCTGCTAAATCAGCATTAGGTGAACCCGCACTGTGTGTGTGTGTGTGTGTGTGTGTGTGTGTGTGTGTGTGTGTGTGTGTGTGTGTGTGTGTGTGTGTGTGTGTGTGTGTGTGTGTGTGTGTGTGTGCACGCAGGCACGCATCAAGGCATCCATGTCTGCTTAAGCTGTAATGAGTGGGTGTTTGCTACTTGATTGGTTGTGAGAGAAGGGGGATCTGGCCAGCCAGGCATCATGGGAACCCAGTCTCATTATTTTCAAAGAAAAGAGACAGAAAAGGGGTATCCACCTCCTACCTTGAATTGTGAGTAGAACCGTACAAAGGCTGCTCTGTGACTTGAAACGCAATGCAAGCTGAGGTCAACACTTTATCTTTCGAGAGCTTTGTCTGAATCCATACAAATGTATCTCAGCATGCCAAGGTCACTTTCACTGAAACTGGCATGCCAGGCGTGAAACTGAAGTGACCTTTCATGGAGAGGCTATATGTGTGTGTAAAGTCATGTCAGATGAGACTTATCAAACCTCTTGTCTACAACTCCAGTTTTGTTGACCTAAGGACATCTCACTACTGATTTGGGCAATAACAAGTGGCCAATCACGCTTGCATGGACACACAGTTATGATTCACACCGTCTTCGTTTGTGAGTATCTACTACAGATGAAACACTACTACAATATTGTGATAATTGTGTTATAGTGTTGCATAAACACACAAGACAAGACAACATAAAGTTAGAGGCAAAGAGGAAGCATTAGAAAGAAGGGAGGGATATCACAGTATGTTGCATATTTGTTTTATGTATTTCAAGCTTCAGTTTCTTCATGTTGAATGAGCCTCAGATATCCTCTGTCATTTGTTTTAGGGTTAGTTCCCCCATAAACCTGCTCAGTGGTCTTAAATTGCTTTTCATTTTTTATCTTCTTTACTTTTATTATTCTTTTCATCTATTAATTTTTATCCTCATCCAAAATGTTATTTAAATACTAAAACAGATCAGCGAGATTAGATAAGCTCTTGAATTAGCGTTTTTATTTAATCAGAAATAAATATAGCATTTTGGAAAATCCAGAAGAGAGCAAAACAACATTAGACAATGGAGTAAAACAAAGATACAACATGTCATTAAATGCATTTCATAATCAAATTTAGTTTGACAGTACAGCAACAGCCTTTTCACAAACCTTTTTCCAAAAATTATTTTCTCAAATGTCTGTTTTTTAAAACATTAAAGCCTGTTGTTCAGTTTTAATAGAAGTTGCCTCTCCTTAAAAACCTTAAAAACCAGCCTAATCTCATGCTTATGTTCTTAAATGACTTGTGCCCCCTGTACCGGGGGCTCCTGGGAATTACCCCTTTAATGTCATTTTGTCAAGTTTTCATTTATTAAACTCTATTTCAGTCAGACAACTCTCAGTAAGTTTGAAACATTTTAATCTAACAGATATTTGGCTTTGGCATTTAGGCTCCATTCAAGCAAAGTTTATCAGGTTTGCACATAAATATAGGGGTGTGGGACTTACAACTTGGCCAATATGTTCCAACCCCCAGCTGTTTTCAAAACCATTTTTTAGAATGGCACTGCTCCAGTGGGAGCTTGTTGCAGCTGTTCTGTCAAACTGTCCATTTCTTTGTTGCTTCTTCGGATTTTCATCTGAGCTTTTTTTCAGTTTGGAATATGACTTTTGGATGGTTTTCAGAACTGGTTTTGCCATTGGAGGAGAAAAATGGAGAGCCAAAAAGAAGACATTTTAACCATTTGTTCACCTTGATCAAGATGGTTAGCGTGACATCCCTGGAAAGTAAAATGGATGAATTAGGGAAACAACAGGAGATGTCAAGTTTTCCAAGACATGGCTGCAAGATTTTTTTGGGCCATTTTTGGATGGCATAGGCAAACTAAAGACATAAACAGAACAACATTAGTGGAACAGACATGCTCCAGTGCTTGTTTGGGTGTGGTTCTCATGAGACTTGGTATCTTTTTTATTTATATTTTCTGGACTTGTTAACCCGGTATCAGCGGATCGGGTTAGCCATGGCTCCATTATTTACACCCACAATCAGCTGTTTGCATTGAGTGGCACAAAGATACTCCATGAAGGAAGACCGGTGATTCCTGCGGAGCTGAGGAGATGGGGCTGCAAAGCTGGAGTGAAGCGCTGTGAAAGGAAAAGACGGTATAAACCATCTGTACCATCCGTCATCATGGGGAATGTGAGATCTCTCTCCAACAAGATGGATGAGCTAACAGCGCTATCCAGGCTGCAGAGGATCTACTGGGATTGTAGTATCATGTGCTTCACGGAGTCTTTCCTAAACGAACTGATACCGGATTCGCACGTCACGCTGGACGGCTATCAACTGGTGAGAGCGGACAGGGGAGTGAAGGAGAGCAGTAAGAAGAAAGGGGGCGGCATTGCGATGTTTGTGAATGACAAATGGTGCAACCCGGGACACATCAGGTGAAGGAACGGTACTGCAGTAAGGACATGGAGCTGCTAGCTGTTAGCATTCGGCCATACTACCTCCCGAGGGAGTTCTCGCACGTCATCGCGATAACGGTGTACATCCACCCGTTGGCCGACGGTGCTGCAGCCTGTGAATCCCTGCACTCTGTAGTATCTAAACTTCAGACAGCGCACCCCCAGTCCCTCCTCATCTCAGGCGACTTCAACCACACCGTACGGTGTTTCTCCAACAACAAACCCTGGGTGGGTTTGTTGTTTGTTTCTGTGTGGAGTTTGCATGTTCTCCCCGTGTTCCCTTGGGTAGCTAATGTGAGCTACCCTCACAAAAACATGCACACAGTCCTGGGCTATACATGCCCCCTCTGGCCAGCCGGGGCGCCAGATGCGGTGGGGAGGATCCGGCTGGAATAACGTGATCCTTCCACGCGCTACGTCTGGCCGGAGAAACCCCACCCTGTCTGGTGAAAAGAAGTGGCCTGCTCACTCCTCAGGTTAAGGAGGAGACCTGAGCTCAGTTCAGGGCCCTCCCGGGGTTGGTAGAGGATGGCAATGCCCAGGACTGTCTAGGTAGGAGCACTGGGTGATAAAATGGGGAAAAAACCGGGATAAAAATATAAAAAAAAAAAAAAAAAAAAAAGGAGGGTTCAGAAGGAGTTGAGGAGAGGAATCAGGAGAGGCAAGGACAACTACAGGAAGAAGCTGGAGGAGCACCTCAGTGGAAGCAACGCCAGGGAGGTCTGGAGTGGCCTAAAACCCATCTCGGGCCTCTCCGGGGCCAGTGTGGAGAAGGGCAGTGTCTGGGGACCAAGTCTGGGCAAACGAGCTGAATCTGTTCTTCAACAGATTCGACAACGACATGACCCCCCCTTCCCCTTCTTCACACCAGCGCTCATCCGGGACGGCTAACCTGCCTCCACCCCCCTGCCTCTCCCTGCAGTACATCGTCACACCTCTCCCTCACCCCCCTCTCACCTCCTGAGCAATCTACACCCCCTTCCCCCGGTCCCATTCATCAGCAGTCAACCGACGCCCCCACCACCAGCCTCGTCACAGTTGAACAGGTGAGGCAGGAGCTGAGGAAGACCAACGGAACCATCTGCACATTAACACCAGCAAGACGAAGGAGGTGGTGATCGACTTCGGCAGGAACCTTCTGTCTCTTGCACCGGTGAACATCCAGGGGCTGGACATTGGGACGGTGGAGGAGTACAAGTACCTGGGTGTTCACCTCAATAATAAACTGGATTGGTCTCATAACACCGACGCCCTGTACAAGAAGGGCCAGAGTCGACTCTACCTGCTGAGGAGACTGAGGTCCTTCGGCGTGTGCAGGGAGCTCTTAAGGACTTTTTATGACTCTGTGGTAGCGTCTGCCATCTTCTATGCAGTGGTCTGCTGGAGCTGCTGGAGCTGCGGGAGCTCGGAGAGAGAGAGAGGAAGAGACTGAACCGACTGGTCAGGAGGGCTCGGTTCTTGGTTGTGCTTTGGACTCTGCCGAGGAGATGGGTGAGAGGAGGATGCTGGTCAAGCCGAACTCCATCATAATCAACCCCTCTCACCCCCTACATGACACCGTGGGAGCCCTCAGCAGCTCCTTCAGCCAAAGACTGCTCCACCTGCGCTGCAAGAAGGAACACTACCGCAGGTCCTTCATTCCGACAGCCATCAGACTCTACAACAACCAACTCTAGTCACTCGAGTGCAATAAGCTGTTTTTCTGAAAGTGCAATAACCATCTCCCTCTAAATACTTGAGTGGTATTTTTGCACATGTATATATTATTCGTTTTTCGGGTTTAGTATTTCTTTTGTACATTGCTCATTTTTTACATTGCTCTTTTTTAATTATTTAGCTATTTATTGGTTATTTTTCTTTTTCTTTAGGATATACTTTTTTTTATACCTTTTCATACTTTCGTGTGTATTTTGTAAAAATTGTTGAGCGTGTGTATGTTTGCTGCTGCACAAGTGAATTTCTCCTCTGGGGGATCAATAAAGTTTATTCTATTCTATTCTATTCTATTCATATATATAACATATGGTATAACCCCGGAAGAGTAACCACTGTGAAGGAGCACCTCGGCATTGCAGATGTGGAACTGCTGGCTCCAGGTCTCGTACAATGTGGACTGAGTTTACCTGTGTTGTCTCATAAGGCTACATACGACATCTGCACAATGGTTACCAGGCAACAAGCACAACAACTTGTGAACAACGCAGCCATGCCTCTCTGTCTGCAGTTCCTCAAACCTGTCAACAGTTTTTTTTACCTGATGTTTATTTTACTTCCCAATATATTTTTTTCACAGATTTACACTGCTACAATATAATTTCGCCTTTGGGGTGTAATAAAGCATCATTAAATCAAATTCAATTCAATTCAAAGATGAACATGATTGTGTCACAGCAAGCATGGGTTCAGGTAATTTAGTGTTCAGTTGTGTAGGGAAAAAGTGAAGAAATGCTTGCTGCTCTGCCAGCAAAGTACAGTTTGACTTACATCTCTGAGGAGATTTACCAAAGCTTAATTTCCACAATACTGTTCCAGTCAAGACCAACAGACAGTTCATGTGTTTGACCAACATCACACCTCAACACTGCAGCCTCCTTTGTTACGCCTGCCTATTCACCTTCCCTGGAGGCCAGTCCTGGTTAATTTGCACATCCTGTAAAGCCTCAGATATACTTGCAGTTCAGAATGCGTACGCATCATGGCCGTCACGCGTATCCTGCGTTCATTTGAAGCGTCGATGTGCACGTTCTCAAAAGGACACTGAACGTGTACGCGACCAGCAGTTCTCGCTCTGCCCACGAGTGGCACTGGTCCCGGTCAGATACTACAAGTGACGACGCGGAGGCCGCTGGCGCCGTTTCCTTTACCGAGATCACAACCAAAGCAATGTTATAATCTCCTACATCATCCAATGGTGTCATGTTAACTTGTTCTAATCTGCTACTGCTACTACCGCTGCTACTAGCACTACTACTAAATATTTAATCACTTTTCCAACTGCTGCTCTGCTTACTGCCCCCAACCGGTCACCGCCGGTACGTTGCGCTTTCCTCGCGTACTACGCGAGCGACATTGCAGTTGGTGGACACGAACGGACGTGAACGGACGCAAGTACAAACAGTAAGTATATCTGGGGCTTAAGGGGTCATTCAGCACCATTTGGATGCGTTAAAATGCCTGCCCATCTTTGAATATTGCGAATGGAAAAGAGGTACATCTTTGAAATAAAAAGCTCTTAATTGGACCAGCCTGATCTGGCAAATCTTATCAAGCCACTAAAATAATATGAACATTTCTGAAATGTTTTGCTAGTGTCTCAATCTATATCATATTAATTGTTCTTAATGTTTACATCTAAGCCCGGTGATAGACTGGTAACGTGTCTTGATGAGATGCATGGTACCATGCATCTCATCAAGTCATCTTGGAATATTCTCCAGATCCCCAGACCCTGAATAGGATGATGCAAGTACAAAAGGGTTGGATAAAATTGAATTTTTTCCTCATGGGATTTGCCCATATTTTGTTCAAAATAATGTTTATTCTTTTTCAGATGAACACGGCTGCATTATGTTTTGCTCTATGACAGAAAATTCAGATGTGATTTTTGAGGGGTGTATTTTCATTGTGCTTCTGCTTCTGAAGTTGTGACTTTAACCATATCTACTCACACTACTATACTCCCATATTAGATAATAGTGTTACTTTTATCATTTGCATGGTGTCACATTTTCCTTAAAAAATAAAAAATAAATCTCACACACTATCCTCTTTAACTGCTGTACCATAAACCCTTACAAAGCACCTCCTGCTAAGCATACTAAATCCATCCTCCAAGATCACAAAAGTGTACACACACAGTCATTCTTCATGCATCATAGACCACCCTCATCATATAGCAGTGAATGACCTTTAAAATAAAAATGTCACTTTTTAACTAAGCGATATGCACAAATTCCAATGCACCTATGAAATGTTGGTATTAAAAGATTACTATGTACAAGTCTGTGATACCTACAGTGTAAAAAAAAAAAAAAAAAAAACATATACTCTTACATGTAACACTTGATAATAAATAAAATAATAAAAATGCAATAGTAAATATGAGTCATATAGTTAACAATTATGACTGACAAATGTCAATTACACATACATATTAGGCTTGCTCCAAGCACAAGTCATGCTCCACTAATAATCATGTTTATAGTTTATAGTTTATAGTAATGACGTGGCTCCAGTTAGCGCCCCGTTCTATGGAAAAGCAGACTGTTTCTCAGCTGGTTCGCAAGTTGAACGAGCTGTGAACCAGCACCAGCACTGGCTCCGAACCAGCCCTGGAACCGGTTTGGTGGAAAAGGTTTTTTTTGTTTTTTTTGCATATAAATGGAACTATATTATGTTGAAAAATGTTGAAAAATGTGTGGAAGTCCCTTTGACACATGTGTTTCTACAGCCTCAGTGTACTTTTCTGGATCGATGCTGCCATTACAAACATGTAAATGATCTTTGTCAAGGGTACAGAGTACACGGTATCAATTCCTTACAAAAAACAAACAAAGATCTGGAATACTGATTCAAATGACCACAGTACACATTTTCTCTGCTTGAAGACCCATCCCTGAATACAACATATTTGACTAATGATGAGCACTGTAGTGCTTTTGAGAAACTTTCTTATCTTTTTATCACCACAGGTTCACCTGTCTTTAAAAGACAAAACAACACTTGCAAAGCATGTAGAAGTCTGTAATTTTTATCATAGGTACTCTTCAACTGTGAGTGACAGAATCTAAAAAAAAATCCAGAAAATCACATTGTATGATTTTTAAAGGAGCTTGAGGCCGGATTGTGGCAGGATTTATGAAAAAAATCCGTATACATTTTAAGTTTTCTAGTAATAATGTCAGATGAAGCGTTCCAAACCCAAAAGAATGAGCCCTCTAGTGTATCTCTCCTTTGCCTTGAACAGGCTGTGTGCTGCAAAATGTGCTGCAATTCGGTCCCGAATTTCCCACGCTGGGCTGCGGATGTGACGTCACATGACGCCGCATGTGCGTTCTCCCCGTTCTCCCGTGCCGGCTTCGCTGTTGGCTGCAGTACCCCCGACGGCCGTCGTTGTGAAGGGTGGCGCTAGAGAGTCTCATTTCTTAAAAGGAGCCTCAAGCTCCTTTAAGTAATTAATTTGCATTTTATTGCATGACATAAGTATTTGATACATCAGAAAAACAGAACTTAATATTTGGTACAGAAACCTTTGTTTGCAATTACAGAGATCAGACGTTTCCTGTAGTTCTTGACCAGGTTTGCACACACTGCAGCAGGGATTTTGGCCCACTCCTCCATACAGATCTTCTCCAGATCCTTCAGGTTTCGGGGCTGTCGCTGGGCAATACGGACTTTCAGCTCCCTCCAAAGATTTTCTATTGGGTTCAGGTCTGGAGACTGACTAGGCCACTCCAGGACCTTGAAATGCTTCTTACGGAGCCACTCCTTAGTTGCCCTGGCTGTGTGTTTCGGGTCGTTGTCATGCTGGAAGACCCAGCCACGACCCATCTTCAATGCTCTTACTGAGGGAAGGAGGTTGTTGGCCAAGATCTCGCGATACATGGCCCCATCCATCCTCCCCTCAATACGGTGCAGTCGTCCTGTCCCCTTTGCAGAAAAGCATCCCCAAAGAATGATGTTTCCAACTCCATGCTTCACGGTTGGGATGGTGTTCTTGGGGTTGTACTCATCCTTCTTCTTCCTCCAAACACGGCGAATGGACCACAAAAAGCTCTATTTTAGTCTCATCAGACCACATGACCTTCTCCCATTCCTCCTCTGGATCATCCAGATGGTCATTGGCAAACTTCAGACGGGCCTTGACATGCACTGGCTTGAGCAGGGGGACCTTGCGTGCGCTGCAGGATTTTAATCCATGACGGCGTAGTGTGTTACTAATGGTTTTCTTTGAGACTGTGGTCCCAGCTCTCTTCAGGTCATTGACCAGGTCCTGCCGTGTAGTTCTGGGCTGATCCCTCACCTTCCTCATGATCATTGATGCCCCACGAGGTGAGATTTTGCATGGAGCCCCAGACCGAGGGAGATTGACCGTCGTCTTGAACTTCTTCCATTTTCTAATAATTGTGCCAACAGTTGTTGCCTTCTCACCAAGCTGCTTGCCTATTGTCCTGTAGCCCATCCCAGCCTTGTTCAGGTCTACAATTTTATCCCTGATGTCCTTACACAGCTCTCTGGTCTTGGCCATTGTGGAGAGGTTGGATTTTGTTTGATTGAGTGTGTGGACAGGTGTCTTTTATACAGGTAACGAGTTCAAACAGGTGCAGTTAATACAGGTAATGAGTGGAGAACAGGAGGGCTTCTTAAAGAAGAACTAACAGGTCTGGGAGAGCCGGAAGTCTTACTGGTTGACAGGTGATGAAATACTTATGTCATGCAATAAAATGCTAATTAATTACTTAAAAATCATACAATGTGATTTTCTGGATTTTTTTTAGATTCCATCACTCACAGTTGAGGAGTACTTATGATAAAAAATTACAGACTTCTACATGCTTTTCAAGTGGGAAAACCTGCAAAATCGGCAGTGTATCAAATACTTGTTCTCCCCACTGCATGGACAGTAACAAGTATATGTGTATATGTATGCTTATACATAAATATCTATGAGTAAGAATGCTTGTAATGAGTAAGATTGTACATGGGGGAATTCAAATTCACACCGTAAATAATGTATGCATTTACAGTACTGTATGTATTTATATACAGTGACATATAACTGCACATAGCAATTATCACTCAGGTATCTGCTCATTTATACCCGGTATATCACAATATACTATATGTATACTGTATAAAATTCTTATTATTAATTTGTGTAACTTTTAAATATGTCTAATAACCAGGGTCCATCTGAAAACATAGTATTGAGGGGTAGGAGTTCATAATATATTTTTACTTTTTCTGCTGACTGCTGCTACCAAAAAAGTATCTTTTGCATTGATTGTTTAAGTATGTTCAATTCAAAATTTTCTTTCTTTTTCTTTATCTTTATTTTGAACATGATAGTATTGTAGGTAACAGATATGTTGAACTGAATTTAATTTGAATTGAATTGAATAACTGTATCTGATGAGGGTGTCAGTTGTGAGCGAGAAAAAGTAAATCTTACCTGGTGAATTTCCAGCTGTATTGTTCATCTCTGTATTAATTTGTTTATTTTTTCATTGGTTTTTGCTTTTTTGATGAAAAATAAACCTTTCTATCGTAACTTATTCAGGCTTTCAACACTCACAAATCCTGCACTTCCCTCTGCTTGCACTGTCCTTCTTTGTTGTTTCTTGTACTTCCTCTGTATACATAATGCACTGCACCTCATACTTTGTTTTGTTTGTTTTATGGTTTGTTTCTCTGTTGCTATAGATGCTTTCCTGTCACGTCTTGGACTATCTGTGCATGTGTGCAGCAAATGTGTGGTTTCATTTTAAAGAGAGAAGAACTTATTTGGCTGACTTTGGTCTTCTTTTAGCTGTCAGCAGGCTCTGCATCAACCTCTGTCTTTTGCACAGTGTGCTTCTCTTTCTGCACCTGTCACCATGTTGCTAGAGACAAATAAAACCCATGAATGGTGACAAGATCATTTCAGCACATTTTTTCTTTACATGCATGTTTTGTCTGTCTTTCTTGCTCTCTTTTTCTGTTTGACATTTCCTAAGCTTAAGAATACAAAATGAATATGTAACCAAATCTATCAAACTGTGTATCTTTGATAGGCAACCCCTAGCGCTCTGTATCACATTTTTCTATGATTTATAGAGTTTTGCCTGAAGCACAAAACAAAAGAACTGTTCTTGCATAGTCTCTCCCTGTAAAGATCAAATCCGGACAGGACAGGGAAAAAGAAATGCCAGAGCCATAACTTTCAAATTCAGACAAATGTATTTATCTATTATTTTGGACAGCAAATATAACAAGAATGCTTTTCATTCAAAATTCTAAACATATTTGTAGGGGAAAGATTAAATTGAACTTTTTTTTTCAAAGCAATCATTTTCTTTATTCACATCTTAATATATTGATCAAATGCCAGTTTTTGTGAGGACATGTGTGTGCAGACTAAGACCTTCTGCACATACATCAACAAGCCCTGGTTCACAGCAAATCTCAGGAAGCTGCGCCGAGCCAAGGAGGAGGCCTACAGAAGCGGTGATCGAGCCCTGTTCAAGCAGGCCAGGAACACGCTGACGAGGGAGATCAGAAGAGCAAAGAGGAGCTACGGAGAACGGCTGCAGAGTCGCCTCTCTACCAACCCTGATCCCTCTTCTGTGTGCAAAGGTTTGCAGAACATCACCGGGTTCAGAAGAACAGCTCAACGCCCTGCAGCCAGCCTCAGGCTCGCGAACCGGCTAAACAGTTTTTACTGCAGGTTCGACAAACAGGCCAGTAGCACACCACCATCACCCCAAACACCTCCCCCAGCTGCCCGCCTATTCACACCTCACCACAGCCAATCCCCCCTACCTCTGTCTGAAAAACCCAGACACCTTCAGGTTCCTGGGATCCACAATCTCCTGGGACCTGAAGTGGACCACCCACATTAACTCTGTCCAGAAGAAGGCCCAGCAGAAGTTGTACTTCCTGTGTCAGCTCAGGAAGTTTAACCTGCCACAGCAGCTGCTGATCACCTTCTACACTGGCATCATCTAGTCTGTTCTCTGCCCTTCCATCACTGTCTGGTTCGGATCGGCCACCAAACTAGACAGGTACAGACTGCAACGGACAATTAGGTCTGCAGAGAAGATAATTGGGACTAACCTCCCATCTATCCAGGACCTGTACAGGTCCAGGACCAGGAAACGGGCAGGCAGCATCTCTGCAGACCCCTCACACCCAGGACACAGACTTTTCGAACTCCCCTCTGGACGCACTACAGAGCACTATACGCTAAAACCTCCAGACACAGAGACAGTTTCTTCCCCCAAGCTGTTGCTCTGATGAACTGTCACAACTAATAGAGTCTCGGAGAAATCAATCACCGCGCAAAAATAACAATAACAATAACAATAATAACAGTAATTAAAGCTGCAAGCAGCGATGAACGGGCCCTCGCACTCACGGCCACCGCCCCCCATAAGCATATCAGAAATGACACCACCCACGACTTTCTTTGTCAAACCATTCAAAAGTTATGGCAGAAAATAGCGTTGCCACGGTCACGCTTTTGAAAGAGAAAAGTAATGCGCGTCGTCGCAGGATGGAGATGCATATTTTGATGTATAACACACCTGGGTGCACGTTATGGTTCGGGCCATATTAACTGCCGAAGGAATGGCATAAATTGCGCCAAAATTACACGATTAATTCAAAATGTTCAAAATGGCCAACTTCCTGTTCGGTTTCGGCCATGGTGCCAAGAGACTTTTCTTTAAGTTGTGACATGATACAGGTGTGTAGCAGAAGAAAAATTCCTACAGCTACAATAGGGCCTTCGCACTGTAACTGCTCGGGCCCTAATTATAATAACACTATCATATGCTGTAACAGTGTACCTTCCAATAATAATCAAAGTCTGCCTCATTCTGCTGCACCTTTCTCTTTTTAAAAAATGTATGTTATTAAGAGCTGTCATTACCATGTCTACCTCATACTGCTGCACCTTTCACTTTTTAATTGTATATAATAAGTGCCACATTTGTTTATTACTGTTTGCTACTTTTTTAATCTGGGTACAGTGAGCGAAATAACCGGAGACAAATTCCTTGTCGGGCATGTTCAAACTTGGCCAATAAAGCTGATTCTGATTCTGAAAAGCCTTCTTCAAAATATTGCCCTTTGTAAATGGCTTCATGGACTAATATGGCACTTTTCCACTAGTACCTACTCAGTGCGCCTCTACTTGCCTCGCCCCCATCTTGCGCTTTTCCACTACAGGCCAAGGTGGGTCGAGGCGTGCCAAGTAGATACTTTTTCTGTACCTATCCTGCCGAGGTTCCAAGCATGCTGAGTCGGCCCTGGATCTGACGTCATCACAATACACGCCACCGATTGGTAAGGGGGCGGGGCCATCAGACGTTTGAATCAGGAAGCGGGATATCAGCGTGACAGCGCCTCACGGCGATTTTATTCAACAGGCAATGGCAGCGCAAACGTCTGTTTTGTGATCCAACTCTGAGGTGCAGATGTTCTTAAACCTGATGGCTGAGGAGAGAATTAAAAAGGGATCTAGACGTAGAAGGAACGACAAGATCCACTAGGAGCTCTGTCACTTCTCAGCGGCTCTCAGCTGATTTCTCATCAGCCCCAACACAAACAAACCAAAAAAAAAACGTCCCCGATTGAAGCTTCTTTCACTCTCATTTCTTAACTTGATATCGAACACAAGTCACAGACCAAGCAGCACATATATCATCTCCTCCATGTTCTACATCTTTAGTGTTGTCTTCTCCGTTTAGATCACACAATCAAATACGTCACAGCAGCTTCGTTCCAACCCGCCCACTTCTCACCTGGGTGTTTAAAAACAAACAAGGACGAGGCAAGTGGAGGCAAGTGGAGGCAAGATGAGGCGTGCCGAGTCGAGGCGCGCTGAGTAGGTACTAGTGGAAAAGTGCCAATAGACTGGTATATTGGACTTGTGTTGATTGATCTTTTCTGCTTGTCCATTCAAATCAAAAATGTCCATTCAAACCATAACTTTCAACCAAGGGTTGGCTCACTGGCTTACCAGTCTGACATCAAGTTGATAATGTGCATGTGCTCAAGTGATCAGTAGGGGCTGACACCAAAAGCAAGTCGGTCTTCATTGTCCCCCATGTTAAAATATCCAACTTTGCAGCAGAAATAAATGTATTGGTTTCACACAGTAGTTTTGGTCTCCATAGCTAGATTTGACATGCATAACACTGTATTTTTATTTTTATTCTGAGTGAAAGCTGCATCAAAGTCTTTTGTGTTAGGCTACTTGCGTCTGGTTACCAATGAATGTATTTGGTGAAATTGACATCTGAGCTGCGAATTAAGTTGTATGAGAGCATAATCACTCTAATTTTAAAGATAACATGGCTTGATGCATCATTAATTGTACAAACAGACTGTTGCGACTTGGTCTGGTTTGGCTCCGAAGGGTTTAAGGGAGTAGGCAACCACAGCCCAAGATGGCAGCTGAATCAGCCTTTTGTTGGGTAAGACTGCTGAACACCAAACAGGCCAAAGTGGTCGGTTCTTCAACACCCTGGCTCTGGATGAGCCACTTTTGCCTCCACACTATGGTCATTGTTGTAGTCCAAATGCCACAGTTTGTCTGTCTAAACCATCTAGCTGGGCTAAGGCTAAGCTAGTGACGGCTTGCCACTGCAGTACTGGCGAGGCTTGGCTGTAGCTTGGCAGTCCTCATTTTAGGTCTGGCAGTCTTTGTTTTGCTACCAAAACAACAACCGGCACAGATTCAATCACAATGAATATAGTCAGTAAGCATCACGCAATAAAATGAGCTAAGCTAAAGCAGGTAGCTTGTGGTAACTGAGATAATATGTCTGTGATCCATCCGACTTTCAGGTTTTTTGTTCCGCCCATTTCCCCATTTTTTTAACTGATTCAGGAGCTGAGCAGAGGTAATTTCCGCCGTCTGCCATAGGATTAAAAAAATTGGCTTCATAGCTAAGTCACAAAGGATTCGCCCACTCTCTTCACAGTCTAAGCCTGCAACTCAATCCTTCTTCTTTTCTTAGATGGGTTATTTAAACATGCTAGAAGATTTTGAACCCCTTTCCCACGAGAGCAGCTGTGTTTCTGTGCGTCAAATGCATACATTTGTTTCTTGTCAGTCACTGAGCCAAAGAGCCCAGAGTGTGATTATCCTGAAAACGTATGAAGAAAATTGTTTCATCAGTCAAAAATGATAATACTTTAAAAAGTATTGATGTATTCAAATGGCTTGGAAATGCACCTGTTCAGTCACATAGATACAAGGATAATTAGAGTTTGGTGATCATGATGACTCTGAGCCGAAATGTGTCTCCTGCTGCTGCACTTTATCAGTAAACGAAGATGCATCTGCTCTGTGAGCTGCTGTGTCTAATTTGGATGTTTATTGGAGCCTACCCCCAACCAGGGACCTGTCATGCCAGAGTGGGTACAATATTTCCTACTCTATCAACTTAATTTGAGTTATGTTAAAGGATAATATTTCCTGTTACCTTGATATGTATGCCATCTCTAAGAATATGGGTCAATGTCAAATTTAAGCGTGCAGAACATCCTCTTTTTATTACTTTTATGTAAAACCAGCACCAAAAAGGCTTACTCTGCAAAAATAGCTGCACTCAGAAAGTGTCTAAAATTGTAAGTCAAAATCACAAAAGGGCTACTTGGCAAATACAATGTTATTCATACTGTAGTTTTCTCTTTTTAACATTCCAATTCTGTGTTAAAAAAAGAAATTCCATCTTTGCAGTTCACTCTACATGAATGTTGGTCCCTCCTTCTACTAAACCTGCTCTGAGCATAAACTTAAATGATCACAATGAGCCAGAAAATGAAACTTGCCTCTCCCCTGTCTTGCATAGTCAGCGTTTGCTTATGGACCTGCAGCAGCCATTGTATCATTACGCACCATTACACGCAGAGTCATAACAGTCCGGTGATTGATCACTAAGGAGCTGCAGTAATTTATGATCTGATAGTACACATTTGGATTGACAATGTGTGAAGCAATTTGCTCCTGCTGGAATGAATATCAGGTCTGTAAGAGTCACTCTGTATGGTGACTTTGGGATTGAACCGAATGGAAAGATTAAAAGAGAAACGCACTGTTGGCACATGTCAATGAACTGAACTATGACCACTGGCATGTGGTGCTCTGTTTGTAAGAGCTGAGCCACTGCAGGGTTAAAGGTGAAGGTAACGGTAGGATAAGCGGTTCTACGTGATTTCTAAACTAGAACACTTTTTGTCACAGTCAGTGAATATCTCCACAATACTTAATAGCTTCTCATTCTTTGATTGTCAGTTTGAAAAAAATGGCCCAATAAACAGGAAAAATACAAAACAAAAAAAATAAATAAATAAAAACAGTGGAAGCAGCCGGCGCTCAAACCACAACAAACATTGCTTCAGCCAATTGGGGGAAAGTTTGTCCTCTTGGTTGTGAGCGATGAGAGAACAAGCCCAGGAGAAATGACATCATCTAAAAATTCCTTACCCTACCTTTAATAGTCAGTACATACGATCTAAATGATATATGTAACTTGTAACCACATAAACTAAATGTTGCAAACAAAATTATTACAGGATTTTTTTTCTCATCAATATGCCCGATTTTAAGGGGCTAATTTCACTGCTTTTCTTTCTCAAGACTAGTCTTCACAGGTCAATTTTCTCATGATGACTTCCTTGTGGTTGATTTGGTTCAGGAAGAGATTGTTTTGGTTCAAGGTCAGGACTGAATTATATCTTGTGCTTCAAGTCATTTTTCTTGCTTTAAGCCAAGACCGCCAAGATTTCCCGATATATTCCACTTGGTTAGAAAGTTTGATGATAAGCTGCTAACTGAACTAAATTCAACAAGGATTTCCCGTAGGATCCAAGGATCCTTGGATCCTCGAAGGTAATCCAAGGATTACCCTCAATTTCAACAATTATGTTTCAAGCTGCAGCTCGATTTCTTCAGCTTGAACGGTGGGAAGAATCGGACTACCTGGAGAAAACCCATGTACTGTATGTATGTATAAACTCCATGAAACATTTACAATCATCTCCACTGCAAACATCAGCACAATAGTAACAAGCATTTAATAAAATACACTGAAACATTAGAATTATCAACCAAATACTGTTTAAAAGTAACTAATTCTTACACAGCGGACACTTTTGTAAGAGGCTTTCCTAAAATCAACACCTTACATCATTAGTGTGAGCATTCATTGTGTCCGAGATACAGGATGGGTAATTTAAATCACACCTTGGTAATCATTAAAATTGAGTTTTGCATGTGATGAAGGTTAGTAATAATGATGCTTCTTCAAAAAAAGATAAAGTAAATCTATGCTACCAATACACCTATGTTGACACTTATCATTTCAGAAAATATATGAGGTCTGACTCAAATGGGATTTATTTTAAGCTGAATGATTTTTTGTGATATACTGTAGTGTTGACACTAATAACTATTATGTCACAGTCAGATGTACCTGTTACTACAATAATACAACATCATTTCATTACTGCTTTTAAAGTGAAATTAGCACTTTCACTTGGCTTAACCAGTCGCAAATAACAGCTTTGTATCCCCTGTCAGATAATCTGAAATTCCCCTTTAACCGCAAAAAAATATTTGTGGCTGCACTCACTTCACTGTCCAAAGTCAATCACCCCTTCTTTACCCAAAACCGTTTTCTTTCCTCATATCTTCTTTCTCACACACAAATTTGAGTTCTCCATCTCCATTCTATCTCTCACACAAGAAAACACACGGGCAGTATCACACTCTGGCAAAAATAGCATTCATCTCGGCATCTATCTCCGATACTAGGTTTTGTGCTGAGTATCCTTTGGCAGGAATCTCTCTCACACTCACACACACACACACACACACACACACACACACACACACACACACACACACACACACACACACACACACACACACACACACACACACACTTACAATCACTTGCTTCCTATCTCAACACGCAAATTGAATCTATGGTCTTGACAGAGCAAAAGGACAGAAAGGACGAATAAAAATCAACTCATTACACACACACATGCCCACACACACACACACACACACAAACTGGTCACAGGCATGCATCAGGGATGGTAATAGAAAAGCCTTGAATCTTGGTCAAACACAATTTGGTATCTGAGTGCTGATAGGCGAGGGCAGACTGCCACGAATGTCTGAAGGATCAGAGATGCTGTTTGTCAGAGAGAAAAATTGAAAAATGGAGGATACAATTGTGTGTATATTTTCAGAGAATGAAAAAATAATGATAATGATTAAACTGATGAATGATGAAGGTCACAGAGACAATATCAGCAATGAAACTGATGATAATGATAGGGTTCTGTCAGCTTTTATCTCGGTTTCATCATTGATCAGAGCAGACCGAGTTCGATACAATCATGGGAAGCTTTGCAAAATCTTCTGCTTTTAATTTTATGTCAAGAATCTTTCAGTTTGTGCATAACTGTGGGAGAAAGTAAGACTGAAAGTATAAACTTCATTAAATTACTGGTACAAACTATTAATCTTAAAGTATTTAGTATAATATCACAGGATGGTAAGCCTGTAGTATGTACCTTATTTTGTTTCAAATGGCCTTAAAAAAAAGTAAGGAAAAACATTGCAACATATTTTCAGTGAAATGAGAAAGTAGAGGGTCATTATCAAAAAAAAAGGGTGATGTCAGACTATACAGTATGCTTTTTAGCATGCTTTTCTGATTACAGAGCTCACTAAACAAGTTGGTGGCAAATCCGCAGGGGGTCAGCAGTCAGGAGTCGGTAGCTGATTGGTATGTGTGAACAACTTGATGTTGACTTGTCAGACACTTGCCGATGCATTGCCAAGCCATCGATGATATTTAACAAGTCAAATATTTGGAACCGCTGGGGGAATCACTATTACAGCCAATGAAAGAACAAGGCATCAGGTGAGGTCACCACGAGAAAGGTGACCATGTAACAGCAATCTGCTTAACCTTTGTGCTTTATTCAAGCTTTTGAGCCGAAATCAGCCTAAGATGGTTTTCAAAGTTTTACACCATCAGTCTTTGAGTTTTAACTGGGATACTTCTGTTACTATACATTTAGTACACCATCAACCTGTTAAATGTCTAGTATATGGTCCTGTCATCCCATCTGACAAAATGGATACTTTGTTATTAAGACTTTAGGCGCGTTTCAACGAGCAGGAGTTCAGGGTAAATCTGTCAGGCAGGAACCTCTATAGGGCCTCTACGTCTTATCTGCCCCTTCAGCTGGCGTTTCCACTACACTGTACCGCCATACAGCACAAGTACCTTAACCAAAAAAAATAGCGTCACCGACCACCAGGTGGCGGTAATGTGCATTTTTTGCAGTTCACAAACGGCCAGCAGAAGAATGAAAGGAAGAAGATACACGTCACGTACACAACGGATGTTACTTGCTTTATTGTTTTTGCCCGTAAAAGTTCCTGAAGCCCACATTACAGGGCCGTTCCTGGTAATGGAAACACACACATCAGGCCCGGCCCCGAAAAATCTACCCGGAACTCCCACTAGTAGAAACATGCCTTCGGGGCCTCTCTGGCCTTTCTTTGTTAAGAAGGATGTGACCATTGATCTGTGCTTCTCTCAGTCATGAGTTTCACTGAAGATAAAACTGTCATGATTTTTGATGGACAACAAATGTAGGACAGGCTTTCATTCTTTTGTCCCCTATAAAAGCTTGAGTTGAGAGCATGCTCGTTGATTTTTTCCACAAGTGACTCGGAGCAGTCTTTTTTATCCTTTTTTCACACTCATGGTCAAGAAACCGACGGAAAGAGAGAGCAAACCACAACTAAAGCTGCAAGCAGCGATGAACGGGCCCTCGCACCCTTGTGCACGTTCAGGCGTGCTGCAGTGGAAGCGCTTGTATGTAGATGTCTTCAGGCCTGGACATTTATGACACCAGCCACGACTCTCCATATCAAACCATTCAAAAGTTATGGCAGAAAGTAAGAACTATCAGATATCGACCAATCAGATGAAGGGGCGGGGCTAAATTGCACCAATTATATTCAAGGACTCAAAACCATGTCCGATGACACCACCCACGAGTCTTTATGTCAAACCATTCAAAAGTTATTGTAGAAACTAGGAACTATCACATATTGACCAATCAGAAGAAGGGGCGGGGCTAATTCATGCCAATGAAGGTCAAGGACTAAAAACCGAGTCCGATGACACCACCCAAGAGTCTTTATGTCTTTTTTTTTTTTAATATTTTTATCCCGGTTTTTTCCCCATTTTATCACCCAGTGCTCCTACCTAACAGTCCTGGGCATTGCCATCCTCTACCAACCCCGGGAGGGTCCCGCACTGAGCTCAGGTCTCCTCCTTAACCTGAGGAGTGAGCAGGCCGCTTCTTTTCACCAGACAGGGTGGGGTTTCTCCGGCCGGACGTAGCGCGAGGAAGGATCACGTTATTCCGGCCGGAACCTCCTCACCCCATCTGGCGCCCCGGTTGGCCAGAGAATTTCGTGGAATTTCATCTTTTCTGTGTTGGCAGGGTGAGGGGAGACCACTTTATATATGTTAAAGGGGACCTATTATGAAAACACGTTTTTTCTTGTTTTAACATATATAAAGTGGTCTCCCCTCACCCTGCCAGCACAGGGGAGACAAAATACCATGAATTTCTGCAAGCTCTTTGACCCCCGCCGGACAGAGTCCCCCAGTGTCACGTGATGTTTTTTTGAGCCATGCTGAATCTGCGCCTATGGTGACGTCACCATAGGCGCTCATTTCCATAGGTTCAGCCTCCGCTGCTGAAACCACGCCCACAACCAGCTCTCTCCGCTGCTGGAGCGGTCCTTCCTTGAGCCAGTCGGACGCGGCGCCGCGGCGGAGCGGATCCGGGTTAATTAATGCAGGTTCCCGGGTGGTTTGGGAGCTGGATCCTCGGAGGTCCGTCCCAGGTCGGACCAGCTTCACCCTTCGAGATTTTCAGCTAAATCTGTCGGTTTGATCCCCGGTAACCGACGATGCGCCGCGGATGCGCTCCGGAGCCGCTCTGTGCGCCGGGCGAACCGCCGTGGGGTTGCGGCGCCCGTCGCGCAGCATCCGCCGTGCAGATCCGGCTGAAATTGCGCTGGTCGGTCCCCGGGAGTCCCTGCTACCAGTCCAGGCCGGTTCCTGCGGTCCCGGCCGGTCGGAACCGGTCAGATTTCCCGGTTAAAGCCGCGGTGATGCGCGATGCGCCCCGGAGCCGTGCCGGGCGCCTGGCGTTGCTCCAGGGCAGCGTTCAGCATCCGCCGGGTAGATCCGGCTTAAATAGTGCATAAATGTTATTTATATACAACTCATATTTTATTTTTTTAACAATAAAGTTTCCATTTGTGAAAATTAAGTGTTGTGATAATTTACAGGCTTGGGCTGCTCTGGCGGAGCGAGGGTTTATGCTCCTCCCCTGCTACACGTCATTCAGGGAGCCAATCAGCACAGAGCCTCATTATCATACCCCCCCCTTCCCTAAAAATGAGGCGCAGAAAAAGAGGTTAGAAGCGGTAAAACTAGTGACAGGGCCCACAGGCTGGATTTATGATTTATGTAGAAAAAACAAGCTTTAGATTGTTTTTAAGACATTCAAGGCCTGTTTAAAATATACATTAAATGCCATAATATGTCCCCTTTAAAACAAGAAAAAACATGTTTTTCATAATAGGTCCCCTTTAATAGTGTACGGAGCCGGCTCCTCTTCTTCCCGGAGCGAGGCTTTGTGCCCTCCCCTGCTACACGTCATTCAGGCAGCCAATCAACGCAGTGCCTCATTATCATAGCCTCCCCGCCCCCTCAGAATCCCTCATATAGAAGGAGGTTAGAAACAGTAAAAATACAGGCATGGCCCAGAGGCTGAATTTCTAATTTATGTAGAAAAAACAAGCTTTTGATTGTTTTTAAGACATTCAAGGCCTGTTTAAAATATACATTAAATGCCATAATATGTCTCCTTTAAGTGCCGGTCTGGGGAGGCCAAACAAACTAACTTGAAACTTGTGCCCCCCATGTTTGAAAAGACAGAGGCCCTTTCATGCCTGTTCTGTCTTTGATAAGGCAAACTAATTAAATACATCCATCACTCTGAGAAACTTAGGCATTCATTTGGAGGGGATTTTGTTTCTTCTTCCTCTTTTTCTGGGCTATTTCATTAATCTGACTCCAAAACACACTCTCTCTGGCTAAATTTTTCTTAGTCATGTTTCATTACTTAAACCTTTTCGTGTTTTTGGTCAGCTCTTTGCTAATTTATCTTTTTCATGGAGAAGAGCTCTAGTCTCGTTCCAAAGTCAAAACAAAACACCGTATTTTCACGACCATACGGCGCACCGTGTGAAAAGGCGCACCCTCAGTTTTGTGTGTAATTTTTGGTTTCAAAACACACATACGGCGCACCGACCCAAAAGGCACAGTCTACAGACACGGAGCTGCACACACGTGCGGCAAAACACACACACCCGCTGCAGAACACACACACAAGCACACAAGTGTGCTTATTTAAAAATAGAGCGGGAGCAAAACTTAGTTTGATTGTACTTTATTTCAGTTTTTACATTATTCAAACCCTTCAAAGTCCTCATCCTCTGTTTCTGCATTAAAGAGCTCCGCTAATTCAGCTGCGCCAGTCCGAATTTCCAGACCTGTCTCAGCCACTTGATCATCATCCCTTCATCCAGCCACCCCTTTTCATTCGCCCTTATAATGACTCCGGCTGGAAACGTCTTATGCAAAGTTTTTCTTTTAAAAATCACCATAGGGGTTTCTGTCCATCAGCGTGGCAGGCAAGCACAACATAAATGACGCTTTGGGAACCAGGAAGTCGGGCTGGAGCAGCGCGCATCACAGCGGCTTCAACCGGGGAATATGACCGGTTCCGACCGGCCGGGACCGGAGGAACCCGCCTGTACTGGTAGCAGGGGCTCCCGGGGACCTACCAGCGGGATTTCAGCCGGATCTGGCCGGGGGATGCTGCGCGCTGGCCCCGCAAACCCACGGTGGGCACCCGGCGCATGGCTCCGGGGCGCATCCTCTGCGCATCGTCGGTTACCGGGGATCAAACCGACAGATTTGGCTGAAAATCTCGGAGGGTGAAGCTGATCCGACCTGGGACGGACCCCTGAAATCCCTGCTCCCAGGAAGTCGGGCTGGAGCAGCGCGCATCACACGCGCTGCAGAACACACACACAAGTGTGCTTATTTAAAAATAAAGCGGGAGCAAAACTTAGTTTGATTGTATTTTATTTCACTTTACACATCAAGCAAATCCTTCAAACTGTTCATCTTCTGTTTCCGCATTAAACAGCTCTGCTAATTCAGCTTCGCCAGTCCCATTTTCTTCGGTTTCAGAGTCAGTTTCTGTGTCGTGCGGCCCCTCTGAAATGCCGGCTTTTGCAAAAGCACGAACAACAGTCCCAGCAGATATATTAGCCCACGCATCAACAATCCATGTGGAAACTGTGGCATAACTTGCCCGGCGCTGCCGTCCGCTCTTGGTGAAGCTGTGCTCCCCCTCAGTCATCCATCTCTCCCACGCCGCCCGCAGCCTCACCTTGAACGGCCAGTTCACACCGACATCCAGCGGTTGGAGTTCCTTCGTCAGACCTCCCGGAATAACAGCCAGCACAGCGTTCATGTTTTTAACTTCTTTTTTTACATTGTCTGTGAGATGGGCCCGCATAGAGTCACAGATCAGCAGCGATGGTGATGTGTGGAAAAAACCACCGGGTCGCCGCACATAGACCTGCTTCAGCCACTCGATCATCATCCCCTCATCCATCCAGCCCTTTTCATTCGCCCTTATTATGATTCCGGCTGGAAAAGTCTCTTTAGGCAACGTTTTTCTTTTAAAAATGACCATCGGCGGCAGTTTTCGTCCATCAGCGTTGCAGGCAAGCACAACGGTAAATGAGGACTTCTCATGCCCCGTTGTGCGGATTCCGACCGTGCTGGCTCCCGTCCGCTCCACCGTGTGTTTCATCGGGATGTCAAACGTCAGTGGCACCTCGTCCATGTTCGCGATGTGGCTGGGGTGGATGTGTTTCTGGGTTATGTGTCGGCTACAGAATGAGTGGAAGCTTTTCATCTTTTCCAAGTAATCTGCCGGGCGCTGCTGCGCTACTGTTGTCCTGGCCCGGATGGAAAGATGGCACCGCTTCATGAACCGAAAACACCAGGACAGACCTCCATGAAAATGTTCAATTTCCATCTCCTCCGCCAGCGCTACTGCTTCACGTCGGATGGTGACCCTTGAAACGCTCCTTCCACTCGCTCTTTGCTCGATCACCCACCGCTCCAAACTTTCCTCCAAGTCGGGCCATCTCGCCTTGTGTCCGCGGAAGCTCAGCTGCATTTTCTCCACCTGCCGCAATTCATTTTCCAGCTTCCTCCACTTGCGAACCATAGACTCGTTGATGTTAAATTCTCTCGTCTCTCATGTTCCTCCGCGTAGCTGATCGCCTTCAGTTTGAACTGTGCTTCATAAGCGTGTCTCTTTGCCATCTTCAGGGTTGTTAAGACAACAATGTTCTGCGTGAAGCACATACCTGTCCCTTTATACACCCCCCCTTCCCCCTCAATCACGTCCGCAAACCACGGGTGCTTTACACCCCCCCCCCTTCCCCCTTTAACGTCTGTGGTTGGTCTCATTCACGTCCGCAAACCACGGGTGCTTCACACCCCCCCCCCCCCTTCCCCCTTGTCTGTGGGTGGTCTCATTCACGTCCGCAACTCACGGGGGGGCTTCACCGGACGCATAGATACAGCACACCGTTTCATAAGGCGCCCGGCACATTTTAAAAAAAATAAATACATTTATGTGCGCCTTATGGTCGCGAAAATGGTCACAAATAATTTTGTTTTAACACCGCCAATATGTTCTCACTGGCATTTCCCTGCTTCACCCAGCTGCACATGTTTGCTAAACACATTGGACACTTGAAACATCATCCAGTATTTGTGTTTCCCCTTCATGGTATACAGATTTTTTGTGTTTGCATTTTTAATTGATGAATGGTGTACCCTCAGCTGTCTCCATCCATCAAGTCATTCTGTCTTTGTATCGGCTGCATCTTGTTCGGGGTCACGAGGGGCAGGCTACAACCTGTCTCAGCTGTCATCAGGGGACTTGTCCGACTGATCACCACATCATCATCATCATCGTCATCAACACACAAAAAAACAATAGGAATGCTCAACCAACAATGCACCCTCACACTCTCTCCTTCAGAAAATTTAGAAATCAAAAATCTCTCTGACATGTATGTTTATAGACTGCGGGAGGAAGTCACAAAACACTGACAAAAGCAAATCAGGCATGGGAGCCAACAGTGATTTCCAACACTGCTGCCTTCTGGTAAATCCTTTGAAAACAAATCCAGAGAAATGTGTCCCTATGTTCTCGATGGGAGTCTAAATCTGTCTTTTGAGTGACACTATAAATCTGTGGGGTGAATTGCCCTTGAGCAAGGCTTTTGATCTGCCACAACAACTGCCCCAAGCTGCTCACTGTCCCGCAGATCAGACTGTGATCATATTTGGAAGCTTCCAAGTGTGAATGTGTGAGGTTTGAAATAAAAATAAACGATTTCAGAGGTCTCTTGGTAAATGAAGGGACCATAGTTTAAAAGGTGCTGTGCTGCAAACTACAAAATTACCAAAACGGGAAAAAAGTGAGACATCTTGAATAATGAACAACCTTTGATCTAGGAAATGCCACAAAATATATGCAACTTTATAAAGTTGTAAAGGTACACTTGATATATTGTAATGTTTTCTTTCTGAGGACATCGCTCCATAACATACAATATACTACGTTTCATTGCAATATGTTGTCCTTGGATGGCTATAAGCTCTTAAACCTTTGACAGCTCATAAAGGGAAAAGAGATACAATTTTTTCCATCTTCTCACCCACATGCACAGACAAAATAAGTTTGAGTCTGTGTCATGAACGTTTTCTCAAAAAAAAAGGAAAGAATACAGCACATAATGCATATCCTGGTCTCTGTGGAGCATGTGCGCAAGCATTTGTTTGATAGATATGATATAAAATTTGGTGAATGTCATTTTCTGTCTGGACTTTTGAAGAAGCTCTATGTATACAGTCGACATTTTCTCATTCTATAGCAAAGAAGAGCAGGAGCAGAGATGGAGAGCACAATGAAAAAACAGGCAGAGGTAAAGAAGTGCAAGAAACATTTTACCTTTGCGGGTGGAGGTCCTCTCTGAATCTGCTGAGCCTTCAATGTCTGCATCCGCTTCACACCCAACACAAGAGACAAATGGGAAAGGGACGGGGAGCAGGCGGGTGGAGACAGAAGAAAGTAAGAATTAACAGAGGTGAGAGCTTTCTGAAAATCCTTCGGCAGAATGTCAGACTGAAAGCTTACCACATCAGGAACCCAAAACACCAGCAGCTAGGCAGCAGCTGGATTCAAAATGTTTCGATTGAGTTTATTCCATGTTATTAATGTAAAACTAAGTGAAGCTCGTTAAATAATGATATAAATTAGACTGATATAAAAATTTAATGGGGACGCCTTTTAACGTCTGTATGGTTCAAAAAGGGTGGAAAGATTGACTGTGAAATGGGACACA
The DNA here is from genome assembly GCF_033807715.1 of Cololabis saira. Taxonomy (NCBI): domain Eukaryota; kingdom Metazoa; phylum Chordata; class Actinopteri; order Beloniformes; family Belonidae; genus Cololabis; species Cololabis saira. The sequence continues at coordinate 28,584,989 of NC_084587.1, forward strand.
GAAGTGGAAATGCGTGGGAGATTGTTGAAATAAGGGCTGTCTATAGAGAAAAGAGAAGGGGATTCCCATTAGAGAGACGGATGAAGGGACGGCTGAGGATGACAGCAACACCTGACAGTTGGCAAGTCGATGAACCAGGAGGAGGTGGAGACAAAGAGCTGCTATTTCCGAGGCTAATATGTGGCTTAATGTCGCAGGGAAAGTACAATCTCACGCAGAGTTTCCAACCTCTGTCCTCTCTCTCACATGATTGTTTACTTATGTCATGTGGACTTGTGTGTACATGTGTGTGTGGTAAAAGGAAAAGAAAAAAGCTTTCAATAATTCAGATGGTGAAATAAACAATAAAACCCCCGTCAACCGTATCACAGCAAAGTACTTTATCAGTCCTCTTCTCAAAATTGTGAACAACACATTGCAAACTATTACAATGGAAAACCCAGCAACTAAAAACGTCAACAGAAAAATGATCACGAAACTGACAAAATCCCTTGAGGCGCAATTTGGTTATATATTTCACTGCTTGCAATAGCAAGCTTTCTAACCTCAATATTATGAGCTAAATTATCTTAATTTGGGGCATTATTGTTGTTGTCTTTCAAAATAACCGATGCAAAAAATGTGTCACAAGCAGCACACTCAAACTCATGTCAAAATACTACATTCTTTACCTGTTATTTTTAAAAGCCAAGGCTAGTGATCCACACTTGCTTGTATTTCATAGCTTTAGCCTGCAAAATTATTGAATAAGTAGAGGCAGCAAAGTCCATGAAAACCTCATTTGACTTAGAATCAACCCTTTCATAATGTCAGCAGGCACATTTTCTTCTGCAGCAAGACTCTACTCCAGTGTCTTGGTGACAGTGTTGACATCCGAAGGACTACAGTTTAGTGGTGGGAGTTTAAGGGATTTGCCCATTGTTACATGTTTCTGATGAAATGAGATGCCAAGGGATCCTGGCATAATGTCCATATAAGTTGGGTTAAAAGTAAAATAAAAATGTTCTTTTAAGACTGTTGGAGCAATGCAGGTTCATGTCATCCAAAACAAATCCAAAAAATGTCTTGCAATTTTCCTCAGAAATTAGGAATTTGATTCTCAACTTGAAACTGCTGATACAATCTTATTATTAATGACCAAGTCTGAATAGTGTGAAAGTTGTCGTGGTTATCTTCCTCTAGGACTTTAACTTGCCTGAAAACCTGAGCATGAAACTTTCTTGCTGTACAACTTGAGTTTCTGCTGTTATGCCTCCTTAAGACACTAATAACCAGTACTTGGTTGGTTACTATAATGGGATCCAATTATAAGGAATGCCAACATTATTCAATTTAAAACAGGCGGGTACAGAGATGGAGAAAAATAAGGAAACAAATATGTTTGCTTGAACAGAAGGTTTGAAAGCAATATTGGAGCAGTTAGAGAAGAATGGTAAGCAAAAATGAATAAACAAATGATGCACAAGAAAAGGAAATTCTGTAAAAGAAAATGGGAAAATTAAAACCGAGAAAACAATATGCTACCAGCGATGGTGAGGCCGAGCACCTGCGGTTCCACAACCCCTGATTTTTTGCCACTGAACAATGCATTCATATATGACTAGGGTTTGTATGTAAAAATGTGATGTGTTTCTTCTTTATATCATGACTTCCACTTCACCCATACCCATAACTGGCCACAGGTTGGACCTTGAGCAGGGCATGGGAATCCTAATCACTATAACCAGTTTCTGAGCAATCAACCAAGCCAATGTGGGTTTTTAGCACATTACCTGTTTATGTGGTCAGTTTTCCATTCGCTGTATCACTATTTCTGCATATTGCGATATATCATGAATACATTTGCAGTTCAAAACTGGTAACATCTCAACATCATGTCCTTTGAATTTTACACCGTTATGATAAACCATGTGGGAGAAGTGTGTCAAAATTGACCATGTTTCACAATGTACAAATTTAAAAATATTTTTTTTTTCTTTTGGTGGCACTATGCCAGATGGACATATTGGGTGTGTGGATGTCATCACAATTACAATTTCAATCAATCTCCATAGCTTCAGACAAATCCTTAAATGTGCTTAGACACATTTTCTGTTTATGTGGCAGGATATCAAAATCTCGCCATTTTAGCGTATTACAATATATCAAACCTCCCTTTGGCAAACTGCAACATCTTGGCATCATATATGCTAAATTTCACTTGCATCTGAAGAACTATCTACGAGAAGTACCTTTACAATTGATTGTGTGACCAAACGCACAGAATCCAAATCACCTCACTTCCTGTTGAGCATGGCAGGTTTCTACGGGTCAAACATCAAATGACATGATTCACCAGGTTCACCAGCCTGGACAGACAGAGTTATCCAGTGTTAAAGTACAGAGGACTTGCGGTTGAATGCTACTGACAAGTGAGTGATTCTGGTAAAATACTTTTGCCATTGTGCATTTGTGTGTGCACCCATGCAGTGCTAAGACACTGCTGGACAGAATACAGAGCAGAAGAATAGTCAGATGTTCAGACAACATCTCTAAGCTCCACAGTTCTGATCTCAACTGCAGGGATCTGTGTTTCAGCAAAAACATCCCAAATGTTCTATGATCTACAGAGACATTGTCCACTGGCATCAGTCTTCAATCCACCTGACATGAAGATTTAAAAAAGGAGAATTATTTAGGTGAAACAACATGAATTGAAAGAGGAAGGAGAAAAGGCTAGAAAAAGCGGGAGAAACAAGGGCCTGTGAAGATGATTTTGTAGAAAAGAAAACTGCAGCTTTGATGCACTACTGCTGGCAAATGAGCTTAACAAAGAAGGCCGTGCTGAACTGATACACACACCGCAGAGCACTTTTTAGCCATTCCAGATGCATCAACAGCGTGTTTGCTCCTCTGTAGTCCCCTTGACTGTGACGTGAGAGGACAGCAGAGAGATGTGCTGGGTGTTCATTGTTATCCTCGCAGACTTGTGTTTGTAAAGGCTAAGGCCACAGTGACCAGCGAGCCGGGAGCAGTGTGAGTGAGTCAGACTCAGCTGGTCTGAGTCAGTGGGAGGTCTGCAGCGTGGGTTATCTAAATTGCTCTGTAAAAAAATAAATAAATATTAATGGCAGTCATTTTACCTGAGTGCAAAGCAACGTATGTGTTGTAGTGTCAAATAAATGAGATAGACATATAATGTATGTATTGGTTTAATATGGTGATGGACAGGCCATGTTGTACGCATGCCTCTTCTGCATAGTTAGAAGGAATCTCCCAGGGGATTGGAGCAAAGACGATGTTACTATGTCCAGTAGAAGCTGAAAAGGAGACTAGAGGATGGGGAGAATATCTACCGGGAAATGGCTGGGGATATTCAGCAGAAAAAACAGTCTGGAGGTGTGAAGTGAGAACAATCCAGAGAGAACAATCCAGCAAGCAGCCCAAGTGGACAGCTTAAGGAGGAAATAGCTAGCAAGTTGAATTTTTTTATGCACACTTGGAGATAGCCCTTGGACTTAATGACCCTATGTCCCTCACTCTACAACAAGAAGAGATTATACGGTGAGCATCATTATGATAATTCACAAGGTGGTGCTGTATTCAATTCAGCTCAGTCATTTCTTCTCAAGGTGCTTTTCCAATCAATTGTGAAGCGTTTCTCTTTTGAAAGGACAAAAAGCTAAAACTGGAATTAGCCTCCTAGCCTCTGAGTGGGTGAGCTGAGACCTGAGCAGGGAGGGACATGGGCACACAATGCAAATGAACTTGTGTCTCATAATTGTAGCTTACAAGCATACAGCAGGCAGTATGTTCTTAGACAAGCTAGGGTGGACGTGGGTGTAGTTATTTTTAGCTGCCAAGATCCTGTAAGTGTTGAAGGTTTCATGAATTTCCTGAGATTGGTGGTTACAGCACATGTGTGGCTTCAATGTTTAGTTTCCTGTTTGCTCATCTTCGCAGTACTGAAGATGAGCAACTGTTCATTAATATTAGTGTTTCTATTTTTTTTTATACTGCCATGGAGGTTTCCTCCAGAAAACCTTTAAACAACTGAATAAGGTGAGGCTCAGAATTATCTTCTGTAGAAACAATCATTACTTTAAATCAGGGCACTAGCGAACCTGGAAACTTGTGGGTCAAACCGGAATGAAAGCAACGTTTTTTTTTGCTGGATGTCCTAAAACTGATTCGCACCACTGGTTTTACACACAGCTGAGCTATGTAACTTTTGTTCCATCATCCATACACCTCTGTACTACATTGGGAGGCAGTAACAGAGGGATAATGTGGAGAAAGTTAGTATTGTGTGAATTGTTGCATAAGGGTGCAATGAGGGCGCAAATGTGGAGGATGAAATCAGTCCAGCTCCGGGACATCACTCAGTAGGTCATCCATCTGGCTCCTTGTCAGAACGCCTTGCCAATTTACAAGCAAGCTAAAGATGCAAAAAATAATGATAATAAAATACCACTGTGTTTTCAACCACAGTAGTTGGAGATGCAGAAACTGGATAGACTGGCTGTATTTCTACCTGAATTAAGCAGCCAGCGACCAGAGACATTAGGGACTTGTTGCTGACTATGGATCATGGTCGGAACCGGTCACATTCCCCGGTTAAAGCCGCAGTGATGCGCGCTGCTGCAGCCCGACTTCCTGGTTCCCCAAGCGGGGTCCGATCGACCTGGTTCCCACCCGCTTTGGGAGCAGAGATTTCTGGGGTCTGTCCCAGGTCAGATCAGCTTTGCCCTCCAAGATTTCCAGCCAAATCTGTCGGTTACAAACCCGGTACCGGATCTCCGACATGCGTGTGTGTGTTTTTCGCGGCGCGAAACACACATTCTCATTTATGTGATGCTTGCCTGCCGCGCTGATGGACAGAAACCTATGGTGATTTTTAAAAGAAAAACTTTGCATAAGACGTTTCCAGCCGGAGTCATTATAAGGGCCAATGAAAAGCGGTGGCTGGATGAAGGGATGATGATCATGTGGCTGAGACAGGTCTGGAAATTCGGACTGGCGCAGCTGAATTAGCGGAGCGGAGCTCCTGTCGGATACAACCCGGTGATAGAGCCCCGACATGCGCGTGTGTGAGCGGGACCAGCGCGGGGGACCCGGGAGCCGGGACGCGGGACCCAGGACCACCGCGGGGGAACGGACCGGGACCCGCTCCAGCGCGGGGGAGCGGACGGGGAGCGGACCCGGTCCAGCGCGCGCGGGGGGGGGCAGAGCGGGACCCGGGACCGCCGCGGTCGGGATCCGCAGCACAACGGGGCATGAAAAGTTTATTTACTCTTGTGCTTGCCTGCCACGCTGATGGACAGAAACTGCCGGCTATGGTGATTTTTAAAAGAAAAGCGTTGCCTAAACAGACTTTTTCAGCCAGAGTGAAATGAAAAGGGCTGGTGGCTGAGACAGGTTTATGTGTGGCGACCCGTGTTTTTTTTTAATTCTTTAATGCGGAAACAGAATATGAACCTTTGAAGGGTTTGATTGATGTGAAAAGTGAAATAAAATATCAAACTAAGTTTTGCTTCCGCTCTATTTTTAGCGCGTGTGTGTTTTGCAGCGCGTGTGTGCAGCTCCGTCTCTGTAGACGGCGCCTTTTGGGTCGGTGCGCCGTATGTGTGTTTTAAAACCAAAAATGACACACAAAACTGAGGGTGCGCCTTTCCACACGGTGCGCCGTATGGTCGTGAAAATACGGTAAGTGAAAAGGGACCATCGTCAGATTGTGGAATGCAGTAATGCTTGGTGAAAACATACACTGGAGAATTAATAAAGCGCCTTTGTGAATCTGAGCTGTGAATCTATATTTGGAGTGTGCAGGTGGAATGAAGAGAGGGCTAATGCCAGCTAAGGACTGGCAACCTGCCCAGGGTGTATCCTGCCATTCGCCCAATGACACAGGGATGGGCCCCAGCAGATCCCTGTTATCCAAAATAGGATTGAAGCAGATACAAATGATGGATGGATGGATGGATGGATGGATGGATGGATGGATGGATGGATGGATGGATGGATGGATGGATGGATGGATGAGAAATATTGGCCTTGTAGTTTGAAGGTTTGAGGTTAGACAAGCATCTTTAGCAAAAACAAACTTTCTTACAATCAAAACTGGGACTATTTTCAAATGAACATACCTACGAAGAGAAAATATATAAGATGAGAAAACAATTAACACTGTATTTAAGATAAAGTTTTATTTGTAAATCCCACAGGAGACCACAAGATCAACAACAGTTTTGCTTTCATAAACAGTATAAAAGTTTTAGATTCACATTTGAATCAAAAGTATATTTTTCTTCCAATAAAAACTTTCTTCAGTGCAGTTTAATAGTTTTGCCCTCAGTTTGCCACCAATCTTAAGGTTTTGGGCCATTTTTCAGCTGACATGACCTACATAAAGACACTGTCAGTGTACTATCCACCTCGATGCCTGCTGGTTTGGTGAACATTTCAACAAGTCACAGACTGTCTGTTATTATCAGAATCAGTCAGATATTAGGGGATCATATTAATTTATTTGTAACAAAAGGTTTGCTGGCTATTGTCCAACAAAGTTACAAAGAGGTAATATTGATTAATTTATGAATTTCAAATATTTGCACTAATAGCGGGTACAGTCACAAAACTAGAAAAATAAATATAAATTTCATTAGTATACATTCATAAATTTCAATTGGGTTTCTCTCTCTCTCTCTCTCTCTCTCTCTCTCTCTCTCTCTCTCTCTCTCTCTCTCATATATATATATATATATATATATATATATATATATATATATATATATATATATATATATATATATATACTGTATATGTATAGATATATATATATATATATATATATATATATATATATATATATATATATATATATATATATATATATATATATATATATATATACTGTATATATATGAATATATATGAATATATACGAGTATGAGTATGAAGCAACTGAAAACAATATATCTAGTTTCACTTGACTTTGACATAAAGCACAGTTGGAGTTCTTACAACAGAGTTAGTAATTGAAGTCCCTTGGATATAAAGCAAGACATTTTTCTTAGTCATTACTCCCAGCATGCTCTGCTGGGTCTTTCCCTCCTTGGCAAGGTATCAAACCTGCTGCCCTGTGTCATCTGACAATGTTTTTCCAGACGTGGCGCTAATCTCTCCTCTAAAAAAATGAAAATGGATTCAGAAGCAAAAAAGATATATGCATGCACAGTCACATGCACAGTCACAACTAAAAGCAGGACTTCCAGGCCGACAGTCACTTCAGCTGTCAGCTATTGTGTGGCCATCAAATACGCACACACACGCACACGTATCTGGAAACACCCTTCTTCCTGAAAGCTGGAAGCTGATTTGCTAATGAACTGTCATGGTGACAGATTCTGCCATTTAATTGGCTCGAAAAGGAGGCCATTAGAATTCAACGCATAGATGCACATCAGAGAGCCGGGGTTAAGGGGTTTCTGTACATAACGTTTGAGAATGTGCCCCTCAGAGTGAGACACCCACTGGGACTCCACAGGCATGTTACACATGTCTTTAAATTATTAATTCTGATGATCCTATTTTACTGCTCTGTGATCTTTGCCTCAGTGTAGTGTAAGTTTGTGTGAGTAAGTGTATGTGTTCATTTGCATGCTGGGTGTTTCTCCATGTACATCTTTGTATTTACCCTCAGTTCCTCTGCTTTCCCTTTAAAATGACATCCATTGTCCCTCTCACTTATTAATATTTCTCATCTTTCACTCTGTATCCATGCATCAATATATCCATGTCATTCCTCTGTTTCTTTTTGTTTCTCGTTTTTCATTTTCCATCCAATTCCACCATCTGCTGACTCAGTATGCAGCTCCTGTACAACATATTTCCTTGTTTCTCACTTCTCTTGTTCTTCATGCCTTTCTTTTTATGTCAATCTGCTAATGTTCACTGACATTCTCATGATTTCAAACAAGGAGGATGAAGGAGATGGCAAATTGAGCTGATTGCAGTCTTCACAACTGTACTTTGTTTGACTAGCACATACTCTGCCTGTATAAAGGTTGCAGCAAGAAAAGGTCCTGAATACAGCAAAATAGTAGTAATGCAAACATAAGCGCGGTTCTATCAAAGAACTACACCAACACATGCTGTACTTTTTTAAAGTTTGTATGTATGTATTATGATTGTCAGGCCGATGTCACAATACGATGCACTCTCGCTACGGGTACCATGTAACCCCGTACTGCCTGCCCCATGGCCGGGTTGTCACAGGGATAAGTGGCTCCCCCTGCGCCCATTATTGGTGCAGGGAGGGTGTGTTGGGCACCCAGCAGAACAAAAACAACATCTGTTAAAGTAGCGGCACAGGCTGTCGTTACCCCAATACTAACGCCTGCCGGTCAGGCAAGAGGCCAGCTCCAGCAAACCGGACACCCGGCAGACCGGTGCAGCATGCGGATTCGAACTCGACATGTCTTCATCCCCCTGGAGCCGCCGAGCAAGATCCGCATGTGAAGTGTGTGGGTTTCACCGTTGCGCAGTGTTGTCCACCTTAATCAAATTCTCAGCGAATGGTCCCGTTTCTCCTCTTCCTCTGTATTATTAGTAGTAATAGTAGGAATTATTCACGTAGTCTGCCTTCTCTACAATGATAAAGCTGAAAAATTCAAATGAAATGTTTCCAGGAAAAGAGTTTAGCTGTCTCGCTATCTTGACAGAACCACGACATTTATCAGATTCGCTCCATAGGATCAATCAACTGTCCTGTCTAAATAAGTCACTGCAATACTATACAGAGTAACATGGACGAATGAAAACAAACCACCTCAAGCAAAGAATAAAAAAAAAAATCCAATAAGACAAATGAGACAAGGAAGAAAAACAGCTTACAAAAGCTCATCTGCTGTCCTGCTGGGTTTTTTTTCTTCATGCTGTGACATTCTTTTCCATATTTTGACAATGTTTTTTTCTCTAAAAGAATGTTGAATGTTGCTGTGTTCTGAAAATATTTTTATACTATAATTTATAAATTATATAAAATTATATTATAAGTACTTTTAATTTCTGAAGTTGGATTTAGATAATGAATCTTAACTGTGACAGAACGAGAAATTCGGTATTTCTTCTCAGACCTGACCGTTTGCTTTTCCTTAAGCACTGGAGCACCTTTCTACTAATTGCAAGGTCAGTGATTTGATCTGTGGCTCCTGCAAGCATCGCGGTATCCCAGGACAAGACATTAACCCACATTGTACAGCAGGTTAGGACCGTGCATGGCTGCTCTACCGGGATTGTGCATGTGTACGCGAATAGTGTTAGTGACTGACATGCTAAAAAATATATTTTAAGCTGAGTATCAAAGTGCAAACCAAATGGTGGTACATTTCTAGCCATCATAACCATACATAATATGCTCAAAATACTAACATAATATACAATTCATGAATGATTTTAGCGATAGCTGAAATCTGACTGCCCCCTTGAAGTGCCCTCATCCTGTCTGTCATGGCAGATGAGATTATACAGTATATATGATAAAATGATTAGTTGAAGCAATTCCATGGAAGCAACAGTTAGAAACACCAAATGAGGGTGCTTTCACACCTGTCCCGTTTGGAGCAGTTGTTCCGGAACAGGGAACGTTTCCCCCTAAAGATTGGATCGTTTGGTATATCTGAACACAGCAATCGTGCTCTAAAACGGCACAAAACAAGCAAGACGAGATCACCTAGGAGAGGTGGTCTCAGCCCGATTCCATTCGAGACCTGAAACGGTTAATTTTTTTTATTTGTAGTGAGAACGTAATCGACACAGCAACCGACACAACTCCATAGGCTCTGCGTTGGTGTAAACGCAGAACCATAAATCAGCCTAAAGCCGGCGGTTGCAGTCTGTGCTGAAAGGGGCATGTTGTTTATCCCGGGCTGCAGAAGAGGAAACTCCTTCCGCGTTCATTTGACCAATCAGAGAGCAGCTGGTTCGCGCATGGCATTTGTTAACAGCTTTGAAACGGTACAGACGTTTGCCTTGTGAACACAAACTCCACAAACGAGAAACGGAACAACTGTATCGATTTAGCCCCTAAATCGGAACAAAATAAACGGGCCACAGGTGTGAAAGCAACCTGAGACACTGCACCGACTCCTCTCCTTGCGCCGCGGTCGCACATACACAATGAATGGAGTTGTGTGGGTTGCTGTGTGGATTATGTTCTCACTACAAATAAAAAAAATGAACCATTTCAGGTCTCGAATGGAATCGGGCCAAGACCACCTCGTCTAGGTGATCTCACCTCGCTTGTTTTGTGCCGTTTCAAAACGCGATTGCTGTGTTCAGATATACCAAACGCTCCGATCTTTAGGGGAAAACGTTCCCTGTTCCGGAACAACTGCTCCAAACGGGACAGGTGTGAAAGCACCCTATAAGTAAAACCTATGTTCAAAAGATGAAGAAAGTTGAATATATTTGAGTTTTTTCAGCAACAGTTTAAAAACAAACATTGCCAGGCTGTATTCCATTATCTAGGAGTGATAATGTCCAAACTGCCAATAAATCTCTATAGGTAGAAGAGTAAAGTTTTAAATAATTCTACTGTAAAAAGGAGACTGGAGATTAGTTTATATTTGACTAACATTACACAGCAAACCAATTCATAGTAGACAATGATTGTCAAGTTTGCTGGTCCCTATATTGGTTTTCACTGATGCATAAAAGAATATTTCCTTTAGTGCTGTAATTCAACTCAGGTCTAACAAACATTGAATTAAGACACAGCCACTAGCTATGATCTAAAAGAAACCTACTTGGGTTTCAGCACCAACGTTAGAGTTTTCTGTGGGCTGTGCTCTTCATGTTTGAAAGTCTGCACAATAAAAATAAATCTAAAATTGGTAAGGAGTTTCATTACCTAAGGTTTTTTTTTGTTGTTTGTTTGTGTTTTCTAATCACAAAGTATTTGAATGAGGTGTGACTGATGAAATGTATAATCTATATATGGATGAATAATCATAGCCTTGATGACCCCTTACTGAAAAATATGAGATCTGACACCGATACTAATTGCTATTATCTGCTACTCTTCCTTTTGATTTAGCTATTTCTGTCTTTCCTTGTATTAATTCTTGCTTCTTATGTTTACAGCAACACTGGAAAAACCCTTACCTCACTTCTCATGTCTCATGAATAATTTCTAAAGTCCCTACAAAGTTTGCATGTGTGCCAGTGAATTGTTTTTTTTATGTCTTTGTGAGTTTTGTGAGCAGGGGTGTCTTGTATGAGCCAGAGATGAGCATGCATGGATCAGTGACCTTCGCTCTGTTACATTTTTAAAACTGAGTGTGAATAATAGATTAAGTTAGAATAAAACAGTGAAGAATAAAATATGAATTAAAATAATCTGAATTACAGAAATGGGGGTTGAGGGTTGAGAGGAATGAGGGCATAGATAAAGGGAATATAAGAATCAACAGATCTCAAAGAGAATGGAGAAGATATTGATGAGTGACAGAGAAATATAATTTATAAAGGCATGACTACTACATTATGTAATGGCTAGCATTATTATTCAAAGAGATTCTGTTTCACAGGGTTCTGTTCTTTGACCAATAATATTCGCTTTATATATGCTTCCAAATACTGTACTGTACTGTACTGTATCATTATGCATAATTGTATTAAGTTCAATTACTATTGTTAGATTGTATGTCTATGAGATTTTTTTCAAAACACATTAACTTGTGTTTTGTCAGAGTTTAATAGCAGGTAATGAATAAACTAGGCCTTTAGCATTTCAAGATGTATTTTCAGTCTAATTAACTGATCGATTTCCTGTGGCTTTGTGGATAGATAGAGCTTAGTGTCATCTGCATAAGAATAGAAGTTACTGACATTCTGCCAAATAAAGTAACCTCATAGGAGCATATACTGTACAAAGTGAAACATATAGCTCCAAACACAAAACCCAGTGGAATACAATGAATAAAAATGGGATGTGAAGAAGACCCATTTATCTATGGCCCGAATGCCATTTTATGGCCTCTAAATGTTTGTTAGTAGATTATAATAAACTAACTATAAGTAACCTAGCCTTTATGCATCAACCCAGTGTGGTTCACATGCGTGTGACATTGAATGAGTGAGACAGAAGAGAAAAAAAAAAGTGAGTGAAACACGTGCACATGCACAACATCAAATGAATATAGGGTGATACATGAAACTTGTATCACTTCATTTAAAGTGTGCCATGCATCTCACGTCTCTGGAGTGACATCTTGCTTAACAGCCAAAACAAACTAAAGCTACTGCATGTGACAAATACAGCCAACAATGAATGTGAGGGCTCAATGTTGCTTCAACATCCAGTGCTCAATAAACAAATAAAAGTAAACATAAAATATCCAGTTACCTAAACCGAAATTCAGCAGCCAACATGATGGACAAATACATGGATAACTGAGAATTCAGGTCCAGCCCTACAGATTAATAAAGCCTTTAATCAGGCTTAAATTACTTTAATCCAGATACTTTATTCAAGCTCTGGAAAAGAACCTTATGATCCACTGCATCGAATGTGGGACTGAAATCTAACAGGACAAGTACAGGCACCTGAGGCCACTGGAAGATCATTGGTAATTTCCAGTACTGCTGTTTCTGTGTTTGGATATGATCTAAATCCCACATAAAACTCTTTAAGCTTCTAAAACCAGAATGCTTGTTTGGTATTTTCATTCCTCATTACTCCTCCCCAAAAAGAAATAATTTCTGTGCAAAAAGTCATATAGTCATGTTTTCTGGAAAGTTTTAGAAGTAAAGATTATGAACAATAAATGAGCCAGATAGTCGGTTATCACAGATATATTGATCAGATCTAATATGGAATTGTTAAAAAGGGAAAATACTTGCACAGTCTAGTTGGAATGGTTAATAAAGAGAAGATAATGACTCTATTGTTGTAAGTTCAAAAAGTTCAACTGCACAGAAATAGTAGAATGAAAACATAATAAATTGTAAAAAATAAAATGAAAGTCATCACTACTGGGATTAAGTAGAATCTTTTGCTCAACAGAGTTGCGCCCTTTCGTCACCCTGAAAAGCTTTCCTGGTCTTTCATTTAACACAATCATTTGTTGCATTTTTACAAATAGATTAAGAAAAAAGGCTAAAATTGTACAATAGATGGATTTTCCTTCCTTTCTTTCCTTTCTTTGTCTGCTTTATTGTCACCTTCTTTACATGACTTTTCTTCTTTGGTGTCACCCATGTACGTATAGGGTTGGAAGTCAAAAGCATGACAAGGGTTAGAAAATGTACACTATTAGGTCTTAAATGCGTCAATATTCTTATTCTTGGACTGCTTTAAAAAAAACTGGTTTAGACAGTAATGTTTAAAAATGAATTGTCCCAAAAGGGTACTGGAGCCCATAGACCTAGATCTATAATTATAAAAGAGTGATCCACAGCTCTCGTGACAAATGTTAAAGTGACATCTTTGTCTGTGTTTTTGATTTATTGCTGCACAAAGTTGTCCTTTGTGGATTATAAAATTAAGTTGAGCTGAGTTCATTTGAGTAAAGCATCCATCCATCCATCCATTATCTATACCCGCTTTATCCTTTGCTGGGTCACGGGGGTCTGCTGGAGCCTATCCCAGCTCATTTTTAAGCAAGAGGCAGGGGTTACACCCTGGACAGGTCGCCAGTCCATCGCAGGGCCACATACATGCAAACAACCAGACATACTCACACTCACACGTACGGGCAATTTTAGAATCATCAATTAACCTACCACGCATGTTTTTGGACTGTGAGAGGAAGCAGGAGCACCCGGAGGGAACCCACACAAGCACTGGGAGAACATGCAAACTCCACAGAGAAAGACCCCCGTTGGGCCAGGGAGTCGCACCGGGAACCTCCTTGCTGTGAGGCAACAGTGCTAACTACCAAGCCACCGTGCTGCCCTGGGAAGTTACAATTACGGTCTAATAAACATTTTTAAATAGACCAGAGAATAATGCTTATCTCATCTCTTCAATTTTCTGGGATATTTATCACACTTTTTCTCTTTAGGAATCTCATTATTTGTTTCTCTATACCACCTCTTACATAGGTTAACTTTAAAAAAACAACAACAATTTAACAACTATCAGCCATTATTTTAACACTTTTGATGAGTGAGAAATAAAAAAATTATGGGTCTCACAATACAATTAGCTGGGCAACCCTGGGTGCTCACTTACTCTACATCTTTTAGTGTGGACTGTTGTAAGACGTTTTTCTGTCATCAACAAGTTGTTAGCAACATTAGCAGCATGAGCCTCAAGCCAACCCATCTGTAAGGAACTGTTGTGTTGAACACTGGGTCAAGAGGAACGAGGCCTCAAGGACACAGGTAAAAGCTGCTTCTGTATAACAGAAGCTGAAACAGAGTTATTAACTTTATTAGACCTCTGTGGTTTGAGGTCAGCATTTTGGGTACAGCTCCTGACTGTTATGACTTCTTTTGTGAGCACAGCACACACATTTCACATTTAGGAAGAGTGTCCTTCATCTCTCCTGCTCCTGTGGAGATCTACTGTCAGTACATACTAAAGAAAATCCATCGAGATTTCCAATTCCCAAGTCCTCCAGACATTGACGGATCAAAACAAATGAGTTCTTGCTCATCAGCAAACCATCGACTGCACTGCTGCAGATACTCATTAAATTCAGAGCCAAAAATGATGTTTTAGCGAGACAACCTGATGGCTCCTCTTTGCCTTGTGGTGGTGCAGTGAAATGAGAGAAGAATACTCAGAGGTTTAAAGACAGGCAGCTGACAAACCAAATCAGAGACAACAGATCGTCATGGGAAAAGTAAAATAGTTCTCCTCTGATAATTGACTTCACATTGAACACAAAGTTTACTTCACTTTTTGTTGAGTTAAAATCACACAAGCAGTCTCCTGAAAGGCAGGAGAAGCTGCCCGCCCAGTCATGCCCTGCTCAGTCAATAAATCGGTCCATCAAACACTCAATCAGTGAATCAGCTTAAGCCACAAAGGCCTGAATAAATGGTAACAAACAACAACACTCACTCCCTGATGATTAGTTGATAAATGGAAGTCACCTCAGTGTGTGGGGACATCTTCTGCTCCACTGTGCCTTTGTGCTAATTCCAGTGACATATTTCATGAATCTTGTTTTGTTTGGAGTTGGGGTTTTTTCTGTTTTTTGTTTTTTTGTGAGAAAGACAATCTAAAAACCTGGTGAACAAGAAGCACAAGCTGCAGAATATTTTTCCACTTCCTGTTGGCCTCAATGTGAAACTGCCAAAGGGAAAAAAATCCAGTGTGTGCATGATGCATAACACATACTTTTTCATTTAAAAGAATATGGAAACTACATGGGAAGAAAGGGCTAACTAAAAGGGTTCATATTTTTGCTCGTCAAATGCTGCATCAAAAGTTGATTACTTCTAAGCCGGGCATTGCCTAACCTCAATTAATACTTTTCATGCAAATTTGTTCAAATACATTTTTTGTAGTTCTGCAAACACAGGAGAAACAAACCAATACATCTGTTTAGCAACTACACAAGTAATCTACGCAGGGCACAGTCTTCATATTTGCTACACTCATACTCCCTTAGCGTTGCCTGCGTCACTTTGCTATTACACTACAGTTTTGTTTGTTTATTTATGTGGCACCAGACTTTGGAAAAGAGAAAATGAAGCATATCTAATGTGAGTTGCTGCTGGTAAATATTGAGAAACGGTAACTTAAAAAAAAAAAAAAAAGATTTTGTGGCTCTAGTGGCCTTTATTTGAAGTGTACACAGGAAAGGGTTGTAGAGAGAGAATAGGGATGACACTCAGCAAAGGGCCGCAGGCCGGGACTCGGACCTGCGACCGCTGCAGGAGGACTGTAGCCTCAGTACATGGGCCGCTTGCATTAACCACTGTGCCACCCAGCGTTATATCAAGTTATATCAAACTATCTTTCTAACTGGCTTATAAATGACAAAGAAAAAGTAGTAGAAAAATATGCAGAAGGAAAAATAAGACTACTAAGCAAACCAATCGAGTTTGCTCCCACCAGTCTTGTAGTTTCATTTCTGGGGCGCTGCACAGCAGGCTACCGCGGAGGTTATGGCGCAGGGTTTGGCATAGAAGAATAAATTATCCATTATACTCCTGGAGCTGACTTCAATGCCCTCCTTAAACTTGTATATGATTTCTAATGCAGCACCTACCTTTAACAGGAGTCTAAAACATTGACGTACATGCATTTCCATGACTTACTCAAGTATTAAAGTTTTCTAAAGATTTTGACATAAGTGCACCCCAACATATGCATCACTAAGACACAAAGTCTTGCAAAAAAGAAAAGGGGATTACAAGGTCAAGGTTGTACGTTTGAATCTGCAGCCCTCAGATGAGAAAAAAAAGAGTTTTGAGTTGGACACATTAACACATGAAACATATTACTTGCGTTGTGTGAACTCTGTTTCCACTGTGTACCTTACATCAGAAACATGCAGCCAATCTCTGAGTTGTAATCTCATTAGTCATTGGCTACACGGCCGTGTTGTTCAAACTGGACTGCCAGGATTGGATTTCAAATATCTTAGTTTTGTTGACTTACACATACCAATGAAGCCTCGAGGTTAGCAATGAGTACAAAGGCAACTGAGCAGCAGCTCAAAATAAAAAAATAACCAAAAGCTGAAAATGATGATAGTTATCAAAATATCACAAACATAGGTCTCTAAAAATACAAAAGAAATCATATCACACAAAATAAAAGAAAAACAGGCTACAAGACGGCTAGTGGTACCATGTTTTAATGTATGAAAGTCCTGCAGCTCAAACCATCTTCCCTCTGATGTAAATTGGGTGAATTATACAGGAAAAATCTTTAAAAAATTAAAATGTCTGTGATTTCAAGGCAGATAATTGTCTCCTGATACCAACACTCTCACTTTTGAGTACCACATCTACAGCAGCAGCATGATTAAAACCTGTATTGAAAATGATGTGCATATTTCAGTAAAGTTTTTCAAGACAAAGCACGACATCAGATGTGAAGAGTCTGAACAGGTGTCTCCTGTGCTACTTGTTTCAGATTCCCTTGCTGTCCGTTACAGAAGAACGCACATGTACACACCTTTAACCTCACTTCACGTCTCATCACCCTCATGACCCACATAGACCAGGAACTAATTCACACAGCACAGGAGGAGACTCGAGGAAGAAACACAACATGAAAGGTTTCGATTGGAAGACCAGATGAGAAAGACAGGAGGCAGGGTGAAAGCAGGAAAGACAGCAAGCGGCAGCAGGGATGCTGAGGGCAAGAAGAGAGACAGAACTTGAAGGAACGCAGGGTAAATAAAGGCAAGAGGGAGGAGAGATGGAGCTGGGCGATGTAGCTTGTAAGTGAGGAGACCGAGCGGCGATGGAGGTAGAGTAAGGTCAGATGAAGAGATGAACAGGAGGAGAGCAAAGGAAGAGTGGAGGGGAAATTTGGGTCGACGAAGTGCAGCTGCATTGGGAGGGATCTGGGATGAGGAGGGTAAAAAGGGGGAGAGACAGGAGGCAGGAAATCAGTTGAGCAGACAGAATGTAGAGTATGCGTAGAGAGGATTAATGGAGGGGGTATATATGAGCGCGAGGTAGAAAGAGAAGAGGATGAAGGAGGGAGATGCGGAATCACAGTCATCAGTATTCCAGCCTTGTACTCAGTTTCTAGCCAAGACAAATGCGAGCCAACATCAGGGAGGAAGTGGATCAGCTCAAAACACACCGAGCTCTCCCTCTGTCACCCTACTCCCCTTTCTCTATTCTTCTCCATATCTCACCCCTTACCCCCAAAAGAAAAATAACCTTGTTGCTGCAGTAACTCAAAATGTTTCCAGGCATTGCACAGACACACAGATGCGCAGCACCAGGAATACGGGTGGTTATCAGCATTTCTGGTTTATAGCAGAGATATACAGTAGTGAGACTAAAGAAAAGAACTGATCACTTAACCAGTTAAAATGTTACATATCTGAATTTCAATCCATAGCAATCATCAGAAGTGCTAATGACACTTGTCGTTGGTATTTTAATATTTGTTTTAATCTTTAAAAAAGACAACAAGCATGGTATATTAACACTAAACCCAATAAAATGTATATACAATTAAAGAATAAAGACAAACTTCACAAATGGACAGTAGAAATTCCGTCTTGCAGTGATACAAGACTCCTGAAAATCAAGATAAGATTCTATCATTATATTATGTTTTTATTTACATTTTACAACTTATTTTGGTGCTTTGGAGTTAGCATAAGTGAGATGTGTGAATGTGTTGTAATAAAAACTGAATGTCGTCTACAGAAATTATGCATCGCTGTGTAAATAAAGGTTAGATTTTTGTGAACGCTCCAACAATCCCCAGAGTAATCACATCTTCTCTGTTGCTTTTTATTTGTTTTAAATCAACCAAGCATGCACTGATAAAGTGGAGTCTAAACCAGCACAGGGGTTGGGGAATTACAAAACCTAATTAAAGCTGCAAGCAGCGTTGAACGGGCCCTCGCACCCTTGTGCACGTTCAGGCGTGCTGCAGTGGAAGCGATTGTATGACATGTACATGTAGATGTCTTCAGGCCTGGACATTTAGCGGATGACACCAGCCACGACTCTATACATAACCATTCAAAAGTTATGGCAGACAGTAGGAACTATCAGATATCGACCAATCAGATGAAGGGGCGGGGCTAATTTGCAGCAATTAAGGTGAAGGAGTCAAAACCGAGTCCGATGACACCACCCATGACTCTTTATATCACACCATTCAAAAGTTATGGCAGAAAGTAGGAACTATCTAATATGGACCAACTAGATGAAGTGGGGGCGCGCTTTTTGGCATCTATCGTCGCCACGGTAACGCTTTTGACTGAGAAAAGTAAGGCGCGTCGTTGCAGGATGGAGACGCACATTTTGATGTATAACACACCTGGGTGCACGTTACGGTTCGAGCAAAGAAGCGGCTGAAGAAATGGCATAAATTTCACAAAAATTACCCGATTAATTCAAAATGGCCGACTTCCTGTTCGTTTTCGGCCATGGCGCCAAGAGACTTTTCTTTAAGTTGCGACATGATACAGGTGTGTACCGATTTCCGTGCATGTATGTGAAACCGTAATGTGGGGCTTGAGGCACAAGGTTTTCTAGGGGGCGCTGTTGAGCAATTTTGCCACGCCCATTAATGCAAACCATAAATACCAAAGTACTAAATATCAAATTTATCACCAGGCCTGGCTTGCGTGCAAAATTTGGTGACTTTTGGGTCACGTTTAGGGGGGCAAAAAGGCCCTCCTTTCGTCAGAAAAGAAAGAAAGAAAGAAAGAAAGAAAGAAAGAAAGAAAGAAAGAAAGAAAGAAAGAAAGAAAGAAAGAAAGAAAGAAAGAAAGAAAGAAAGAAAGAAAGAAAGAAAGAAAGAAAGAAAGAAAGAAAAATTCCTACAGCTACAATAGAGCGTTCGCACTGTAAGTGCTTGGGCCCTAATAATGTCTGTTTGCAAAGTTTGCACTGTGAACTCATATTTTCCATAATCTTCTGGGATTATTCAGCTGTACCAACTTTACATGACCTTGCATTTATAACATTGCAACTCGGTATGACATTACTTTGACATATTCAGGAAGCCCAGGATGTGACTTATCCCTCTAAATAGATGTTACTCTTTGTTTATCCGTTTCCAAATGTTCATTCACTCATTTCCCAAATTACCAAAAATGAAACTGAAGTTGAGTATGCAACAACACTATAAATGCTTATTTTGCACAGCTAAAATAATATATATATATTAAAAACAATGACGTTAAACTGTTCTCCACTTCCAAACAATGTTTTCCAAAGATGTTCTACCATATCTTGCGTATCATATATGCACAGGGAAACCCAACACAGAGGCAAAGATATCCAGAGAATCTTGCCTGAACAGAATTGCATGTTTTGTTTTGTTTTTCTAATAAACCACCAACAACATATTTGTACAACGCTGGGGGGCAACCATGCTTTTATGACAACCTCACCTAACTGGTTGCTTGAGGTAATGCTTCTGTAGTCCTTTTTCTTGCACTTTCTTGCACTTTTCTTTTTTTCATCTTAATGTTTAGGGTATTTTACTTCTTCAGTTTTGTATTTTTTCGGATTAGTCTAGCTAGCCCTTTAGATTGATGTCATTTGCCCATTTCAGAATTTTTGTCATGCCTTGACCGTAACTCCATCCCAATCCTCACCCTAACACCTCCCTCAGCTCTTTGTCCTTCAACTCTCTGTAAATCCATTGTGGCTTCTTCTTTCACTATTCTGACTTCCCAATTCCCACCTGCCAGCCGTCCATGAAAACAAAAGGATAATGAGCCCAGCTCCACTTGCACCCCCAAGGATAATTCTGGAAACGACCATGCTATGCATCCAGCAGCACACCGATCTCACCACCACCAGCTTTTGTATCTCCAATGGCCCCTGCACCATGTAGAGGCTAGTAAACTGGGTTTCCACTTAATGGCGACTGAGAGTGCAGTTCTTTCAGTTCCCTTAACTCTAGGACCTTATTGAGTGGCAGAGGGGGATTGTTGAGTTAAAAACCCATACAAACCTAACTGGCTGCTTGAGGCCATCCTCCTCAAGGCACTCTACAGTATGACCCAATTCTCTTCTGTTTAGGGAGGCAGCTGAAAAACGAGGGTGACATGGCAGATGTTTGGTTTTAAAAATTGCCTTCTATCTAAATCACTGTGTGCTGCTTTTTTATGTTTTGTTCTCTCTGTCTGAAAAATGCAACCAATAATTTTCTCCCGCTGAGATCTGATGACAAGCTAGGTCAGACCACCTCCATGCGTGGTGAACCCTTTTAGCATTCAGATTGCAGTGCAGACACAAAGTAACTCCTTTTCCTTTCATCTATATACAGATTTAATGTTTTTAGCGCATGCGTGTGTGTGTGTGTGTGTGTGTGTGTGTGTGTGTGTGTGTGTGTGTGTGTGTGTGTGTGTGTGTGTGTGTGTGTGTGTGTGTGTGTGTGTGTGTGTGTGTAATCGAGAGCGAGAAAGGGAGAGGAGAGAAACCTCCTTCATCTGAAATGGCTCTTGCACTTTACAAGTGATGTGATTTTAAGTTTCTTCAAAGTTTGTTGTCAAAGATTTTCACATTTTTACACTCTAATATAAAATGTAATGCCATTTTTCTGTCAGATCTAGTGACGTAAACACATACTTGATCACATGCCTTTGGGAAGCGTTGCTGATTTAGGAGTTAGGAGGGAAGCAAACTGTGATCTTCATGACACCACATACAAGCATGAGGCAGTCACATGCTCTGGGCCCCGCCACAGCCCTCAATCATCACCGAGTTATCCCTTTACTGTAATCCCACCAGCCACCCCTTACCCTCCCCATCCCAGCAGCACAAACAGCAACACACACACACACACACACACACACACAGTAATGATTCCACCCACTCCCTCTGCTGCTTGCCCCCCCACTGTGTTTTCCTGCTCTGATTACTGTTTGTTCATAAAAGGGAAAAAAAGAAAAAAAAACCCACTGTGAGAAAGATGTGCAATTCTGACAGAAATTGAAGAAACACAGATTAATCATCTCTCTCTTTCTCTCTCTCTCTCTCACACACACTCTCACACACACAGAGTTGAGCATTTAGGATGACAGAGGAGAGTAAATACATGTATTTTCATTTTCTAATGTTAAACCTCAAGATAACCCAAATCTTGAGACTCAAATCTTTATAATTTACAATGCTGGAACTATTTTCTTCTCCGGAAAAGAAAAAAAAAAACAACATGTTCGCACACACTCAGCCCTGCTGAGAGGATCAAATGATGATCTCAACATGTGTAATCTTCCACTCTTTTCCTGTTATTGCTCTCATTTGCCCATTAACACTTCAGGCATCCTTCAGACATGAACAAAGACATACTGAAACCGTATGTTGCATCAGAGTCACAAAAAAACTCCCATAATAGTATTACTACTCTTTATCAGTGGCGGCTGGTGCTAAAAATTTTGGGGGGGGGCACAATTTACCTTGGCATACATAGGGGTGTAACGGTACACAGATCATATTTGGTCCTTTAATTTAAAAAAATTTAAACATCCAACAATGGCTTATTGGTCATAAGCTTTAGTGAAGCAGTTCAGTTATGCTGCAGTGGAAAAAGAAAACTGAACAAAAAGTAGGGGTTTAACATTTCAACAAGTCCACTGTTACTAGGGCCCGAGCACTAACAGTGCGAAGGCCCTATTCTATCTGTAGGAATTGTTCTCGTTTTTTTTCTAATTTAAATTTTTTTATTTTTCCTTTGAAATGAGGGCCTTTTTGCACCCCTGAACGTGCCCCAAAAGTCACCAAATTTTGCACGCAAGCCAGGCTTGGCAAAAAATTTGATATTTAATGGTTTGCATTAATGGGCGTGGCCTAATGGCTCAACAGCGCCCCCTAGAAAACTTCGTGCCTCAAGCCCCACAATACGGTTTGACGAACATGCACGAAAATCGGTACACACCTGTATCATGTCGCAACTTAAAGAAAAGTCTCTTGGCGGCATGGCCGAAACCAAACAGGAGGTCGGCCATTTGGAATATATATATATCTATATATATATATATATATATATATCTATATATATATATATATCTATATATATATATATATATATATATATATATATATATATATATCTATATCTATCTATCTATCTATCTATCTATCTATCTATATATATATATATATATATATATATATATATATATATATATATATATATATATATATTTATTCACCTCTTTTAATCTTTAAACAATTTGTGAGTTGAATTTGACCAGTTCTCCTTTCCCTTCCTTTCTCCAGGAATTGGGTCCATTAGGAGACTGGGCCTGACTATTTATTCTAAGATGTTCTCTTCATGATAATTTTTGATGTACTTTGTGTTTTTACAGTACATTCATCCTCCCTACTTTTTATACTGTATTGATCAGAACACTTAGATAGGATTTTTGCTGTGTGACTCTTCCCTCATTGCAAATATTTTAAATTGATTGCTATCTAAGATTGCAACTTTACAGGTATAATCATCCTCCCTTTTTAATGATTATACTGTACCTTTGGATTCGATGGTCATTGATTGATGTATTTCATGCATGCACTTTGTGGGTGTTGTTTCTTTTTTCCCTGCGTTTTGGTGATACATACTGGCTGTACTTTGGTATGCAACTTTGTTTGAAGGTACTCAGGTGTAGGTGTGGCGGCGCCTGATTGGACCACATAGGCCTACCAGCCTATAATAGACAAGCTTTGGTTCCTATGTCTCTCGGCTGGCCTGGGAACGTCTCAGACTCCCCCCGGAAGAGCTGGAGGAAGTGTCTGGGGTGAGGGAAGTCTGGGCATCCCTGCTGAGGCTGCTGCCCCCGCGACCTGGGAACGGATAAAGCGGGAGAAGATGAATGAATGGTTCCGATCTGTTTGATGCCTTGAGAAAGGTCTATGACCGAAACGTTGGCCCAATAAAACACTAGTCTGGTGAGAAGAAGGTGTGTGGGAGTTTTCTTTTTAAATTGGCTGCAGCTTTCCTCCTCCGACGCACCTTTCTGCATATCAGGTGTGCTAAAAGTTTTCTACTTTGGCAGAATTATTAGAAATGAGGATGTTCGAACATACTGGATCATTATGAATGTAAAGTAACATTAATTGGCATCACAGGTTAGCAGGATTTTAGCCAGCCAAGCTGAAAGTTAACTGTCACTGAAACGTAACTGCAACTGTAGCTAATTGGGACTAAAATTAGAAAACAATCTCCTTCTCAACCTCGAAAATGTCAATTTCATTTGCAGGAAAATCTGACTATCTTTAAGAGGCTTCCTCAGGCTCTTGAACTTCCTTTGTGCAGCTTTAATCACCGGTTTGTTAGAGTTGTGAACGTGTTAGTTTTCTTATGTTAGGAAGAACTGGCTGATGTTCTCTCATTATTCAAATTTTTATTCCTATTAATCACATGACTCAATGTGTTTAATGGTGATAACTGATGCATCGCAATCACCAAACTCATTCTGTAATTTGTAATCTGTTAAAAACCTGTAATAACAAAGATTTTTTTAAACGCAAAAATCACAGCAAATGAATTGCTATGCCATTCACTGACCCCTTCACTTTAAGAAGGTTGCATTGTGGGTAATGTGGTCGTGAACTGTTACACAAAGCCATTAAGAGTCCAGATGGTCCCTGGTTGCCTGGTTACCTCCATGTTTTTCACCTTGTTCATCATTTCAGAAGTGTGGATAAACATCCAGCTCATGCAAAATAATGGAATACATCTCTGTCCCTCTTTACTACAGAGTTCATACCAGTTATGCCACAGTTGCGATTGATGGTTTGAAAAATATTGTAATAACTGGAGCATCACTGAAATTTACATGTTTAATTTTAGTTTTTCTTTTAAGCTTTCTTAGTATCAGTGATCTTTCGTGACAGTGTTCAGAGGGACAGGGAAAGACAACGGCCACGGGACTTCACTGACTGAAGTGTGGGTCTGAATTTTAACAAGCTTTCATTAATGTTGACAAAATATTAAACAGCAATAAAGTGAGAACATGTTAATGCCCAAAAATGGTCTAACTTCCACAGCTATGGATTAAATGCATCATTTCAGAAGTTTCCATTCATAATGACATCCTCTTCTTCAGCTGTCTCCACTTCCAGTGTTACATACTGACATGATCTTAAATCCCCCAAATAACATTTTTAATTAAGCAATATGCCTACAGGAAATTGCCATGCATTTCTTCAAATCGGCCTCTAAGCATTTATTTAAGGCTCTATATTTAGACATTAATTATAATATTGCAGCAGTGTGCTACAGAGAACAACAACTCTGTGGTTATTACAGCCTCTGTATTGTCCTCGTTGCTTCTTTCTTTCTCAAAACAAGCTTCACACACAGACACATTTCCACACACACACGTGCTGTAATAGAGGAATGATGGGAATGTAATAAAGTAAGCCAAATGTCTCCACTGAAGCTTAATTGTACCAGCAAATGAGTAATCAAGCGAAAATGAAATGAAGGGGAGATAAGATAAAAAAAAAATGGCACGGAAAAGAAAAAATGTTAAGTTGAATTTAAAGGGTTCTGAGGTGGGTGAGCAAGTAGGACAGTCAAGAGAGGAGGAAAAACAGAAGAAGGAGAGAATGGGTGGAAGGGAGAGAAGTTGGATGGGGAATTGATAAATAGATCATTGTATGCACGGAGCTGCTCAGCTTCTTCTATTCTTCTTTCCCACGTCTCCAACTACCCCCTCCAACCCCCTGACACCACATAAACAGAATTTCTAACTCGTCTGTTTATTGTAAATGAGCCTAAATAAGGGCAGAACACAGGATTCACACAAACACCAAAGGATCCACACACACCGAACAGCTGTACTGGATAACGTCTTTCTCTGTTTCATGACTTGTTTGTCGTGTCGTTCTGATGCCTAACGTTCTCTGCAAATGAGCTTCCATGAGTGTGTACTAGGTTTTGACAGGACTCGTAGTTGAACTCTTAACAGCACAGCACACACAGAGATATCCCCACCGGGCCCACAATCTCCTCTCTCATACTGCTTCTCTAATGGAGGAAGGAGGCTGGTGTGCAACTGTAAGTGAAGGAAACAAGGAGAGGGGTCAACTTCATACAAACGCTGTGTGACTGTCAGGGTCACAAACCCAACAGAGAGACGATGGATTGGTAGAGGTGGAGAGGAAACTCTTCAGCGAGCTCAGCTTTAAGGAATATTTCAGTCACCTTTGCATCTGCACATAAGAAAAGCATCCATGGGGAATCTTTTACCTGTCAGTTATAAGTTACAATTCAAGTTTTAGGCTGTGGGTGTATAATTCATGAGGCATAAGCAAGAAAAGAGAATGTAGTGTAGACAGTTTTTTCTAATGATGTGTAATATCTTTCTTTTACGTGTAAAACATTAAAAAACACAAGGAAAACTCAATAACAATTAAAACTGCAAGCAACGATGAACGGGCCCTCGCACCCTTGTGCACGTTCAGGCATGCTGCAGTGGAAGCGCTTGTATGACTTGCATGTAGATGTCTTCAGGCCTGGACATTTAGCGGATGACACCAGCCACGACTCTCTATACCAAACCATTCAAAAGTTACGGCAGAAAGTAGGAACTATCAAATATCGACCAATCACATGAAGGGGCGGGGCTAATTTGCAGCAATTACGTTCAAGGACTCAAAACTGAGTCCAATGACACCACCCACGAGTCTTTATGTCAAACCATTCAAAAGTTATTGCAGAAAATCGGAACTATCACATATCAACCAATCAGAAGAAGGGGCAGAGCTAATTTGCACCAATTAAGGTGAAGGAGTCAAAACCGAGTCTGATGACACCACCCATGACTCTGTATGTCATACTATTTAAAAGTTATGGCAGAAAATAGGATCTATCAAATATCGACCAATCAGAATAAGGGGCAGGGCTAATTCATGCCAATGAAGGTCAAGTAATACCGAGTCCGATGACACCACCCACATGTCTTTAACACAACCCGTTCAACAGTTATGGCAGACAAAAGTTTTCTAGGGGGTGCTGTTGAGCTATTAGGCCACGCCCATTCATGCAAACCATGAAATATCACATTTATCACCAGGCCTGGCCTGGCAAAATTTGGTGACTTTTGGGGAACTATCAAATATGGACCAATCAGATGACGGTGGGGCGTGCTGTTTGGCGTCTATCGTTGCCACGGTAACGCTTTTGAAAGAGAAAAGTAATGCGCGACGTCGCAGGTTGGAGATGAACATTTTGAAGTATAACACACCTGGGTGCACGTTGGGGCTCGGGCCGTATTAACTTCCGAAGGAATGGCATAAATTGTGCCAAAATGACGCGATTAATTCAAAATGTTCCAAATGACCGACTTCTTGTTCGGTTTCGGCCATGGCGCCAAGAGACTTTTTTTTTTAAGTTGCGACATGATACAGGTGTGTACCGATTTTCGTGCATGTACGTTAAACCATATTGTGGGGCTTGTGGCACGAAGTTTTTCTAGGGGGCGCTGTTGAGCCATTAATGCAAACCATTAAATATCAAAATTTTCGCCAGGCCTGGCTTGCATGCAAAATTTGGTGGCTTTTGGGGCACGTTTAGGGGGGTAAAAAGGCCCTCCTTTCATCAGAAGGAAAATAATAACAATTCCTACAGATACAATAGGGCCTTCGCACTGTCAGTGCTCGGGCCCTAATAAGAAAAAAAAATCCTACAGATACAATAGCAAACAACCACAATAACCTGGACTTGTCTGTGCTGTTTTGATTTGCCTACCTTAGGTCTTTTCAATTCATTTCCAACATATGTGTATCGATCTCTCCGAAGTCTTTTATCCTCAATGTTTGGATGATTTTTCATTTTTACTGTATAGTTCATCTGTTGAATAAAACTAAATTTAAAACTATAAAAAATAAATCTATCATATTGGAAGAATGTTCTTTTGTTTTCTGGCAAGCAGGTACGGTTTAGTGCATTGCTGCCTCCCACAGGTAAAAACAACAATGCATTTGGTTTGTGCAGGTGGTAATTCTGTACCTATTCATTTGCACACAGGGCGAGGGAGGGAGATCCAATCACAAGTCGCCACCTGAGACGCAAATGGAGAGACATGTTAATGCCAAGTGTAAATGGCAACACAGAGTTGTCCGCTTGTGATCAGATCATTCAGGACAGTTTTTAAAATCAGGTGCACAGAGATCCTTTAGGACGTGGTTTCATTTTTATTACCAACAGGATGTGAGACTAAGGATACAACTAATGACTATTCTGATAGTTGATTAGTCATCAACTACTGAAACGATTAGTCGACTAATGGAAGTATGAATCTCATAATTATTAAATGTCTCCTGTTTAGCTCTCAGCTTTTCAATTTTGCATTAAGTTGTTTAAATTATATAGATTAAAGACATAAAAGATAGACACTTCATTCAAAAATAAATATTTTATTGAACTTTACGGCCAGTGGCCCTCATGTTGAATCCTGCCATATTGTTTATCTGGGGATGTACTCTATTGCACATGAACAACTCTCAGCAGAGATGGGAAAGGATAAGATGCCTCACTGTTGAAAAACATGCATTGTGACAATTGTGGCTGAATGCTGTTGTACTGCAATTCTCTGCCGAGATAGGAAGGAATTCCTCACTCTGTTATTTTTTTGATTTTTTTTTTTTTTGCTGACAATAATTGACAATTAAATTCCTCAGGATCTATTGTCATTTATAACTTTTGTCAACAACGTCAACTAATCGTTCCACCCCTATGTGAGACTTTCAAGTTTTTCACCAAATGACATGCCCTACTACATTAAAGGGGACATATTATGGCATTTAATGTATATTTTAAACAGGCCTTGAATGTCTTAAAAACAATCTAAAGCTTGTTTTTTCTACATAAATGAGAAATTCAGCCTGTGGGCCGTGTCTATAGTTTTACCGCTTCTAATTCCTTTTTCTGTGCTCCATTCTAAGGGAAGGGGGGGTATGATAAGGAGGCTCTGCGCTGATTGGCTGCTTGAATGAAGTGTAGCAGGGGAGGAGACAAAACCTCGCTCTGGGGAGAATAGCAGCGGCTGCGTAGCAAAGCGTGTCCACGGTTCTGCGTTAAATCGACGCGTACCTACGCCGTAGGCTCTGCGTTGGTGTAACGTGGAACCATAAATCAGCCTTTAGTCACCTCGTCTTCACACTAATTCACACAGGAAGATTGAATTTAATTCTAAACAGGTACACCACGGTTATTTACTCCAATTCCTCATCATTTCACTTCTTATGTTACAAGACAAATGAATCCTGTTAACTGTAAAGAAATCACAACACTGAATTTTCACAAATGGCAACTTTATTGTTAAAATATATGAATAAAATTTATGCACTATTGCTGGCTCAAGGAAGGACCGCGCGTCTTCTGAATGTGAACAGCTCCAGGTGCTTGAAAGATCTGAAACCACAGAAGAAAAATGTATTACGGTACTGAGCCGCCGGCTCCCCCGAGCCCGGAGCCGGCTCCCCCGGAGCCTCCGGGTTCGGAGCCCCGGGTTCGGAGCTCCGAACCCGGGGCTCCTCGACGGTCCGGTCCGTATGCGGCGCCGGGGCTCCGGAGCTAAGCTAAATACTTAGCCCATGCAAAGATCATACAAATATAAATAACATAAAAAAAGGAACTTACCGCTGACTCGTGTGCAGTTGCCGGGTCCGTGCTGTGGGATCTGATCCTTTTATGAGGGTAAATGTCAATGCAAAATCTAATTTCTACTCTCCCTCGTTGGTCAAACAGCCACCGCTTGTAAACAATGGCGGGCGCTCCGGCCGGCTGAGCTGGTTGTGGGCGTGGTTTCAGCAGCGGAGGAGACCGAGGGCGTGGTTTGCATTTTGCTTACGTAAAGAAAATGCACAAATCTAAATGGCCCGTAGAAACCACATGACACTGGGGGATTCAGTCGGGCGGGAGGGAGCAGACCTTGCAGATTTTCATGGGGTATCATCTTTTCTGTGTTGGCAGGGTGAGGGGAGACCACTTTATATATGTTAAAACAAGAAAAAACGTGTTTTTCATAATAGGTCCCCTTTAAGCAGCTCCATATTCATGTCCTACTTCATTTTATGATTAAAATCAAAATATTTAAGTTAACAATTGATTTACATTCTATGATTTTGACTTTAATAAGATTTACTGTCTCAGCAGCATTGAGAGTGATTCTTCTCTGTCAGAGGGGTCAGTGAGCCACGTCGAGCCTCTCCACGTGTTGAAGTGCTATTGAGGACAACACTGTTCCACCACACAGCTCCTGATATGTTCATAGGTTTGTGACTGACAAAGGCGCAACTTTCATCTTGGTTTATAAACCCTCTAACAGAGGAGCTCCTGACTATTTATCTGACATGATGGTTAGGTATGGACACTTATGTAAGGGATAATACCCGACGAGGTGTACATTACAGTACAGTACATCCGCCACCTCGAAGGGTATTATACCGCTTATACCACTGTCACTTACCAAAAAACATAAATATTAAATCAGTTATTCATGCTTTAATGTGTTTTCAGTTGAAATCATTAGTTTTATAACAAGCCACAGCAGAGCGGCTGAGCGGACTATTTAATCTCTCGTCCGCAGCTGCTTGTTAGGGCCCGAGCACCTTCAGTGCGAAGGCCCTATTGTATCTGTAGGAATTTTTCTTTCTTTCTTTTTTCTTCTGACGAAAGGAGGGCCTTTTTGCCCCCCTAAACGTGCCCAAAAAGTCACCAAAATTTGCACGCAAGTCAGGCCTGGCGAAAAATTTGATATTTAATGGTTTGCATTAATGGGCGTGGCAAAATGGCTCAACAGCGCCCCCTTGAAAACTTTGTGCCTCAAGCCCCAGAATGCGGTATGTCGTACACGCACGAAAATCGGTACACACCTGTATCATGGCGCAACTGAAGGAAAAGTCTCTTGGCGTCATGCCCGAAACCGAACAGGAAGTCGGCCATTTTGAATTAGTTGTGTCATTTTGGCGAAATTTATGCCATTCCTTCGAAAGTTAATTCAGCCCGAACCGTAACGTGCACCCAGGTGTGTTATACATCAAAATGTGCGTCTACATCCTGCGACACCACGCATTACTTTTCTCTTTCAAAAGTGTTACCGTGGCGACGCTAGACGCCAAAAGGCGTGACCCCCCTTCATGTGATTGGTCCATATTTGATAGTTCTCCAAAAGTCACCAAATTTTGCATGCAAGCCAGACTTGGCGATAAATTTGATATTTCATGGTTTGCATTAATGGGCGTGGCCTAACGGCTCAACAGCGCCCCCTAGAATACTTTTATCTGCCATAACTTTTGCATGGTTTGACATAGGAAGTCGTGGGTGGTGTCATGGGACTCTGTAATGAGTCCTTAAGCTTTGTTGGCCTTAATTAGCCCCGCCCCTTCTTCTGATTGGTTGTCCCGATTTCCTGCTATAACATTCGAATGGTTTGACATAGAGAGTCGTGAATGGTTTCATCAGATTCTTTATGGAGTCCTTGACCTTGGTTGGCCAGAATTAGCTCCGCCCCTTCTTCTGATTGGTTGTCCCTTTTTTCTGCTATAACTTTTTAATGGTTTGACATAGGAAGTCGTGGGTGGTGTCATGGGACTTTGTACTGAGTTCTTAAGCTTCGTTGGCCTTAATTAGCCCCGCCCCTTCTTCTGATTGGTTGTCCCGATTTTCTGCTATAACTTTTTAATGGTTTGACATAGGAAGTCGTGGGTGGTGTCATGGGACTTTGTACTGAGTTCTTAAGCTTCGTTGACCTTAATTAGCCCCGCCCCTTCTTCTGATTGGTTGTCCTGATTTTCTGCTATAACTTTGGAATGGTTTGACATAGGGAGTCGTGGGTGGTGTCATCAGATTATTTATGGAGTCGTTGACCTTCGTTGGCCTGAATTAGCCCCGCCCCTTCTTCTGATTGGTTGTCCCTTTTTTCTGCTATAACTTCGGCATGGTTTGACATAGGAAGTCGTGGGTGGTGTCATTTCTGATATGCTTATGGGGGGCGGTGGCCGTGAGTGCGAGGGCCCGTTCATCGCTGCTTGCAGCTTTAATTCGTTTAAAGTTTGTGGCTCGTGATCCTCGCCACTGCTTGCTGGAGCATTGGGAGATGAAAATGGCGAGTTTCCAGCCCAGCGTCAGAGAGACGGCCGACAGCTGTGCTCCGGAGGCTATGTCACCTCCTTGTGCCGTTTCTCCAGTTTCTTTTTTTTTTTTCTTTTCTCTCCTCTTCTGCATCCCAGTCATCACAATTGTTAAATTGACCAAATAAATTAAAAGAAATTACAAAAATTACAAAATCACTCATGTCGCCGTCCTGCGGTAGCCGGCTCTTCTTCTCTGAATCTCCGTTGCCGTGGTTACCACCTGGCAGTTGATCCAGCGCAATGATATTAAAGTTATCAGGCAATTTGACCGAACTTGTTTTCTAGGTGTAGGTTATAAGTGATAACCAGTGTTGGGACTAACGCGTTATTTAGTAACGCGTTACAGTAACGCCGTTAGTTTTGCAGTAACTAATACTCTAACGCATTACTTTTTAAATTCAGTAACGCAGTTACCGTTATCAAACAGTGCGTTATTCCATTATTTCTGGCTACAGTATAGCTTTTTTTCCCCACACGCGGAGACCAGAGGAAACGTTGTGGGCATGTGTGCATTCAAAAACATGGCGGTCATGGCGAGCCAAGAGAAGGCGAGTTTCGCAACGTGGTGATATTGTCATTACAGCAATCCCTCGTTTTTCGTTTTTTCGAGTTACGTTCCAAAAAGAACCCGTGATAAGTTAAATTCTTTTTACAATTATTATAGAAGGCTTCAAATTGCGGAGATCAGCACCGCCTCGCACGTATTCCACTGCTCTTCTGAGCCACTGCATCCCGACTCTGTAGCGTCTTTTTCTCCTAAAGCCCGCGGTGCAGGTTTGTTTTTTCGAGAGAAGAAAATAGTTATGGGTCGTTGTTGTCGCTCTTTTTTCTTCTGGGCAAAAAGATTCTTATAAACTGACATGCGACATTGGTCATATTTGAGAACTGTAATGAACGATTCATCAAAGAGTCCCATTCCTGAGCTGCTGCTGAAGCTCATTGATCGTTCTCAGCCTGTTGCTAAGCGACCAACGTTATTGATACAGGAAGTGAAGAAGCATAGAGACTGTTTAGCCAATCAGAATGCAGAACACAAGGCACAATGCAAATCTATACAGTACCATGCTGAAATGAAGGGGCATTAATGGGAGCATTTAAAAAAATGTTTTTATTTAAAGTAACTAAATAGTTACTTTTCATAGTAAAGCATTACTTTTTGGTCTAAGTAACTGAGTTACTAACTGAGTTACTTTTTTAATGAAGTAACTAGTAACGGTAACTAGTTACTATTTTTCAGTAACTAGCACAACACTGGTGATAACCTACACCTGCCAGCCAATCAGAATCGAGTATTCACACAGACCGTGGTATAAACATGCTTAAAGTTAACATAAAGCAAAAGTTCAAAATGTATCTTTTTTAACTTATTTATTTATATCTTTTCATTTTAAATTCACTGAAAGTAGACTTTTAAAATTTTTTTCAGGCTCACATGTTTTACCAACTCGACTGTGATTTGTTCCTGTAGTATAAATGAAGTATACAAAAATGAACTTTTACTACATTTATTATTAGGGCCCGAGCACTGACAGTGCGAATGCCCTATTGTATCTGTAGGAATTTTTTTTTTTCCTCGTTTTTATTTTTATTTTTCCGACGAAATGAGGGCCTTTTGCCCTCATTTCTTCGACCGTTTCTTCGCCTGAACCGTAACGTGCACCCAGGTGTGTTATACTGTACATCAAAATGTGCATCTCGATCCTGCAACAATGCGCATTACTTTTCTCAGTCAAAAGCGTTACCGTGGCGACGCTAGACGCCAAAAAGCGCGCCCCCTGAACTTCTTCTACTCATCTCAAAGAACCGGGATTTTAGCAGATCTGCCGCCGTTTGCTTCACTGAAACCTGGCTCAGTGATCTCGTCCCGGACAGCGCAATACGGCTGCCGGGATTCCAGCTCATCCGAGCGGATAGCAGCAAGGAACTCTCAGCAAAGACAAAAGGTGGTGGAATCTGCTTCTATATAAACGAAGGTTGGTGTACGGATGTCACATTGCTAAAAGACTCTTGCAGCCCTCACTTAGAAACACTTTTTGTGAACTGCAGACCGTTTTATTCACCGCGGGAGTTTTCATCCTTTGTTTTGGTTGCCGTTTATATACCACCCGACACGTGTGTGGCTGAAGCCACGCAGCGGCTGGCCGACCAGATAACAGACCTGGAGAAAAAACTCCCGAACTCACTCTTTATTGTTTTGGGGGATTTTAACAGAGCAAACCTCACTCACGAACTCTCGAAATACAGGCAACATGTCACGTGTCCCACCAGGGACACGCAGACTCTGGACCATTGTTACACCATCATCAAGAACGCATAACGCTCTGTTCCCCGCGCAGCTCTAGGACACTCGGATCACTGTCTTCTTCATCTGATCCCGACCTACAGGCAGAAATTAAAAACATCTAAGCTTGTGGTTAGGACTGTGAAGAAGTGGACAGAGGAGTCAAAGCTGGAGCTTCAGGCCTGCTTCGAATGCACGGGATGGAGTGTCTTTGAAGCTGCGGCCTCAGATCTGCACGAACTAACTGACACTGTGACATCCTACATCAGCTTTTGCGAGGACATGTGTGTGCAGAATAAGACCTTCTGCACATACAGTAACAACAAGCCCTGGTTCACATCGAACCTCAGGAAGCTGCGCCGAGACAAGGAGGAGGCCTACAGGAGTGGTGATCGAGCCCTGTTCAAGCAGGCCAAGAACACGCTGACGAGGGAGATCAGGAAAGCGAAGCGATCCTACGGCGAACGGCTGCAGAATCGCCTCTCTGCCAACCCTGACCCCTCTTCTGTGTGGAGAGGTCTGCAGAACATCACGGGGCTCAAAAGAACAGATCCACGCCCTCCAGGCAACCTCAAGCTGGCGAACCAGCTGAACAGTTTTTACTGCCGGTTCGACGACGACCAGGCCAACGGCTCATCATCATCATCACAACCAGCACCCCCCGCCCCCCCAGCTACGCCACCATCAACACCATCCGCCCCCCCTGCTGCTCCACCATCACCATCCCCCCCCACAGCCAACCCCCCCCACCTCTGTCTACCCCCCTCCCCCTACCTGACACCCTGCCTGCACTTCAGATCTGTGAGGAGGTGTGTCGGCTGTTCCAGAGGCAGAAGATCAGGAAGGCCCCGGGCCCGGACGGCGTATCCCCCTCCTGCCTGAGAGCCTGCGCCGAACAGCTGGCTCCCACCTTCACACGGATCTTCAACCGGTCCCTGGAGCTGTGTGAGGTTCCCTCATGCCTCAAACGCTCCACCATCATCCCAGTTGCCAAGAAACCCACCATCACAGGACTAAATGACTACAGACCCGTCGCCCTGACATCAGTGGTCATGAAGACCTTTGAGCGGCTGGTGTTGTCCCACCTGAAGGACATAACAGGCTCCCTGCTCGACCCCCTGCAGTTTGCCTACCGGGCAAACAGGTCGGTGGATGATGCAGTCAACATAGGACTGCACCACATCCTGCGTCATCACGACACCTCAGGGACGTATGCGAGGATCCTGTTTGTGGACTTCAGCTCGGCGTTCAACACGATCGCTTGTGTTGTAATCCTAGCTCCTGTAATCCTCCACCAGAAGCTCACCCAGCTCAACGTGCCTGCCTCCACCTGTCAGTGGATCACCAGCTTCCTGAGTGACAGGAGGCAGCAGGTGAGGCTGGGGAGCATCACATCCAGCACCCCGACCATCAGCACTGGCGCCCCCCAGGGGTGCGTCCTCTCACCACTGCTCTTCTCCCTCTATACAAACGACTGCACCTCAGGGGACTTGTCTGTGAAACTCCTGAAGTACGCGGACGACACCACCGTCATCGGCCTGATCCGGGAGGGTGACGAGTCTGCGTACAGACAGGAGGTGGAACAGTTGGTCCACTGGTGCAGTCAGAACCACCTGGAGCTGAACCCGCTCAAGACTGTGGAGATGATGGTCGATTTCAGAAACCTCAGAACCTCCAGACACAGGGACAGTTTCTTCCTGCAAGTGGTTGCTCTGATGAACTCCCACAATAACAGTTTCAGAGTAACCAAACACGTGCAATAAAAATCATCTAGCACCTTCTTTAATAATCATGTTTGCCTCACTCTGCTGCACCTCTCACTTTTGTATTTCTCTGTATAATTGTTTTTGTATTTTTTGTATAATTTGTCTTGTAAAATTGTAAATAGGTTATTCTTATTTTTATTCAGAACTGTCCTTTTTTACTACCTCAAACTGCTGCACCTTTAAAATGTTTATTCTGTACATAGAAATACCACATTGTTTATTGTTTATTGCTCTATGTACGTTTTTACCGTAAAACAACTCATGTATGCAGATTTTTCAATCAATACCACTGAGTGCTGGAATGGTTGGCTTCTATCAAATAGTTATACAATGCGAGATACACAAATACACCCAATAAATATGCTGAGGAGAACTTTGTTTAAGAAATGTGCTAAATGCAAGACACTCATTTTGTCACAATTTGTTTTCAGACCATATTTTATTTCAGACCTCTGAATCAATGGTGTTGAACATGGCTAGCGACTGTTAATTGTTGATAACAGACATACATTAATTTTTTCTAGGTTTAGTGAAGAAAACAGGTAATTAAAACTTCTGAACAATAAAGAACACGAATCAGCTGTAAACGTTAACGAACGTGCTAAAACACAAAAAACAGCCATATGCTGAGAGGGACAGAAGTAATAATGTTTACTGAAAGAAGGGGAACAATTACTAATTTCACTCTTGCATATTAAACAGTATCAGTGAATGAAATGCATGTCTTTGTGAAGCGAGTTTATTTGACTCCTTGGAAAAATTCTTGGTATCTCTCTCTGTCATACCTTATTCAACTATAAACAAAATGGAGCCATTTTAAAGGGGCAATTTGTTGAAAATTCAGTTATAATGTTGTTTCTGTTCTAATGGCCTTAGATAAGGAAGGACATTCTTCATGTACAATGTTGGTATGTAATTGAGGGCAAATACTTCATCACCTCTTATTTAAATATTTATATTATTTAAGTACTTCAACTTAAATAGTAATGTATGTGTGTTACCTTCACTTTGCACTTCTACTTTAGTATAGAGGGTATGCATTGACGTCACTTCCCACCCAACCACGCCCCCTTACTTGCACTGAGTGGCAAAATTAGAGACAAAGAAAGCAAATTGACTAGATTAGTACTTCTTCTGTCTTATTTACCACTCAAAGCCCATCACATAGGAAGCTACACTCACCCTTGCAGCAACTTCTTCACGTAGTAGGCTACGTCTTTTCTACCACACACACACTCAGTTAAAGATTACGTACTGAGGGCATTTATGGGGTACAGTTTCTTACCAAAGGACACTACACCATATGGACTGCAGGGACCTGGGATCAAACCACTGACTTTTTGATTAGTGGATGACTACTTCTACCTCATAAATCGCAACTGCCCTAATAAGAGAGATTATTTGTGACAAACGGCAAGTTCACAAATCTTAGGTTAAATGCAAATCTTGTTTTAGAAACACGACTGCAGCCAAGTCAACAGAAGTAATCCTGTGGGAATGAATTCATTCTAGGTAGCGCAGTTGAGGTAAACTGATATCCACCTACTGTGAAGGGCTTTAAACTTAAGCAGACAGCATGCTGTATGACTCAACTATCAGTGAACACAGAGAAATGAGAGGGAGAAAGTAGAGAGATGGGAACAGCAGAAAGAGCTGTTTTCTAAGTGAGTCTGGGACTGATCTGCGGTTAAAAACACACACTGAACTCCTGTGCACAGTTGGCTGGCACATATGTGTTCATTGTAGCAACGTTTATTTAAAGTTAAATCATCATGAAATGTAATTTATGAACTCATACATTCATTCATTTTTATTGCAAAAGCTGTGCACCTTTGAACCATCATGTCCTCAAGCCATTCCATTACAATAATCAAAAAGTTAACTTGGATAAATATTAAAATTAAATTATTTTCTCACTTTTGGCTTTTGCTGTGACTTGGTGTAATGTTCAGAAAAATATCAGAAGCATTAGAAAAGCCTGCTCCCCGGCTCTCGCAGTGATTCAAAGCACTCTATTTTATGTAAGGAACCTTTTAGTGCTCATTCCGTTGTTGTATGCAGGGAATGCCATAGCAACCATTAACATGTTTTAACTACCAGTGGTTCCCAGGGAGAGATGATGCGCTATATTGCTGAATGTAAAAAACAGTGAATATGAAGTGATCAGGATGAAATATGGCTGTTTTTTCCACTTATTTTGTAGTTCGATAAGCAGTAAAAGAAGGCTTTAGTTCGAACCAGAGGCTCAAGCATTATACAGAATGTGGATATTTACGTAGCCCACATGAATGAACAGTTAATTTTTCATTGTTCATGTACAAGCTGTGGTGTATTATAAATGTCATGCACAACTGTAAAGCGTTCAATTTTCAGAGGTTTACATTTGCAAATATCTGACAACTGAAAGTGTGAGCCTAATTGATGTGGAAGAGGAAGTCAGGCATGTGTACCCTATCGGGTTAAGCCGGGCATACACTGTGCGATTATCGGCTCGTTTTGAGCCGATTTTCCAGTCATGCGATTAGTTTTTGGATCGGGTCGGATTTCGACCCAATCGTTGGTCGTGCCTCGTGCAGTATACTGTACGTGGGGTAACGACGAAAGATTAACACCTCACGACGAGCTCCCGATCACAAATCGTGTGCTCGCAAGAAAATCAAACGTGTTTGAAATTCTGGTCGTGCTACGACCCGATTTGCCTCATCCTTTCGCAGAGAGCATGCGCAATCTCGTCAAAAACTATTATTTCTAGTTTAAAGTGTTGCAAATTCACATTACAAATTATGTTTTAATAGCAGAAAAAAAAGACCGCATTTCCCACGTCTGCCCAGCCAATTCCTTTCATTTATCGCCACACAAAATGGCAAAAATTGCTTAAGGCTGATTTATGGTTCCGCGTTACACCAACGCAGCGTACGGTGCGCGTCCCGGCGTAACCTACGCCGTAGGCTCTGCGTTGGTGTAACGCGGAACCATAAATCAGCCTTTAGTGTGTGCGCTCTGTGCGCTATTCTTCTATTTCAGAAACACTTCTCTGTTGTGCTCATTTTGCTGGGACGTCGGGTCCCTCCGCCGAGACACAACTTTTGCGGTATGCGGTCATTGTTGTGTCTAAAAATGATGCGCTGTGCCAACCCAATCGAAAACAGTACAGATATTTTGTGATTTTTTTTTATATATATAAAAAAATTAAATTATAAAAAAAATAAAGGATCCCCATAACCTTTGATTGGGTCGGCAGGATGCACGTTTGGGTGGGCACAGCCCACCCCTGCCCCAAAACCGGCCTCGAGTTCCAGTACACAGAAGTCCGACGTGAGGATTATGATCGTATAGTCTGAGCAGACGGGTCGCATCGGAGCATTGCGTCGTACAGTGTGAGACCATAAATCGTGGGCTGTGAACTTTTGAACTCAGCGATCTAGTCGTGCAGTGTGAGATGGGGCAGTCTCAAACGATTTAAAATATCGCACAGTGTATGCCCAGCTTTAAAAGAGGGATAATTGGTGTTTATAGTGAAGAGTCTGAGGGATGGCTGATCCAAGTGAAGACGTGAAAGTGTGTTTCTAACAATAGCATGGTGGGCGTGGGGTGTTTGGTCAGACTCATTAATTTTACCTTTGTGTCACTTTAAAAAGAAAAATGTAAGCACTTACATTGCAATCATGTTCTTTCTTTGAACATTCTCTTTGTTTGCCCTTCTAGATGAATGCACACATGGACAAAGGACCAGTCTGAACTTCAGAAGTGAAAATCAATGCAAAGCTCTGTTTCAAAAGATGCTGCACTGCATGTAAATCTTGTCAGTCTTTTGTTTGTTTTTTACTGAGGCAGAAGAAATATAATTTTTAATAGTTTTGCTGAGCTTCAACATGTGAAATGATACAATCCATTTAAAAAGGAAATAATCTATATTAAATTATTATTATTATTATCTAACAAGCAGTTATTCTTCTTTAAACATGCCTTCGCGTGCAATTAGGGACTTTTTTCTTATACAGATAAGATTACCCTCTTCGCATATTTTCCCTGTTCTCCAGCCTCAGAAGTCTGATAAACTTCTCGAGTACTACAGTCGTATAAGATCATTATATGTCCCACTGTACAATTTGCAGCCATTTAACATCAGGAAGGATAT
Organism: Cololabis saira; assembly: GCF_033807715.1. Classification (NCBI taxonomy): domain Eukaryota; kingdom Metazoa; phylum Chordata; class Actinopteri; order Beloniformes; family Belonidae; genus Cololabis; species Cololabis saira. The sequence continues at coordinate 28,624,923 of NC_084587.1, forward strand.
GTGCACACTTAACGATGATTAGTGAGCACACATTATTTCATACCTACACTCATCTTAAAGGGGACCTATTATGAAAAACAGTTTTTTTCTTGTTTTAACATATATAAAGTGGACTCCCCTCACCCTGCCAACTCAGAGAAGGAGGAATGCAGCCAAATTCTGCAGGTTCTGTACACCCGGCCGGAGGATCCTTCTAGTGTCATGTGACTTATACAAGCCGTTCAGATTCTGCTCACGTAACGACGGGAGCAGATTTCCATAGGTCGGCCTCCGCTGCTGAAACCAGGCCCACAACTAACTCCGCCGGCCGGAGCTTCCGCCATTGTTTGGAAGCGGTGACTGTTTCCACAGCGAGGAACAGTTTTTGCATCAACATTTAAACTCATAAAAGGATCAGTGCCCACAGTACGGACCCGGCAACTGCACACGAGTCAGCTGTAAGTCACGTTATTTTTTTTATGTTATTTATATTTGTCTACAAGTATGATCTTTGCATGGGCTAAGAGCTACTCACCGGACCAGACCGGACCGGTGAGCAGCTCCGGTGGCTCCAGTGTTACATAACGGAGTGTTAGGTAACACCGGAGCTCTATTAGTAATACATTTTTCTTCTGTTTATGGTTTCAGATCTTCCAAGCAAAGCACCTGAAGCTGTTCAACGACACCTTCAGAAGACGCACGGTCCTTCCTTGAGCAAGCATTAGTGCATACATGTTATTTATATACAACTTATGTTCTTTTATTTTTTTAAAGGAGCATGAGGCTCCTTTTAAGAAATTAGACTCAATAGCGCCACCCTTCACCACGACAGCCGTCGGGGGTACTGCAGCCAACAGCGAAGCCGGCACGGGAGAACGGGGAGAACGCGCATGCAGCGTCATGTGACGTCACATCCGCAGGACAGCGCGGGAAATTCGGCCCCACAATTGCAGCACATTTTGCAGCACACAGCCTGTTCAAGGCAACTGAGAGATACGCTAGAGGGCTCATTCGTTTTGGTTTGGAACGCTTCATCTGAAATTATTACTAGAAAACTTAAAACGTTTACGAATTTTTTTCATAAATCCTGCCTCAATCCTGCCTCAAGCTCCTTTAACAATAAAGTTGCCATTTGTGAACATTCAGTGTTGTGATTTCTTTACAGTTAACATGATTCATTTGTCTTGTACCATAAGAAATGAAATGATGAGGAATCGGAGTAAAGAACTGGTGTACCTGTTTAGAATTCAATTAAATCTTCCTGTGTGAATTAGGCCACGTTTACACATAGCCGGGTATTTACAAAAACGGATATTTCCCCCTCTACGTTTTGAAAAATTCCATCATTTACACGAATCTGCATAAATACGCTGTTAAGGTGCTATGAGCCAATGAGAATCCTGAAAAAACATCAACAAATGACACGCGTAACTTCCAGTTAAGGCTGATTTATGGTCCCATGTTACGTCAACGCAGAGCCTACGGCGTTTGGTACGCGGCGACGCACACCGTACGGCGCGCGTACCGCGTACCCTACGCCGTAGGCTCTGTGTCGATTTAACACGGGACCATAAATCAGGCTTTACTTCCAAGACGGAATGAGAGTCTTTCGTTTGGAGTGACAGAGAAGTGGAGTTACTTTTAAGTGTGACTTTAGAATATAAAACAGGTAAAATATTGACGGTGGCCAAACAAATTGTAAACACAGGTGGCACTCATGAAGCTGGTGACGTTTCTGTCTCATAATGTGACGTTCTGAAGCCTAAATCTCCGTTTCCCTCCGTTTACAAGCAAACGTGAAAACGGAGTTTTTGAAAATCTCCACTTTAGCCGGAGTTTTCAGAAATTATCGTTTTTGGGGGCTTTGAGCTCCGTTTTCGTGTAAACGGGCCTTAGTGTGAAGACGAGGTGACCCGGTTCCCTCTTCAGGGAACTAAAGGCTGATTTATGGTTTTGCGTTACACCCACGCAGAGCCTACGGCGTAGGGTACGCGTCGATTTAACGCTGAACCGTAATTCAGGCTTTAAGATCCGTTTACACCGTGTCATAACTGCATGCGAGCGTCCGACTATCGCGTTAGGACAGTCCAATACAAAAAAAATAAAGCAATGACCCTCGCATCGCATGAGACACGGTGTAATAGTGTACGCAGCCGCTGCTCTTCAGCCCGGAGCGAGGCTTTGTTCCCTCCCCTCTTACACGTCATTCAGGCAGCCAATCAGCGCAGAGCCTCATTATCATAGCCTCCCCTCCCCTCAAAATCCCTCATAGAGAAGGAGGTTAGAAGCAGTAAAACTAGAGACATGGCCCACAGGCTGAATTTCTGTTTTATGTAGAAAAAACAAGCTTTAGATTGTTTTTAAGACATTCAAGGCCTGTTTAAAATATACAGTAAATGCCATAATAGGTCCCCTTTAAATATCTTTACACACACCCCAATTGGCTGCATTTGAAACCATCCAATGATTCAGCATCACATCTGTGTGTGTGCGTGTGTGTGTGTGTGTGTGTGCGTGCGTGCGTGCGTGCGTGCGTGCGTGCGTGCCTGCCTGCCTGCCTGCGTGCGTGCGTGCGTGCGTGCGTGCGTGCGTGCGTGCGTGCGTGCGTGCGTGCGTGCGTGCGTGCGTGCGTGCGTGCGTGCGTGCGTGCGTGCGTGCGTGCGTGCGTGCGTGTGTGGTTGTAAACAGCTACAAATATAGAGCTGAGTCAGGCTTACACTCTCAACCTGCTTAGTATCAAACAACCAATCAACAGTAGGTCAAGGCCTGGCATTTAAATGTGCTGGTTTTACGTGCGTGCGTGCGTGCGTGCGTGCGTGCGTGCATGAGCATAAATAGATCAGATTTTTAAATGGTGTATCCAAACATACAGTATGCCCACCTAATTTTCTCAATTGTTCCTGTCTTTGAAGTAACAAATGTATTCAGCAGTTTCAAAGACACATCACCCTGACTTCACAACATTGGACATCCATCCATGCTTCAATCAATCCATTAGAGCTTCAATCCTACTCAGGGCCATGGGCATCTTTTGGAGTCTATCCAGCTTTCGACTGGTTAAAGATGGGTTCCACTCGGGATAGGTCCCCAGTCCATCCAATCTGTGTACATACAGTATCATGACTTCTTTGCACAACATGTCTATCATCAACCGATCAATATCTGAGTTCAAGCAGAGTTCACTCACTGGGGGACCCCTGCTGGAAATGGGCTACAACCTGGGTTGCTAGTTCATCACATACCACACAGAGACAAAGGAGAGAATCATCCTTTGATTTTCATACTCGCTGCTAGAGAGTTTAGAATAACTAACTGATCTCAAAGAAGGCTGGCTCTGGGCTTGGTACAGCTGGTTGTACCCTGGAGCTGATTGTACAAAACAGAATGTTGCATAAGCTAATGAAATACTTTGCAGATTTTCAGGTTTACCACAATACAGACAAGCACAGGAGGTCATTACTGGTGACAACTATGACTTTCTCCGATATCTCTATAGTGACTTTAAATGCTGATAGAAATAAAAGAGCTTCACTTTGATTGGAGCTATTCAGTTCCCCCTTTTTGTGGTTTTAATGTAGTGGCTGATCACCATAGTGGGATTTACAACCTAATGTCTGTGTGGATATTGTTTATGCTGCTCCCTCCCACCGAGCAGGAGATAATTTTCTGCAGTAATGATAATTCACCATCATTAAGGTTTCTCATAATAATCATACAGGCTGTATCTGCCAAATGCACACCTCAATAATCCTCTAATAGCCTACAGTACTCAAGTGGTTTCAGAAGGCAGGTAGACTTCTATTCTTTCTAGGATAAAAAAGACTGACAACAAGCTACTGAAAGCGCCATCTCATATAAAAACCCTCAAGGTTCAGACAGCATGAAGCTGCATGAAAGGAAAATTGTTCATTTATGTGTGGTGTTTTCCATCTATCTATGTCAAATTCAACATTCGAATACACACGGGCTTGCATTCCACCGCTTCATTTCACACACAGGTCCGTGAAATCCATGCCTACACGGTCAAACACAGATACAACTGCAAAGACACCAATGTCAATCAATCTCATCTTCCGCATCCTGTCACTGCTGCTATCACCCTTCACTCAGTCACATACTGCGTAGAAGTGTGTGTATCGACAGTGGTTAGTAACTGTCAATGCCAAACACACACACCTTATGCATTCTGAACATCCTTCTCCCCTTACACACACACACACACACACACGCACACACACACACACATGTTTTTGCCCTACTTTGTGATTGACAGATCGTGTTTGTGTCATCCACAGATGCTGAGAGGAAAAACTATGTTCTCGCCTTCTTTGTTTCATGCCCCATCATCTCTCAACTCCCGCTAGTCTTTTTATCTGCCTCAGCCCTTTCTCTCAACTGCATGCGCATATGTGTGTGTTTCTGTGTGAGTGTGTGAACGGTTGCACTGTGCAGCTCCCAGATTTTCATTGAAATGTTATTTAGTCATCCAATTAGATGTAGAGAACAGCAGGTGAGCCCTGAGATCTATCCAATCAATGACCTTAATCCTCTCTAATCAACCAATTAAGATTCTATTATCAGCAACAAAACCGTGCACATCCGCACACATAATCAACCAGGATGGAAATACAGAAACGAGGCACGATCTTAAATCTTTGCAGAGGGCTCCAATCAAAATACTGTAAGACAACAATGCTGCATTGTGCAATCTAAATTGTGAAGGACAACTCAAAAAATAACTTTGGCAGGTTTTTCCAAAGTAGTTTAGTTAGTTAGTATATTTCCATGAGTTGTAATGAATTAAGTGTCTCAGAAATAAATAAATAACTTTACTGTTAAAAACACTCATTAGGGGTTGACTGATAGCTCGGCTAGTTGAGCCTGAAGGCTAAAGCAGGTTTAAAAGTGCAGATTGCCATTTCTAGACATTTCTGTCTTATCTGGCGTGTATCTACATTTGCACCTACAATTTCTTCAAACTGTTTTTTTCTCATAATCTAGTGTTGCCTCTTCCTTGCTCCTGTTTTCCCCTCCCCTTCTGTTTCTGGTCTATCTCTCCCTGGGAGTGGCCATTCCTCCAATCACTCGCAACCAGTCCACTCTTCAATTCAAGCAGTAGGCTACATCATTTCCCAGATCCCTGACTACTGTTTAACAAATATTTCTGTTGGAATATGGAATATATATGTCTGTTCTGTAGTTCCTTAACAGTTTTTACTAACTTTACAACATAAATAATTAAAACTCACACTAATTATTTAAACAACATGATGTTGTCTTAAGTGATTTATAATTGGTTAAAGGTCCAAAGGTTTTTCAGTGTCCTCTGATTGGTTAAATGTGTGCAAGTCTTCCATCAGATGCAGGTCTGCTTCATGAATGAGCACAACTGCTGTTAGTAGTCAGAAACCGAAGACAGAGCTCCAAAACAAGCAAAAAAACAAAAAATGGGGGCGATTACTTACATTTTCATCAATGAAAAGTCCAAACATGTTTGAATCAGGATTGGATCTGGAGTATGGAAGTTGGCAACTGGAGGAACCAAAAACATTATACACCAACTTCTAAATTTGCATTACTAAATCAATCCGTATATAAAACAATAAAACAAGTATATCGCTTTTTCCGATTGGCTGAACCGGTGACATCATGACGCCTATTTGGAAGATATCCTCATTATCGCACATGGCTCCTTTATTTTTGGACTCTGACTAAACAAAGCTGAAGTTCTGAAACAAAGTCTGCAAAACGTGGAAACACCACGTCCCCTTTGAGATACAGCAAAGCCTCATCAAGTCTGTTTTCAAGCTTACAAAGACTTACAAAGGCAAGAATGAATAGTTCCAACACTTAAGATAACTTAAAAAAGACCAAAACATTATAGTGTGGATAAAAAAAATAAACATGTTAAAGTTCGTCCCTGTCACTGTTAAAAAAACAGTACAAGCTAATTAATGGTTGATTTGTTTATCTTTCCATCTAATCACCCTTACAGCTGCTGTTTTTTTGTCAATTTATATTGATTCCTTCATTTATTTATTTTTCTCATTTGCCCCTTTAACATCAACTGCAGCTACTAAAATGCAGTGTCACTAAAACTTGAATGGATTACTGAAACAAATACTGAAATATATAATTTGGGATATATTTGATAGTTTTTTGCCTGCGCGGTGCCCTTTTTTTCTTGTTTTAGCGTTGGGTATTTTTTCTGTTTTCTGAATTAATTTTTAAAGGGTTCATCATATTCAACACAATGAACACACAAACTCCCTACAATTACTGTATCGTTTCCTATATTTTTCTTCTCGCATCCATTTATTCGAAAATGAAAGTAAGATTCGCCATAAATGTTTTATGTAATCAGTCATTTGCAGCTGCAAGTATCCTGAAGAGTCTTATTTGCAATTTAAATTTTTTCCCCAGCTTTTTAAAATATCTTCCAAGATCTCAGTTGCGGTGTGGAAAACAGCCTGAAATGGAGGTCATGCTGGCTGAGGAACCAGGATGGATTAATTAAAAGAAAGTACTAATAATCTACACTAAAACAAACGTAAATGTGTTCCTGGGCATACAATTCAGATGAAGGAAACAAGTTTTTTTTTTCCCCCTTCAGAAACACTAAAAAGCCACTGGAGGGTTTGTGTGCCATCTTTAAAGAAATCCACTAAAAAGTAACTTAATTATCCTGTGGCTGAGAGAGCATGTTTAGCAATGTCATTGTTTGTAGCCATTTGCGTGGAAGGCAGAAAAGGACAGAAAGAGCAATGCTCAGCAGAGTTTCCCTCTGAAATAGCTCTGATTTCCTTTCTCTCTTTCTTTCGCTATCCAACATTAAATGCATCTGTGATCTATATATGTATTCAGGTGCATTTTAGCTCTCAACATGACAAGGAAATAAATTGTTTGCTCTGAGTAACGAATGTAGGCAGGAGGCCGAGAAAGCTCTGGAAGAAGGGAGAGAGATTGGAAAGCAGGAAGTCAAGCAAGTTCTAAAAGCTAAAAGTGATCATAACAAGGACATTGGAGTCCCACACATGCACGAAAAAAGTGCCTAATTGGAGGATAGAGTCTGTATTGTAAGTATGTCCCTTACATATTCACACAAAGGATGACGCAAAAAGAAAAAGGAGACAGAAGTGGGTTTTTTTTGTTTTATAGAAACCGCAGTTTAGAAAGTAAAGTACACATTTTTACCTCTATTATTGGCCAATATGGAGCTTCACAATATATTTCTTTTGTTGGAAGCTGCTTTTTTTTAACATATAAAAAGGACCATATTTGCTGATTTTACATAAGAGTTTCTTGTTTGCTCAGCAGAACAAAACAAATTCCACTCTAATGGTATTTCAGCGTAAACAAGAGTTGATATATTATAGACAGGCCTTTAAAAAAAAAATGCACCAGGCACCACGCAGAAAAAGGCTTCCTGCTTTAATGGAAAACTGGAGTGCTGCTTAAGCCATTGTATCACATACTTCCTTGATTTTTCACTAGGTATGGAGTCCAAAAATGTAACCGATGTCCAGCTTAGTCAGCACTAAATCACAATACAAGGAGACTGACTGCAAGTAAGCATCAGCTACAGAAGGTGTACGGCCATTGTACCAGAGAACATCATCACTGATATGAAATACAGTACGTGCACCAGGGTGTGATTCTTGTTGTGTGGCCATTTTCCCAACTTCATCCATGTTTTAGGCTGATTTTATCAATAGCACCTTCAGCCATCAAGTTTCAACAGATTTACCCAAAAACAGGTTAGTATGTCCCTCAAGACTATTATTTTTATACTTTCTAATTCTTGTTACCGATCAAAATAAGAATAAAAAAACTGACCACCTAAAGCAGCTTCCAGCTCCAGCCGCCCCTCAGTTTTCTTGTTTTGTTCGGTTTTGGTCTGTTTACTGCTACTCTTTTGCCTCTTCTCTTCTTTACTTGTTGTTTTTTGTTTACATTTTTTGATTACTTGACTTCCTGTTTTGTTTTTAAGGCTTTATTCATTGTGTGTAAGTTTTTGCATCCCCTGTTCTAATGATTTACACCTGTGCTTCATCAGTTCCTCCCTCTCTATATCCTACTTTTCCTTCCTTCCCTGCCAGTCTGTGTCATTTTGTCAGCGTTGAGCCCTGTGGTGCTTCTTTCTTAAACGGCATGATGGCATTCTCTTCCATCATTAATTTTAGGATTCTGGTTGTCCTGCAGAAGCAGCACCTTTTTGGTTAAAATAAAGGACTATGTGGATTGCCTCTGAGTATCCAGCACGTCGTTCCTACCCCATTTCTGCCTCATTATGCAAATGAGGAGGGCTGCCCATCTTGGACCAGCTCCTCTACTATTGGTCAATAAACAGGAAGAAGCAGGATCGGGCCAAAATTAAGACTATTGCGCAACGGTGACACACTGGGATAAACATACATACCTCACATTTGTTGAAGTGTAGTATAATGCTGCTCTCACTACCTTTTTGGTTTACACAGTTAGCCCTTACTGAAGACTGCATATTGTCTAATAGGTGAATTTAAAATGATCTATTAATGTAATGTTATGTGGTGTAGGGGTAGTCAAATGGACATTATAAAACCAACAAGCCAGCTAGTGTATATTAAATATAAATCTGCACATTAATATTATAAAGTTGATATAATTAATTTCTTAAAATAGCCTAATTAGTTTCCTGATCAGACTTGTGTGAGTAAAGGAAGTTTCCTTTAGAATTTATCAGTATGACTGGATGCACTAATTTCCCAGCTTGAATTTTCCTTTTATCTTAACTTTTTAACGTGAATACATTTTAGTTACAGTCCGAAAGGTTTAGCCTACTTCATGTTAAACCATTTTAAGTTTGTTTTTGGTTCTTTTTCGCCTCCAGGACTGAGCAATATGACAGTGAATAGGAGCGTATAGCGTAGCTTAGCATTTGTCATTAGTATGAAGCAGTCGTTAAATATTTCAATTTGTCTATGCAATCACTTGCTCTATAATTTTCTCTGCCAACTCTCTTTCCTTCACTGCAACAGCGGTGTTCCATTACCCTATTGCTGCATTTGGGTCAGTAGTCTCACAGTAGGCTACAATCAGCAGGTCCCAATATTACTGTGAAGTTACACTGTATGAGCCAGTAACAGCTCACCTTGGTAGCTTGTTGGGTTAGCCTGCTGCCTCTGATGTCATTGGCCTTGCTCTTCTATGCCAGGGATCTTTAATTCCGGTCTTCGAAGGCCGGTGTCCTGCACGTTTAAGATGTTTCGCTGATTTTTTATTTATTTTTAACCTGATTCAAATTAATGGTCATCATCACCAGCTTGTCATAAAGGTCTGCACAAGTCTGTTAATGACACAACCATTTGTGTCATGGTGTATTGAAGCAGGGAAACATCTAAACCATGCAGGACACCAGCCCTCGAGGACCGAAATTGAAGAGCCCTGTTCTACACTATTAAATAAGTGAGGATGTTTATTTCTTATGCACAGCAGATGAAAAATAATCCTTTCTCTGTGCCTCTTTCATGCTTTCTGTCTATGCTTCACACCACCCTTTCTGACAGTAACCCCCATCCATTTCAGTCATGGAGCCCTCCAGCATGTTTGCGTGCAGTGTCTTCTACATTGCCATGACATTCTTGTGTTTGTACACATCCAATGGCTCAGTGAAATATTCTGACTTCATTATGTAAGGCCTTGAATTTGTGTTGCCCCCCCTCTGTAGTGTGTGCGTGCGTGCGTGCGTGCGTGCGTGCGTGCGTGCGTGCGTGCGTGCGTGCGTGCGTGCGTGCGTGCGTGCGTGCGTGCGTGTGTGTGTGTACACGACAGACTGTGGAGGTGTGTGCTCTGCACTGCATTTAAACAGGGCAGCACATGGTGAGAGTAGGGAACACTTTAATTGAACTGCATTCAAGCATAAATTAGTCTACCCTGCCATCTCTGCACTTTCTACTGTCCTGTAAGAGTGTGTGTGTTGGTGTGTGTTTTGTATAAATGTGCATCAGGCATACATAGAGACAGTTATTTTTTCTGTTTTCTTTCTTTTTAAATTATCTGCTAACATTTACTTTAATTCAGAAAGACATTGTATGTCCCACATTTTAGTTTTCATCGTCCTAAAGTTAAAAATGGATACATTTATAGTCCATCAATACAAATTTTCCCACAATGTCTAAACTCTCTTTCACAGTTCTTGTCTTCATGTTCATTGCTTCTCCATAGCTTTGTCCAAATACACTAAATTTGAGTTTTGCAGCAGTACTCCAAGAGAGATGCTGTGAAACATTGGCTTCCTCTCCATGCATTGTCCCTATCAGAGCTTCCTTTGGCCTATTTTGCTGACTTTTCCATATCTCCTACTTTATTAACTTCGCCCTTTCATCTTTTGTTGCCTCTTCGTCACTATATGAACCATAAGTTCAAAGGGATGACAGCTCACCTCCATCAAACCATCAGGATTCTTATAAAACTTTTAGATACACGTCTTTTTTCAGTGGTCTTTAGTTCTGGGTGGATGAATAGTGCTGGGCGTGTGGGAGAGGAGAAGTGGGAGAAGATTAAGGCAGAATGGAGATCAGTTCAAACCTGAAAAAGGATTTGGGTACAGTCAGTTGAAATGTAACCGTCACACTCCAGTGGAACGTCAGTGGTGCGTGTGCTGACACACGCTGACGGTGGAGAAAGCTGGTGCCCTGAAGCTGGTGCTTTCAGAACATCAGATTTTCAGACTGCTGTGAAAATGGGGCGGTTAACTGACACTGGTGTGAAAGTGTGTACATGTTTGCAGGTGAGACTATACAACTCCAGTCAGACTTTGCATTAAAAGGCTTACCAAAAAATCTGATCGCTATTGGCCAATGCTAATGCCAGGTCTGAACACATTCCAGGACAGTGTCAAATTCAATCACTTAAGGCTCATTTCAAAGTGGTCAGGGACCTTCATGTTCACATTCTCTTTATAGTCTGAACATGAAAGCGTAATGGGATTCAGTGACTGCATACTAAACTAATCTCATCGGCATCATTTCTGGCTTCTTGTTCATCTTTATTTTTTTCTTTATTTTTTCCTGCGAGTAACATCTACATGTAGTTATTTCCTGCTGCTGAAGAGCGACAACACATTTGGTGTTTGCACGGATAAATTATGCGTTTATTTGCATACAGCAGAAGATTGGATCTAATACGTCAAGAGACATTTAGATACAGACTTTCATACCAGGTGTGAACATGTATGTCACATTTTAGAACCACGGACGTAAACACACTGTGTCTTGTAACATTTCTGGTTTCTATGGGGACAGGGGTATTTGGAAATGAAAAATGAGAACACGAGGTGTAGCTTTTGTTAGAAAGTACATTGTATTCAAATTGAGAATTTGCATGCTTTTCCTCAATCTGACTTCTATCAATGTCCAATATCCCTCTTTGTCTCCAAACCATCTTAATCTAGCCTCTCTTACATTGTCTCTAAATTGTCTGGCTGTTCCTCTGATGTGCTGGTTTTTAATCTTGAAGTCTTTGAATTAAGGAGGCTAAATCAGCAAATATTTGTACTTAGGTATAAGTATCAGTTGATAAGCATCATTTAAGTCAGATTTTTCTTAACTAATGTAAATATCAAAGATATTGTTAGATTACTAGATTGCTAGATTACTGTTAGCATTACTTTCAAGTGTCATTTTTATGAAATACAAGTAACTATTCATAGTTTTTTTTAAATCAAACTGCATTCACATTCATTTCATACCATTTATAATGATTTAAAATGAAAAGAATACAATTTGCTTCACCTTTTAAAACTCATCTTTTGCATATTTTGACTGGCAATAAAACATTGCTGTAAACTGTCTCACTCTGGGTCATGGGATTGGAATATGAATGCTTCATAATAATCACACTATCCTATTACACCTGTCTGTGTATTCAGTGGTGATAGCTTTCTTGAGAATCACACTCAAAATGTATTTCATGCAACCATTAGACTGGGAACAGCTCAAAGAAACTGGTGACTGATTTATCACACAGCAACAGGCAGAAGGAGAAACAAACTGAAAGGGACAGTAAGGAGATTGACGTCTCTGCTGTTGAGTTTAACCACCCAGGGTTGAGACGTGTGTGCGTGTACACACACACAGATTGTTTGTAGACTGCTGTTACACAGTGCTCCTTTTTTGCTGCGAGTGGGATTCTGGGATCAGAGTAGGAGTTGACTTTCTAGGGTGACCAAAAACTATTGAACCATGAGTATCCAGAAGCTTTATCCTGACTTTAAAAAACATCTACACCAAATGTGGTAAATATTCTAGGACTGCTCAGAGTTTCTTAGCAATGTTTAAAGCTTACTTATCAGGGAGGTACAACAGAAAACATGTTTTGTGTTTTGAGTGTATATGACAGTCTTATGTGAAAACCAGCCCAGAAACTCGTCTGACGTAACCCTGTCACTTTGTTGGGGCTACCTAATACAAAAATTATGTAATTCTGAGGGTATTTCTATTTTATAGGGCATTATCACATCACAGACGAAGATCAGAGTAGAATTAACCAGATTACTTATCTTTCTCTACACTTGCTGTACCTCCAAAGTGGGCAGCACAAAGCGTCAACACCAATTTCAAAAGAGGCTAACACAGTGGGAGCTGAATTAACATGGTTGAAAGAGGAGAACTCATGCCAAGGACATTTCAATAAGATCTCAAGAAATCGATGAAAAAAAAAAGAAAAACAAAACGGCCCAATATGTCTCCTTTTAACCGTACGGTAACACAGCATGGTAGCATTAACACTCGGGTGGTGCTTCTGACATGCTTTAGACATACCATAAACAACCAATAAAATTTCTTCATGCTCAGTGCACACGTAACCCGCTTACTTTGAAACCATCCTACCTCCTTGTACAATTTCATTGGCTAGCAATAGCAGTATGGCTGCAATTTGATTGATTGACCGATGGAAGCATCAAATAATGAAAAATGGAACACTCCTTCAGCGATACATGGAACTCACAATTCAGTTCGCAAACAGATGGCGCTTGTGAACATCATGACGATTATTTTAATACTCTGATATTTTCATTATGTTAACCTATTTATAAGTTCAAGATGTGCACTCTTCCAGGAATTTGCCTGATACAATGTCATAAAATATTTCATGCAGAGAATGGCTTGTGGTTTAGCATAGGTTTAAAAAGTAAATGTGTTTTTAGCTGCATCTTATTTTGAAGCCACAATGTGTATTTTTTCATATGAAATAAATAAATATTTTCAATTATTTTTGTTGAACTAACCAATAATAAAGCAGGAATCTGAGTTTAATGTTGATAATTCTTTGCATTTGATGTCAGTTCCTAAAACATTTGTGATGGTGGGTGTTTTTTGACACACTACTGCAACCATAATGTTTTGCTTTAGGCGAAAAGAGACACCAAGGAGAAGCTTAGTTTCTCCTCAAATTCCACATAAAGGTTGAAAATTCAATCAGTCTGTAGGCAAAACAATCATACTGAAATGGATGGTGGATTATTGCAGAAGATATATACTGGAGTTTTAAGCCAAAATGTAATCCAATGTGGTCCTGTTCCTTAAAAAAGGTGACGTGTGGAGCTAGAAATGTAATTACTACTTTGATTGTATCATGTTCTGAGACTGTCCAAACAAAAACATACAAAGGTAGATATTCCTAAAGATTATTTATTTTGGCAAATAGCAAGTAGCTGTTTCAACAGCAATTTTTTTGATAATTTTATGCCAACAAAAATCATGCAATTAGGTTTCCAAAGAAACACATTTGTTGTTAAAAATAGGTTGTACACAAGTGTCATTTCAGGAGACAGAATTCTATAAAGGTATAAGCAATTATTATTTAAAATGATTTAAAGGGATTGTGACATGAAAAACACATTTTTCTTGATTTTTTGTGTTTTGTTGGGTGTCTTGACATCAATTACACCCAAAAAACAACGAACTTTTAACATTCAGTGTATTGTGTGCTTTCTGGGATTTTCCGCATAACTATGCAAAAACGGCGCATCTGGTTTGGTGGCGGATCGTTACGTAACGATCCGCTAAATCACCGCCCCCTCCACCCAGCTCCCTGTCTCCTCTCCTCTCCAGCGCACCATAAAGGCTGATTTATGGTTCCGCGTTACACCGACGCAGGGCCTACGGCGTAGGGTTACGTGGCGACGCGCACCGTACGCTGAACCCACGGCGTAGGCTCTGCGTCGATTTAACACGGAACCATAAATGAGGCTTAACACGGAGCAGTTTAGAGCCTCTTTTGTTCTAATCACCGGAGGAGAACTGCTAAAAAGACCCGCGGCCACTGACTGGACTTAAGATAAGGGGACAGTGCTGCTTGCATGCCTTTATTTTTATGATTGTTTGCTGTGGTTCGCCCTCCTGCTTTTCCATGCATGCTTCGCCTGTCGCTCCCGGCTTAACTCTCCGACGCCGCTGTGAGCGTATGGCTGGAGGAGGAGGAGGTTTGGAGGAGGAGCGGCGCAATGATTGACAGGAAAGGGGGAAAAGGAAGCATTTTTCACGGCGCAAAAAAACACTGTAATAAAAAGCCCGGAATAGAGTACTAGAGTGAAGTTTTTCTTGTTACACTCTTTTAGACACATTTGAGGGATGTTGGCCAAGACTTTTAATAGTGTTAAAAGCATGTTAAAAATGATGTCACAATACCTTTAATGACTGACTGTATGAAACAAAGCCATACTTCTTGTTTCTCCAATCAAGTAAGCAGAAGAAAATAGCAGTAATATAAAATAAAATAAAATGTAGGGAAGTGGATTAATGGAAGGCAGACTTGGTGGTTAGCACTGTTGCCTCACAGCAAGAAGGTTCCTGGTTCGACTCCCAGGCCCAGCGGGGGTCTTTCTATTACCCCTTTTACACCAAGCTGGTTCCAGGGCTGGTGCTAGTGCTGGTGCTAGAGCCGGTTCGCGGTTGGTTCTAAGTAAGAACCGTTTGCTTTTACACAAGCTGGTGTTGGCCAGAGAGCCACGTCATTACGTTACTGTATACGTTACCACCACTCCCCCTCGTTTCCATCCCTACCCTGATCAGGAAGCTGAGAGCCAAAAGCTGTTTTAATTTCAGCTGTAGCGCTGTTAATATGGCACTTTATTAAGTTTTAATATTTTTTTCAGGCTTAAAGGAGCTTGAGGCTCCTTTTAAGAAATGAGACTCTCTAGCGCCACCCTTCACCACGACGGCCGTTGGGGGTACTGCAGCCAACAGTGAAGCCGGCACGGGAGAACGGGGAGAACGCACATGTAGCGTCATGTGACGTCACATCCGCAGCCCAGCGCGGGAAATTCGGGACCGAATTGCAGCACATTTTGCAGCACACAGCCTGTTCAAGGCAAAGGAGAGATACACTAGAGGGCTCATTCTTTTTGGTTTGGAACGCTTCATCTGACATTATTACTAGAAAACTTAAAATGTATACGGATTTTTTTCATAAATCTTGCCACAATCCGGCCTCAAGCTCCTTTAAAAGTAACCTTTAAGATCCCCTACCTGGGCTCAGTTTATCCAAATAACGCCTGTTAAGAAATTTGACTCGAGAGCCGGCAGCCCCGGGGCACAGCAGCTCCTCAGCCGGCTCAACCTGCGCCGTCTTCCCGGGGGAGAAGACTGCAGCTCTGTTGAGAGGTTACGTAACCTACGCCGTAGCCTCTGCGTTGGTGTAACGCGAAACCAGAACCGCGGGCTGGGAAGCGGGCTGGGACGCGGGCTGGGAGCGGGCTGGGAGGCGTCCCCGCGGGCCGGGAACCCGCCGATGGAGCGGCAGCCTCGCGTCCAAGCGTCCCAGGGCTGGAACCATGGATCTATAATATTAACGGCTGGAACGCTCTCCCGCGGGCTCGGACGCGAGGCTGCCGCTTCATCGGCGGGCACGGAGCCCGCCGACGTTACTGTTGATGGATTGTACCGTAGACCACTGCTGCTTCTGTTTTACATCCATTATTAAATAAATGGATGTAATAATAAAAGAGTCTGCTAAATTAACCGCCGTCTTCAACGCTCCGTTGTTTAAAAACGGCGCGCTTCCGTGCTTTGGTTGTTCAGTAACACCGTCCCCAGCCCCGCCCCCAGCCCCCGACGTAAAGCGGTTCTTACGCCTGGCCCAGCAACCAAAGAGGGCTGGTGTAGCACCAGTTTTGAGAGCCAGGAGCCGGCGCTTAGGCTGTGTAAAACCAAAGAACTGGTGCTAAGTCTGGCTGTAGCCCAGAACCAGCCCTGGAACCAGCTTGGTGTAAAAGGGGTATATGTGGAGTTTGTATGTTCTCCCCGTGCGTGCGTGGGTTCCCTCCGGGTGCTCCGTCTTCCTCCCACAGTCCAAAAACATGCATAGTAGGTTAATTGGTGATTCTAAATTGCCCGTAGGTGTGAGTGTGAGTATGCAGCCCTGTGATAGACTGGCGACCTGTCCAGGGTTTACCCCTGGCTCTCGACATAACTGGGATAGGCTCCAGCAGACCCCCGTGACCCTACAAAGGATAAAGCGGGTATAGAAAATGGATGGATGGATGGATTAATGGAAAATAAGGCATGAATATTTTTATGTTTCAGCCAAAATAAAGCATCACTGTGTTAAAAATTCTGAAAGACCAAAAGAAAATAAGAAACATTGATTTTTCTCCAGGTGTAATCAGTGTTTTTTTTATGTTTTTAAGAAGAAAATCAAAACAGAACGGCATCATTACCCAGGCACAAATGCATTTCTTTTATTTTATTTTATTTTTTCCATTAGTTGTATGATCCATGCTTTTTTACCATAAAATATTTCACCGGTGGGATTCATAATTCACAAATTTGTAGTATTGGTTGATGTCTCAGGGGGATTTTTCTTAAGTGAAATAAGAGTAAATTGGGGGATGCATGGGGAGAGTAAATTACAGCATTTTAGTGCAGGATAATTCTCATAATATGCTTGAAATCAGCTCTTAATGGCTAAAAATAACAGTGCATTTTGAACAAATACGTGTGTGTGTGTGTGTGTGTGTGTGTGTGTGTGTGTGTGTGTGTGTGTGTGTGTGTGTGTGTGTGTGTGTGTGTTACTTTTCTTCCTTGTATGTAGCACCTTCACATCAGCAACACAATAGACACACTAAATATGCATTTTATTATTTCATAAAGCTCTCCTAAACTATTTATGAAAATACTGCATGTGCCACCTAATGAATAACTTGCAACAGATCATATTTACACTTGGTTTAAAGATTAAGTAAAAATTTGGATGATAAACTTTGCATCACATAAAATCTAATTTCTCAGCATCACTACCGGTAAATCTAATGTTCCATGCAGATTTTAAATAGCTACTCTGGGTACAAAAGGTTTACTGGTAACTTATGTGAATAGAGGCTGTGAAGCAGACAATAAAAAGAAGAAATCATTTTGGTTTAATGAGAAGTGTAATAACTTGCCAGGGAAATGACAATGACTGGATAATAATTGAAACCACCAATGCAATTAATCACTCAATACTTTGCAATGTTACCAGGTATGAATTTTGCTCTGGTGCATTTTTTTTTCTTAACTATTTCTTCGTGATCTATTTCAGCGTGGGTAGAAAGATGAGTTGCTAAAGTGTCAATAATAGTTACTGTTACTCAACATTTGTTTGCTGCAGCTCACATACAAAATGTTTCAGTTGCTCTGTTGATAAGTTCGGGCTACATAAAGGACACACAAACACATAAACACAAGAAAGTTCAGTATTGTAAGCTACAGCTCCACAGAAAAAAAAAAGGCATTGCGTTTTAGCGTTTGCTGGTGAAATCACAGAGCAATGCAAACAATAACGAATGGGACATCAGCTATGACCAGAGTGCGGTAGCAAGAAATAACATATATTTCAGATTACAAAATCAGATTGCAAAGCTATGCAGCTATGAAGTGACAGAGGTCCTGGTAGATCTGGTCGTTCCTTATCGCCCGTCTAGATCCCTTTTTAATTCTCTCCTCAGCCACCAGGTTTATGAACATCTGGACCTCAGAGTTGGATCACCAAACAGACTTTTGCGCTGCCGTTGCCTGTCGAATAAAATGAAGAAGCCGCGAGTCGCTCTTTCGCTGATTTCCGCCTCCTGACTCAAACGTCTGACAGCCCCCCGACCAATCGGTGGCCTATAGTGTGATGACGTCAGATGCAGGGCCGACTCAGTATCTACTTGGCACGCCTCCACCCGCCCTAACCCCTAGTGGAGAAGCGCAAAACCGAGGCGAGGTGAATCGAGTCTGGCTGAGTAGGTACTAGTGTAAAAGCGCCATTACTGTTGCTAACTGTGGTTAGATGTGATATGTGCAACTTTCAGTCATTTGCCTCAAGAATTATAGATTTATTATATTATTGATTCCTGCCGTAATTAACTAGCTGGATAGCAATACTGAACCTAGATTGACGAAGATGGCGCAAAGTTTATAGATGCATGTGAACCTGCTAATCTCTTAGTAGCAAACATAAACGGGAATAATAATGCTTAATATTAAGGTGGTGGAAACACTTACATAATTTATTTTATCACTTTAATTAAATCGCCTCCAGCTATTAATTTAGAATGATTACAGGAATTTTATTTTTGCTACAGTTAGCCTACTTTACTGGCATTGAAGCCTGTGTTTCAATAATGGTAAATCTGATATTTAATGTAAGAAATCCAATACAACTCTTCTTTAAATAAAGACCGTGATCATGATCATTTTAATAAAGGCATTTGTTGTTTAACAACAAAAATAAATATATTTAAAAAAATCTGGTCAGCTTAAATTTCTAGCTTTTTTTTTTAGTGTGCAACATTTTGAGCCTTTGATTTTGAACTTATCCAAAAGTAATTCAAAAGTTTTTCGGATTAAATAACATTGTTTATGGTATGCATTAACAAAGGTTAACAAATGAAGCCCTTTGATCTGCATTCAGTACTTGAATGCATGTCACGGTAATTGGACCCAACTCTGACAACGCAGGTCCTGAATGATGTTGCTTGGTAGAAACATGAATCAAACTTAAGTTTCATCTAAGTCAGCCAGGTTTTGTGATAAAAAAACAGGTTTTCTGATAAAAACAAAAAAAGACATTGTGACAGACGGATGACCAAATAAGAGGTTACTAACGTTTTAGTTTTTTTTTTAAAAATGAAAATTTTAGAATAAAATATTACAGGTGAAAAAATGTACCAGGATCAGGCTTTAGTTTAGTTGTTATATGTTCCTTCATAAACTATGAGGGTTCGTTTAGAACAGGGGTCTCAAACTCGCGGCCCGCGGGCCAAATGCGGCCCGCCGGACGCTAGTTTGAGGCCCCCGCCTTGATATGAAAGTTTAATGTTAGTGCGGCCCGCGCGAGTTTGACATGGATGCTGTATGGTATCATGTACCCAGAAATGACAGCTTAAAGCTGTGTGCACACCGGACACAATTGACACGATTTTGTCCCGCCCATACGCGAGCGAGCCCGCCTGTTTTGCTTTTTCTCTCATCATCCATGACTGAGATCACCACCATCACTGCGCTGTACTGCTCTGAAAGTCCGAAGCTCCGCTGTCATTTCTGGGTACATGATACCCTCTGGAGGCGTCACATTCTCCCTAGTTCTCCCTATAAACGTGCATTTTTTTCACACTGACAGGCTCAGATAGTTACAATAAGTGTCCGACAACATACTAGAAAGGAGAAATGAACGTATGTCTACCTTTAGCTTGAGATCGCTGTTTGTTGTTGTTCTGCTGCTGTGTGGACTAAAGGGGTGTTCACAGCAAAAGCGACAAAAATAATCGCAAAATACTCAAAAATACTCCCATGGTCAGTAAACGGCCGCCGGTAAACTGTGGGTTTTTCCCCCAGTTCTCTCCTTCAGTGCTGCTGCTCTGAGCCGGCTGCCTGCCAGCTAGCAGTGGTTCAGTCCTCCGGTCCAGTCCCGCGAAAAAAATAAACAACCTCCGGTCTGCATTGACTTTGTATGTAATCTCGTCGGTTTTCCCCCGGTTCTCTCCCTCCGAAACTCCCGGTCAGGTAAACCGCCAGCGAACTCCGGTCCAGTCCCATTCCCCCGGTCAGGGGAAGTTCACAGGGGATTCACCGGCTCTCTCCTCCCGGTCAGTAAACAGGGGATTCACCGGCTCTCTCCCTCCAGAGCCGGCTGCGAAACATAAACTCTCCTGGTCGTTAAACGGTTGTCGGTAAACTCTGTCTTCCATAAACTGCAGCGGGCACAGCAGCCTGCAGGACACCGCACAGGACCTGTGTGCAGTAACGTTATGAGACTCTCCACACTGATTGGCTCTCGCAACAAACAGCGATCTCAAGCTAAAGGTAGACATACGTTCATTTCTCCTTTCTAGTATGTTGTCGGACACTTATTGTAACTATCTGAGCCTGTCAGTGTGAAAAAAATGCACGTTTATAGGGAGAACTTATAATATAAATATTAAACGGCCACCACAAACACTTTGTGTTTCCATGGTTTCTGACGTTCAACCAATCACTAACTGTGCCGTGCTCGACGTCATATGCAGGCGCAGGACCCTGAGCCAATCTGGTACCAGCGGAAATTACGTTCTTTGTACGTCAGCTAAACACTAAAACTTAAACTTCAACACAACAGCGATACCTAGTGGAATTATATATTACACAGCCCCAAACATGTCTTTCTCAAAGCCTGCAGTGAAGAGAAAGGTTGGTGATGAGCACAGACAATTTCAGGAAAAGTGGGAAATTCAGTATTTCTTTGTGGAGCACAGGGGCACTCCGACGTGTCTTATTTGCACAGAGAAAGTTGCGGTGCATAAGGAATACAATTTGAAACGTCATTACACAACTAGACATGCTGAGGACTATGCAAAATACCAGGGAGATGAGAGAGCCAACCGAGTTGCCAATCTTAAAACATGTCTACTGAAGCAACAAGATTTTTTTAAGAAAGTAACCAAAGAGAATAACGCAGCAGTCGAAGCTAGCTATGTGGTTAGTGAGATGATTGCTAAAGCAGGAAAGCCATTTACAGAAGGTGAATTTGTCAAAAAGTGCCTGTTACAGGCTGCAAGTATTGTC
This sequence comes from Cololabis saira, assembly GCF_033807715.1. Classification (NCBI taxonomy): domain Eukaryota; kingdom Metazoa; phylum Chordata; class Actinopteri; order Beloniformes; family Belonidae; genus Cololabis; species Cololabis saira. Next base: position 28,645,946 of record NC_084587.1, read on the forward strand.
TGTCCAGAAAAGAAAGGTCAGTTCAGCAACATCAGCCTTTCTGCCAACACCGTGGCAGAGCGCATTTGTGACATGTCAAGTGACATTTATGATCAACTGTGTGAGAAAGCAAAATGTTTCAGTGTATACTCAGTCGCTCTTGATGAGACCACAGACATCACTGACACTGCCCAGCTCGCAATATATGTCCGTGGTGTTGATGACAATTTTGAAGTGACAGAGGAGTTGCTCACAGTAATGCCAATGCATGGCCAGACCACCGCTCAGGAGATATTTCACCAGCTGTGTGATGCCATTGAGAATGCCGGTTTTTCATGGAAGAGATTTGTTGGGATAACAACTGATGGAGCGCCATCAATGACAGGGAGGAAAAATGGACTGGTGGCACTTGTTCAAAAAAAACTGGAAGAGGAGGGTGTGGAGGAAGCCATAGCTCTGCACTGCATTATCCATCAGCAGGCCCTTTGCAGCAAATGCCTGAAATTTGACAACGTGATGTCTGTTGTTGTGCAATGCATCAACCACATCAGATCCAGGGGCTTAAAACACAGAAGGTTCCGTGCTTTTTTAGAAGAAATGGAGTCAGAATATGGGGACGTGCTTTACTTCACCGAGGTACGTTGGCTCAGCAGGGGAAACATGTTGAAGAGATTTTTTGAGTTGAGAGCAGAAGTGAAAGTCTTCATGGAGAAGAATGGGGTGGCTGTTCCTGTGTTAAGTGATCCTATATGGCTCATGGACTTAGCTTTTCTTGTTGATGTCACGCATGAGCTTAATGTACTGAACAAGAGGTTACAAGGCCAGGGGCAACTTGTCAGTGCTGCCTATGACAATGTGAGAGCATTCTCCACAAAACTTATGCTATGGAAAGTTCAGCTATCTCAGACAAACCTTTGCCATTTCCCAGCATGCAAGGCACTTGTGGATGCAGGCACACCATTCAGTGGTGAGAAGTATGCTGATGCCATTTTGAAGCTACAGGAGGAATTTGACCACAGATTTGCAGACTTCAAGACGCACAGAGCCACATTTCAAATTTTTGCGGACCCCTTCTCCTTTGATGTGCAAGATGCCCCTCCTGTGCTTCAAATGGAGCTCATTGACCTGCAGTGCAACTCTGAACTCAAAGCCAAGTTCAGGGAGGTGAGTGGAAGAGCAGACAAGCTTGGGCAATTTTTGAGAGAATTGACTCCCAGCTTCCCTGAGCTTTCCAGAATGTTCAAGCGGACCATGTGCCTTTTTGGGAGCACGTACTTGTGTGAAAAGCTCTTCTCCACCTTGAACTTCAATAAGTCCAAGTACAGGACCAGACTTACTGATGAGCATCTTCAAAGTCTACTGAGGGTCTCAATTGCTTCCTCCCTCAAGCCAAATGTGGCTCGGCTATGCGAGAGGAAGCGCTGCCAGACATCTAGCCAAAAGTAGGCAAGAGAAGCCATGTTCAGAACAGTTCATGTTGAAAGTTTCATTAATGTTCATGTTAAAGGTTAAATAACTGTTAATACTGTTAATTTGAATCTGAAAAAAAATAATTTCTCTACCCACCAACTATATGTGGTTTCTTAAGTTTTTCTTATTTGCTGTTTTATTATTATTTTATTTATTTATTACTGATTGATTGATTTATTTTCTTTATTCTTTATTTGTTTATTTATTTTTTCATCTTATTTTGTGTAGAAAATTAAAAATTAAGATATTTGAGAACAGTGGAATGTTTTATCAGAGCTTTTCTTGTGGAAAACCGGAACCAAAGCACTGAAAAAGTGTAGGGTATAGCAGAAGCAAAAGCATTGAAGACAGTTTTTTTTTTCTTTTTTTTTCTGTTTTTAATAAATGCGTTTTTTTTGTTGAAAACCTGATGCGGCCCAGCCTCACCCAGACCCTAGCTCCAGTGGCCCCCAGGTAAATTGAGTTTGAGACCCCTGGTTTAGAAGGAAACAAGAAAAGCTGAGTATGTACTATTTTAAGGTGCCTCGCGTCACAGGATAATGCGAAGATTGGAAATGCAATAAAAGAATAGTAACTGTAAAAAGACTAAAGGCAAAAAGGAGTGTGACATTTTACAGTATTTTTGCACATCTGAAATACACATTTTACCATGTGCACAGCCTCATGAGCGCACATATTCCTTCAACATGCAGAGTCTGTGCAGAGATAAGAAAAGCAAACTAATAAAATCCCTACCTCCACCCTTTCCTGTGTTTGGGAAACCCTTCATATGCAAACATGACACTTCTTTGAACTGAGAGATATACACTGAAGTCTGACTTGAGTTTGAAGAAAAGATGAGCCGAACAACATTTGATTTGATCAAGCTGTGAAGCGAAAATCTCACAAGCAGTTTTTTTTTTTCATCTAAGTTCTAACAAAGCCAAATGAGCAGCACACGCCTTGAAGCTCAGTCGTGACGATCTGCGAGCAGCAAAACACTTTGATTTCACTCAGTGAGAGAACATGCACATCTGCTAATGTTCTTTTCTAATTCAGACCTAAAACCTCAGCATGGTCTTTAAAATGGCATATGGACAAGCCCCGCGGCCTTGCTCAGAATCCCCCCAGTGGCATAATTTAGGTCTGCTGTTAGAGGGCATAAGGGACCAGCAGTGCACAACATGAGGAGTGGATGCCTGTTGCCTTCCAGCCTGTGGCAATACATTAAATATGTAGAGTCATTTGGCCCTACATCATTCTAAAGTGCCAATACTGAAGCAGGCACAGGGAAGAGTCCAATAACTGTTTCCATTCACAGCAGCAGAGCGGCAGCTCCCTGTGCTGCAGCATAACTCGGACCTTACTGTGGCCACCGTTTTATTGCTAAAGTTAGAAGGGAAAGCCGATTCTTTTCTGGACTTTAAATTCAACTGCAAAAGAAAATGCTTCTCCTTAATGAATAATGCATGTGTAAGTGTTTCTCATCTTCATTATTCCCCATGCACGAATGATTGCAAAGGCATTCCCTGGTTAATTAGCACATTCTCATCACAAGAAAAGCATGAAAACAATGGAAACTCTAGCATTTGATGTTTGGAAAGAAAAAGTAGCAGCAAATGCCCTTAATATTATGAAAGTGCATTCTGAACACTGGAATTTTTACATTTTCTACTTTTTTTTTTTAAATGTTCCCCAAATTTGTAATTGCTATTTCTCCCCAAAAAAATGTGGTCATCCTGAGTCATTTGGGTGAAAAATGCCTTTCATTTAGGATTTGAGTTAAACAAATTACCCCTGCATGGTGGTTGGAGTGAGACAGTGCAGGAGAAGTTGAGAAAACACACGAGCATCTGGAGGTAAGGCGTCACATAGAATAAGCGAAAGAATTAATGAGGGAGAACAATTTGACTTGTACTCCCCAAACAACACTGGCAGTCAGTTTTTGTAAACCAGCTGGACCACAAATATTCTGATGCGAGAAAATCCGACAATTGTTTCAGCTGGTCAAACGCTATGGATTTTTTTATTAAGAAATACAATATGAAGATCTTTTGTGGCGACTGAATGACTTTAAAGTTTTTCATGTTGGTTTTGTTTCTCAGCCTCATGGGAGGGGATTTCAAAAGCTGCTGTTATACTTAAGCAGAAAGGCATGTGGATGAACCGTCATCACTGAAGAAGCGCAACATGCATTTTTTATTGAATTCCACACAGAAAGGAAATGAGCTTAAGGAAAACAAGAAAAAGGGCCTTTCAATATGCAGGATGGGGTGTGCAAACAAATGAGCGTACAAAAAGATAGCCAGTGCTGCCCTGAAGCACATGTGTGTAGTGTTGCCACAACATTCCCACAATTATCTAATGACAAACCCTGCTGGAAGCGCCCCTCCATTTCACACAGTGTATCACACAGTCACTCTGGTGTTGACTCGGACTTGACACATATACACACCACACAAGGACATCCATCAGCCCGTAGTGATGACAATGAGTGAGAAGGCTGCAAGCAAGCTGCGTGATAGGTGGGGATGACAGATGGTTCCGTCATCGCGGCCGTCAGAACAACATCAAACTTCCTCTTTATCAAATCAACTGACCTCTCATATCTTCTTTATCATACTTGACTACACTTTCCACCCTTTCACTGACCATCACACTGTCCGATGAAAGGGATTTATTTGTCACTGACGAGAAAATTAGCTCTGCTTTTAGAGTAACGGGTGGATTCGTTCATACAAAACAGACTTTCCTGCTGTCACCATCACATATGAGAAGTTAAAGAGGTTCTGGCCGTGTGAAGATATTGGATAAATTTAAGGAGTAAGGTGGAACTCGTATCACCTTAAGAAAGCAAATTATGTTTTTATGAATTTGACGACAGCAATATATCTCATAAATGTTTTCTGTTGGTGAAAGATCTGGACTGCAGAAAGGCCAATTCAGCACTTGGACTCCTTAATGAAGGGTTTTCTAATTGATGTAGGATGCATTCTAACATTGTCTCATTGAAAGATTTAAGGCAAGAAACATTGTCTAGATGGGAGCATATATTGCTCTAAATATGTTGCTTTCATCATTGACTTTTCCTTTCCATATCTGAACGCTGTGCACTAACGCACTCTCGGTGAACGAGTGAACTGAGTGCTGATCTTCTTTAGTTGAGAGAACATGTCCACGGTTTCCAAAAACAACTTAAATTTTTAATTTTTCCCACCACAAGACAGTTTTCCACTTTGCCGTGGTTCATTTTCAATGAGCTTTGACCCAAAGATGGCAGTGTTTCAGGATGATGTCCACACATGGATTTTTCTTTGCATGAGAGCTTAAACCCACATTTTTTTGTGGACGGTACAGCAATTTCCCCTGGTTTCCTTCACAGAACCCCTGCCCTTTAATGCTGTGCCGCCTGAGGGCCTGACGATCACAGGCGTTCAATATTCAATAGATTTCTCCAGATTATTGAAAACATGTTATGTACTGTACATCAGGGATTTTCCGCCACTGTGCCACGGCGCACCTGTGTGACGTAGGAGATTTTCAGGTGTGCTTTGGGAAATCATCCAAACTTAATTAGTCGAAAATACTATTTATATAATTAATACTTGAAAAGAAAAAATGTAGAAACTGAACTGGGCCCTGGAAAAAAATTCTAAACTAGAAAAGCTGAGTTTATACCGGGGCAAAGAGAAATCAAAAGTGGTGAGCACAACCATGAACGTTATCTTCCATTTGGATTGGAACAGGGCTAGGGTTTACACTGTGTGAGTATAAACTGTTATAACTTATTCACACGTTCACATTCAATATTTTCAATATTTTTATATTCTATGTTGTATTGTGAAAAAGATATAGTATGGCAGGATGAAACTCGACTCCAGAGCTTGGTAAAACAGGACTTTATTCCGAGACAACGGAATCCAACTGACAAAAGAACTGACAGTTGATAACTAACAGCTGACAACAGAAACCGAACACGCGTTGCTAAGCAACCATAAAACACTTGTGACCACGCCCCCTTCCCTACAGTCCTGATGGGTGCGAGGTGGAGATGCACCGATCGATCGGCCCCTGATCGGGATCGGGCCGATAATGGCCCTATCGGTTTTTATCTGAAAATAATAGTTCAGAGCGGCCGATCTGAAGACGTTTACAACAACAAACCGCCGCCCGCGCGGGTGTTCCCGCATCTCAGACCGAGCGGTCCTGTGGAGGCTTCGGCCTCCTCCGTGCGGGAGTTTTACAAAGTCTGAAAAGGACAACAAATTTGCAGTTTGCAAAGTGTGTCCAAAGGAGATACCATGAGGAGGAATGTTACAAAAGAATTTCAACACAATGAAGCTGATAAGACATTTGAAAGTTTTTCACACGGAGTATATTGAGTTTTCAAAGTTGGCTGCAGCAGAAAAAAGGTAGAGGAAAAAAGGAGCGCGCAATAACGGCACTAACTCAGCTGTAACACCTGTAACAGAAACTTATAAACGACAGGAAGAAAAATAAAGAGCTACATCGTAAGGTAATGAATTCATATGCTTTGCTCATCAGCCGCTTTCAGTTGTAGAAGACATCGGGTTTAAACACGTTTGCAGCTTGGATCCTGGTGCGCGCTGCCGCGTTGTAAATATTTCACTGATGAAATCCTGTCAGAGTTTTACCAGACTATTTACAGTCCAAACCCTCACGCAGGACGACAGTCGTGTCAGTCGCTTCAGGAGTGACATGTGGAGTTCTAGTGTGAAGAGTTCTGCTTCACTCACAAGAGTTTCCTCACACGTGGCTGATGCTACCGCTAAAGCTTTCACAAAGCTTAATAATTCATAATTCATTTTTATTCTAAGATTTAATTCCTCTTTCCACAGGAAAACTAAGGTTTATAGTTTACAACTTGTATCAACTTTTAGAGAGTGACATGTCTGCTGTTGTCTGTGTTGGTGCAAATGTTGTACATAATTATTACCAAAGGAAAGCTGAAGCTACTAAACTACACTTACTCTTTGTAAACCGAGTTTACACCTAATCTCCTAATTTTTATACCTAATAATACAATGTCAGTGTTGTGTACATGAGACAACAATATTGACGAATTTATGGATTTCACCCTGTGATCGGTGATCGGCAAAATCGGGATCGGCCGATACTGGTTTTCGAGATCGGTGATCGGTGATCGGCCCTCAAAATCCTGATCGGTGCATCTCTAGTGCAAGGTCCATAATTGTCCGCCACAATAGGTTGAATAGATTTGCCATCATTACATTGTTTTTGTCTACATTTGTCTACATTTTACACAGCGTCCCAACCTATTTTTTTTAAGTGGTGGTAGTAAATGAAATGGATGGATTAAATTCAAATAAAAATGCAACTATATGTGTTACATTTAAACTGCATGACAAAAGAAAAGGAAAGAGTTGAGAGCGAAAAAAATAATCGATGAGATTAAATGAATATGTAAAAATATGTAAAATAGCGGACAAGACAAAAAAGACATGTGAAATACATCTGATACATGGATTTGAAGAGACAGAGAAATTAAATGTTATGATTAAGATGGAAAAATTAGATGAAAGATAAGAATATGGAAAGAGAGGTAACAATAACTTTCAAAGTTATTAATTCATTTATTTTATATTTCATACTATGTCCACACACAATGTGTCCAAAAAGAACTTGTGCCAACATTGTTCATCATCTGATTATCGTCACGCATCGGAGGCCAACCTATGTAAATCGCTCCCATCGTTACGACAGGATCAGAATCTGAACGGCTCGTAGAAGCCACATGACACTGGATGGCTCATCCAGGCGGCTGTACAGACACTGCAGAATTTGGTTGCTTTCCTCCTTCTCTGAGTTGGCAGGTTGAGGGGAGACCACTTTATATATGTTAAAGCAAGAAAAAATGTGTTTTTCATAATAGGTCCCCTTTAAGCCAAACAGTGGCAAGGAAAAACTCCCCTTTAGGAGGAAAGAAACCTTGAGCTGGACCTGGCTCATAAGGGGGGATCCTCCTGCCGGAGGCCAGCTGGGCAGAGCAGGAAAAGAGAAAACGGACAGAGAGAATGAAGAACAGAGAAAGGAGAGACACAGACACAATGGCTAACTGGTGCACTACAGAGATAACTATATAAGACAGCAGACACTGAGGTGGTCAGAGGGGCGCAGGCCAGGATGTCAGCAAGCATATAGTAGACATCCACACAGACAGGTGGAAGCAAGCAGTGGGACGATCAGAGGGGAGGCTGCAGGTCAGCACACAGATCCCGAAGCTCCGGCCTGCAAACATGCATAAAAGAGCTAAAAAAGAAAGCTACATGACTGCTTTACTGTCTGTATGGAAACGAGCTGATAAACCCGACAGAGAAACAAAGTTCTGAATCCAAGCCTGGTTAGTAATTGATTAAAGCTTGGATTTGATAAAAAAGAATTTTTGATGGCCTTGCAGTGAGGGAGATGATAGAGATCAATGCTCAGCCAAGCAAAATGATGCCACAGAACAGCTGCAGTGTGTGACAGACACACACTATCATGCTGCAGACGAGGGGCCGCTGCTAAGACACTCTGGCCAGCCCGATAAGATGTGACAAATGGGCCCCCACATGTCCACTGCATATGAAATCCAACAATAATGTTCTGCTTTCCTCAAGGTTTCTTTTAGACTCAAGGGCCCCTGCAGGTATTATCACTTCACTTTCCACTGAGTACACAAAAGATGCATTGACCGACATCACTCCATGTTTTAAACTATCCTTGCTGATCTCTCTCTCTCTCTCTCTCTCTCTCTCTCTCTCTCTCTCTCTCTCTCTCTCTCTCTCTCTCTCTCTCTACAGAGAGACATCTCTCACAAATGCAGAAACACAACAATGTGGGAATTTTTGAGAAAAGGTTAAATCTCATCTCATCGCACAGACAGAAAAATATTTAGAAGCAAGAGGCTATACAGGCTGGAGGCTGATAGTCACATCAAAGACTGATAACTCTCCCTCCATGAATGCGTGGGTGCAGCTGGTTCCTATGGCAATGCCAGTCCGGTCCAGCTCGACCCCTATGTCACCTTTTTTCAGAATATCACCACTTCATTATTATAGACACATACACACAAAGAAAGACGGAACTGCCTTGATATTCACGAGACTTGTACAGTACATTATTTGATTTGTAGGTCCTGGACCAGTGTACAATACATAACACGATTCATTTTAAAGCTGATGATTCCAGACTGGTAAACAGGGTAATGACACTCAGAAATTGCTACCTAATTTTCTGCACTTGAACACATCAGTGCTGTGATAAGGCTGATAAGAAAAAGACTCTTCAATGATAATTAATGCAGGTATTAATCATCGGCACATCAGGGCCATTGATAATTAGCAGTGATGCCACACTCTGTTTATCCCTCTAGGGAGCAGCTCTTCACAGTTTCCCTGCAGCTACATAACAGGGGCATCATTTAAAAATGGAAGGGAGCCATATTCCTGCTCAAGGACACTTCGGCAGGCAGGATACTTATTGTCACTCTGTGTTTCAATTTACCTGGTAACGGATGATTTTTAAAGCAGAGCACTGTGATCCGCAGTCAGGGCATTGCCCTGTATTACACAATCAGAAGATACATGCTGATGAAAACCAGTTGCAAGAAAAATTAAAGCTGCAAGCAGCGATGAACGGGCCCCCGCTCGTGCAATTTGCACCAATTATGGTCAAGGACTCAAAACCGAGTCAGATGACACCACCCACGAGTCTCTATGTTAAACCATTCAAAAGTTATGGAAGAAAATAGGATCTATCAAATATCGACCAATCAGAAGAAGGGACGGGGCTAATTCAGGCCAATGGAGGTCAATTACTCAATACCGAGTCCAATGACACCACCCACATGTCTTTATCACAACCCGTTCAAAAGTTAATGCCATTAATGCAAACCATTAAATATCAAATTTTTCGGCAGGCCTGGCTTGCGTGCAAAATTTGGTGACTTTTGGGGCACGTTTAGGGAAGCAAAAAGGCTCTCATTTCGTCGGAAAAATAAAAATAACGAGAAAGAAAAAATTCCTACAGATACAATAGGGCCTTCGCACTGTCAGTGCTCGGGCCCTAAATATAAGTGGTATGACTGAATGTGAGTTTAACAATTTGAAAATTTAAAGCAATTGTCTTACCTTTTCCAGCAATGCAAATGCAGACTAATGTAAATAAGGATAACACAGACTTGTTTGTGTGGAAATTCTTCAAAGTCCTACACAGCAATGGAATGCAACTTCATTTCCAACAGTCTCCTTCTTTACATGGACAGTTCAGTCATAGCTCAGCTAGGGCTTTTTAACTCAACTCCTTTCTTCATCCCAAAATACATGCATGAAAAGGGAATCAATTTACTGACCAAAGTATGTCAGCCTCCGTTACACTAAGTGGCAATTTGCCTGCTTTCAGGTTGTTCGTATTGAGCTTTTCCAGCTAATCTATTATGCCACATATAAAAACAAGAGATAAGGCTTCGGTTTGGCCAAGGGGCAACTTCCAGTTTTCAAAGCAGCAGCCATTTGGATGAGGGGAAGGTTGATGTTCAAGAAATTGGGGGATTGGTTTCAAAAGTGAGTTCATCTTCAATGAGTTCAGATGTCCAACTTTGCAACAAAAAGGCATATATTTACACCCAGGTTTAATTCAGTGAGAGCGACGTTGTGATTTGTGGTATTAATGACTGGACATGTTTAATACTTAACACTTGGTATGTTCAGTTAACGTCTGAGCTCTGAATTGATAAGTATACTTACTGTAATTTAAAAAAAAAAGACAATATGCAATTTTAGATGCAGTTGCTGCTTTGAGAAAGAGCTTAACTCCCTGGTATCATTCGCATATCAGCATGCTGAAACAAAAAGTGTGTAAAATGGAAAGGAAGTGGTACTCTTGTAAGTCCGTAGGCTCTTATCGTGCATGGAAAGATAGTCTAATAGTGTATAAAAAGCATTTCACAAAGCTAGAACAGCTTATTACTCATGGTTGATAGAGGATAATAAAACTAACCCACGTTTTCCTTTCAGTACTTTAGTCAGGCTGACAAAAAGTCACAACTCTGTTGAGCCGTGCATTCCTGCAGCTCTTAGTAGTGAAGACTTTATGAGCTTCTTTAACAGTAAAATCATCAGAATTGGAGAAGAAATCAACCAGGCCGACCCAGTAGTGGCTGTGGGCGTTTCTTCAGCTTTAGCGACTTCCGTAGGCTCTGATTTGACTCTAAACTGCTTAGACCCTGTAGACCTCCCTTAGCTGACCTCAGTTGTCAATAGAGCTAAATCATCCATGGCGTTTGTTAGACCCATTCCCGACTCGACTACTCAAAAGTGTTTTTCTCTTATTGGTACGACAACATTGGACCAGATCAACTTATTCATAAACGTAGGATATGTACCACAGGTACCACAAGTTGCAGTAATTAAACCTTTACTTAAAAAAACCTTCTCTTTTCCCAGACCTTTTTGCTAATTATAGACCAATTTCCAACCTTCCATTTGCACCTACAATTCTGGAAAAGGTAGTTGTAAACCAGTTATGTGACTGTTTGTATAGTAATGATCTGTTTGAAGTTTTTCAGTCAGGGTTCAGAATGCATCATTGCACAGAGACAGCACTGCTTCGAGTCACGAACCTGACCTTCTTATGGCCTCAGATAAAAGACTAGTGTCCATACTGGTTCTACTGGACCTCTGTGCTGCTTTTGACACTGTAGATCACAGCATTTTACTGCACAGGTTAGAGCATCTTGTTGGGATTAAAAGGACAACTCTAGTTTGGTGTAAATCATATCTATCTGACAGATTCCAGTTTCTTCAGAACAGTTGAGGGTCTGCTATGGTGTTCCGCAGGGTTTAGTTCTAAAGCCAATCTTGATCACTTTATACGTGCAGCCCTTGGGAATTATAATCCAGAATCGCGGCATACATGTATGTATACATGCTGTATTTGTCTATGAAGCCAGATGAAACAAATCTGTTTGCTAAACTTCAGGCATTTCTTAGGGACACAAAAAACAGCATTTTCCCATCTCTGTAATATCGCAAAGGAAAATCCTCTCTCCCAGAATGATACGGAAAGGTTTTTTCAAAAGTATGCAGATACAATTTGTCCAGCTAACTGATATGCAAATAGAATCACGTTATAAAATTAAAAAAATAATATCAAAGAACCAGACTCCTGGTTTGCATTGCCGGCAGTAGGTCAGACTTGTTCCCAGTGCATGTTGGACTCCGGCAGGGCTGCCCTTTGTCACCGGTCCTGTTCATAATTTTTATGGACAGGATTTCTAGGCGCAGCCAGGGGCCGGAGGGGATCCGGTTTGGGGACCTCAGGATTTCATCTCCGCTTTTTGCAGATGATGTTGTCCTGTTGGCTTCATCGGACCGGGACCTTTCAGCATGTGCTGGGGCGGTTTGAGGCCGAGTGCGACGCGGCAGGGATGAGAATCAGCACCTCCAAATCCGAGGCCATGGTTCTCCATCGGGAAAAGGTGGCATGCCTTCTCCGGGTGGGTGGAGAAGTCCTGCCTCAGGTGGAGGAGTTCAAGTATCTCTGGATCTTGTTCACGAGTGAGGGAACAATGGAGCGTGAGATTGACAGACGGATCGATGCAGCGTCCGCAGTTATGCGGTCGATGTACCGGACCGTCGTGGTGAAGAGGGAACTGAGTCGAAAGGCGAAGCTCTCTATTTACTGGTCAATCTACGCACCTACCCTCACCTATGGTCATGAACTTTGGGTAGTGACCGAAAGGACAAGATCGCGGATACAAGCGGCCGAGATGAGTTTCCTCCGCAGGGTGGCTGGACGCTCCCTTAGAGATAGGGTGAGGAGTTCGGTCACCCGGGAGGAGCTCGGAGTCGAGCCGCTACTCCTTCACATTGAGAGGAGTCAGCTGAGGTGGCTTGGGCATCTGTACCAGATGCCTCCTGGACGCCTCCCTAGGGAGGTGTTCCAGGCATGTCCCACCGGGAGGAGACCCCGGGGAAGACCCAGGACACGCTGGAGAGACTATGTCTCTCGGCTGGCCTGGGAACGCCTCGGACTCCCCTCGGAAGAGCTGGAGGGTGTCTGGGGTGAAGGAAGTCTGAGTGATATCAAAGAAATTGCGTGAAAAGGTTACCCACAAAACTCTCCTATAAATAGATGAGGGCATAGTTGAAAAATTAGGAGCTGATATGATGGAGGATTCTTTAATTGTTTATCTGGTAAATTGTAACCCTAATGGATGAACATCTTCCTGCTTCTCCTCCAATTGACCAATGTTACAAACCTTTAGTGCACAAAAATGTCTGTATCCCAAGTTTGGGTTTATTTACAACTTTGGCATCCACGATGCTTCACTGCCTTATTTGAACCCATTAAGATGATGATTTTTCACAATGCCCCAATTCAAGGATATTTACAGATATAATTGCATATTTTGTTTCCAGGTTTTTCCAGGCATAAAGTCTTTGGAGCAAGCAGAAAACATGTCCAAACAAACAGCAGCTGTTTCCGAGAGACTTAAATCTGGCATTAGATAATGGGCTCTTACATATACAAAGCCCATGAGTATAGTCAAATGTATTTATTATCAAAAGGCAAACACATTTTGTACTCAGCTATTGCTAAAGACTGCCTGGCAATGGCCGCTCACAGTGCCCTTGGTAATACTGAGTAGGCACAATATTGAGGCATGACTTCCAACAACAGGAAATGGTGGATGGTTCCCTCCCTCACTCTGTAAACTACTAAACTAGAGGGAGCAGGTTTGTGTCTTTACAGATTAAATTTCATAATAACTCTATGGAAATGTTCTCAAATTTGCAGCATTCATTATAAAAAATGATTTCAGGCTGCTTGGACTTAAACTAGGAAGATCATGGAAAATGCCAAAAGTCGAGCCCAAATCTGTCACAAAGAAGCTACTATCTTATTTGCAACGTTCTTAAAGTGAAAGGATTCAAAGGGAGTCCTCTGAAGCAATTTATTTCAATATATTAACATTTTCATGTTAATGTAATGTTCCTAAATAAAATATTTCCCCTTGGGTTTCCCTGTCACTTTCATTTCCCTGTCTTTTTCAAAAAACAAAAAATTATTGTACTAAATCAAAAACAAGATTTTGTTGTTTTGAATTCATTTTCGATTGATACTTAAAGCAGCACAACGTAACTTTCAGCTTTTCTGAGTTTGGCGGCATCTTTTGGACAAAAGCGGTAGTGCTTTACCAGAAAGAACACATGAGCACCAGCGCGTACTGCCGGAAAACTCCTGTCCCGTCGCGTGCATTTGTTTTGAGAGAAGACGGGACGCTTTTCTGTTTCACCAAGTGAACAGACGGAACGCAAAAAAAAAAAGATGTTAAACTGCTGGAAAGGAACTGGAATTTACCTTAAGAATGGAGCTCCTCGTCGGAGTGCCACTCTTTAGAAGGATTTACTGCCGCAGTTCTGCACAACCCACGTCTTAGGCTTCCTTGTTTAGGAGTGTTTGGCAGCTGCTTTGGTAAATGTTTGACTCGCCATGTGTTTCAATACATTAGTATAATAGTACAACATACAGTACATGTTTTGTATTACTCTTACTTTTCTTTTCTTTTTTTTGAATGCTTTGAAGAGGCTCCGAGGCGTGAGCAATATTTTTTTTCCTTGTCAGATTATTTTTTTCCTCTGCAGCTACAAATCAAATAGTTAATATTTTTTACTCAACAAAATTAATCGCACCGCAGAGAGCTGGCCAACAACTGCGTTTAGCTGGAGAAGTGGGGAATAAAACCCGTTTGAATGATCCGTCTGTGAGTGTTTGTTTGTGGTTTAATAAACCCGTGTTTTGATCCGACGCCCGTCTGTGTGCGTGTTAGTTTGTTTACTGAGGAACGTTATGTTTGGTCGGACTCGTTACAGCCGCGATCCAACCGAGCCGACGACTCTTTTACTCTTTTAATTTGTTATCTCAGATAATTGGCCGGCCTCCGTGGTTCTGCCTCCGAGCAGGAAAGCGGTGAAAAGTTAAACCATTAGCGATCTTTTCCCCACGTCTGTTGTGTGTAGAGCTGCTGCAGCCACAACGCAGCAACGGGTTACCAGCTTCTGCGGAGCTGCGCTCCAAGCCCCGCCCAATTTCGTCTCGACTACGAATCGGGAAGGAGGGGGAAGTGACGTATGCCGTAAAGCAGTCAAAGCCGTAAACATTTGTAGTTTTTTAGTGTGGCAGGGTTCCTACCATGCTCCTCAAAGTTACATAGTGCCAGTGAAGGTGATACAGACCCCCCCAGACCATGACAGAGGTGTCATTAAACCTGTTGGAAGTTGATGTACCATCACAATGACTCTGGAAATATGATATTAAGGTGGAAAAGTTACATAGTGTCGTTTTAAAGAGCAACTTTCAGTAGGCTTCCAGGTAAATATATGTTATGTCAGATAAACAGTGTTGCCAGATGTAATTGATGATTTCAAGTAAAAAAAAACTGAGTAAAATCTGCCAAAATGGTCTGAATTATAAGTACAATGCATGTTTTGCATTGTAGTGTTGGGCCACAGTCCTGTGTTGAACATGGAAAGACTTGATTTCAATTCTGAGGCCTAATTCTGAGGCCTAACTCTGAGGCCAGCGTTGATTTCTTACAGCGGACCACATGGTTCGAAACAAAGGAACCTCCATAATGACTCAAAGCCCCAGCAGGCTTTGCATTTGCGGCCCTTCGTGATAAGGAATAGAACCCTCATTGGGCATAGACCCCAAAACGCAGGAGGGGCCACATGCCATGGACCCAGCTATAAAGAGCAGGCTCTCCCCTTTCTCGCTCTCTTTTTCTATTTTCTTCTTCTCTTGCCCAAGACTTCTTCCACCTCGGACTTGTCCACAGTCCCCTCTGTGAGCTATGAAGAAGGCCACAGCTCCTATTTTAGCATGAAAAGCTACTCGCTATGGGCCGGCCTTCTCCATTATCATGCCTGAAGAAGCGTCTGTCTGGAGCGCTGCAACGAGTGACCCGCAAACGCCCCAGATGAGCCGAACCAAGGACCCTTGCATGCCTCGCCGTGAACGCCTTTGGACCGACCTGGAGCTGAAGGAAGCCCAGCTGCTGTGCCCATACATTCCTCTAATCCACACTGAGATGAGGAGAGCAGGAGAGAGAGAGAGAGAGAGAGAGAGAGAGAGAGAGAGAGAGAGAGAGAGAGAGAGAGAGAGAGAGAGAGAGAGAGAGAGAGAGAGACGTTGACTCGCCAGACCAAACCACCTTTTTCTTCAACTACAAAGATCCATGTACGAGGCTTTTTTCTGTCTGGGCAGAGAAACATAGTTAACACATTTAACTAGTTTAGTTTTACGTTGTGAGCCGGACCACTGATCCCGTCACAACTGTGTTCATTAGTTTAAGGGTGTTTGTTTATTTTATCGTTTGTCTACTGCTGCATCCACTTTGCTGGATCTTGATGACATGTTCTTCCACAACAGAAAACAAAGCCCGTCCTCATTTCCCAGTTGAATGACCAGAGCGCACATGTGAAGTTAGTTTTGCATTGGTTCGTCTCTGTGTGGGAAACATCAGAAGAACTTGTTTTTCCGGTAGTGAGAAGTTATTCTAGTGTCTTGGGTTTTACTTTTCTCCTCTCATCCTCTCCTATTAAACCAGACACACACACTCTTATCTTGGCCATAAAGCCTCCGAGTTTGTTTTTCACTGGATGAGACGAAATCTCTTCCGCCATTTTGAATCACGCAAGATTCAGTCACCACGTGACTTTTGTCAGCCATCCATCTTTCTTTTCACGTGTATGAACAGCCCTCGTGACACACACACACACAGTCACACGCGTATATAATCTGAAGTTTGTATTAATGTTTAGTTAGTAGTTGTTTTTGTGTAGTTTAGGCATCAGAATGTATCCCAAGTGTTGTATCACTGTCAAGTTTCTTAGGTTTTTGCCATGCAATTTTCCCCACTTGAAAGGGGTGTCATCTACCCAGAGTCTTTTAACTGGAATCCACTCAATGACCAGACAGCTTTTCCTTTTCTTTCTTTTATTTCCAAGGTGCATAATCCATTCTTTGCCATTAGGTGAAAAACCTTTCAATCAAACACAAGAAAAGAAAATGTTTAAATTCTGTACATAATTCAAATTATTATAATAGGAAATAAGCACACAAAATACGAGATAAGTGCAGAAGTACCATAAAACAAACACCTAAATAAATAAATACTGTGAAACCCAAACCTTAACATAAAATTGCAAATTTACAAATAAAGTTACCCATTTGTCAATTATTATGTTTGAACACTTGTGTAAATCAATTCTGATTCATTTGAATGAGAAAAGTTGTTTGTGTTTATTTCATACATATTTTTCATAGCTGGTTTCAAAGGTCTGTGCTCGGACTCCTTCCTTCACTGTAATTCTGTAACGCCCCCCCGCCCGGCAACAGGCTGGCACGTAAGGAATAACAGTTACCTTGAGACTGATTTTGCTGTTCAGTTATTATTTTCCTGATAAGTCAGGTGGTGCCCCATTTTGATTGATTCATTTTGATAATTCATTTTGATAAGTAATCTTCTTTATTAATTATTAATAAATATCGAAAGGCGATTATTAATAACTGTTTAATAACTGAACCAGCCCCCCCCCCCCCCCCCCTTTGCGGCAAAACAGTAGTGAACTTGTAGACAAAGTCCCAGGAAGCAAATACTATTAGCCAATACTGGTCCTCCTTGAACACTGACAAGACGTCATGAGTTCCAAGCGGAACCTGTCATGGTGTACATTATTAACACCATTATAAATACTGTCCTGAAAACACTGAAAACTCTGTAAAACAATAAAATAGTTTTAACATGGACTATCTTAGCCATCTAAGCACGAAAAAAACAATCATTCAGAACTTAAGCATCCATTTACAACCCTGATGCCCAGTTCAGGTGATCGGTTCTTCATTCAGTTCAATAAGCACTCAAATGGCTTTTTTATCCTGCAAAGAAATGCACAATTTGACAAGGCAGCTGTCTGTCGCAGCTGCCTTTTTTTTGTCTAGACCGGTACTGCTCAAGTGGCAAACCACCATATTTCACATCTCCTAAAAAAGTAATTTGATGACATCTTGTATTAGGAGTATCTTCACAGCTGGTCATGTGAAAGCAGAGGAATGACAGCTGCAAAGACTCGTGCAGGCGACTGGCATTGATTTAAATTCACTTGTGAATGCTTGTACATATTTGTAAACAGCTTGTGCAAAGTTATAAATAGAAGTAATGGAAATAGTTCTTATTGTTGTGTTATTTTTGTCCTCTGTGTTCTGTTTTGTGTTATGAGTGTAGCCACCCTCAGTGAAATGACTCTTGTTGTCTGTCTGCTCACATACACTCACAATAATTAATCTTTGTGGTACGGATAATTGATGCATGAAATAGATTGTGACAGTCATTGCTGGACTGTTAGTGTCCGGAAGGAGTGCATGCAATTAAGTTTTGTTTCAGAGCAATGTTAAACGATCAATTGCAAAAACTGACTGATTGCAACCCAGTGCTGAACTCTATTTTGATGCACAAATAAGATCTAAAACTGCAACACTGGCCATGAATCTGCTCAATCTTAAGTGTATGTTAATTTTCTTGTAAAAACTATGTGATAAACTATCTATAAATGTAAATGTGAACAATAGATAAACTAAAGAATGTACTGTACATGAAAAACAAAAGTCAACTATATAAATGGAGAAATTGATTAATTAAAACAAATACAACTGGAAACTAAAGCAGAAATACTGATTTATTTAACTTTTCTTTTACATTATTCATTCCTTCAGTTGATTTTTTAATAGCTTTTTGCTGCGTTCATTAACATTTAAATTTAATTACTGAGCCATTTATGTACATTCTTTAAAATATTAATTTATATTCTCTTTTGATTGAAGAGGTAGGAGGACAACATTTAAACCCCTGGATAGTCACGGTGAACGTGAGATCAATGTCACATAAAATGGAAGCAACTGAAACATTCATGAAGACATCGGGAATATTGGGAATTAAGTGTTTGACCAAAACGTGGCTGTCAAGAACATACTCTGGAGTCCGGTACCTCTCTATGTGCCTTTCATATGTGGAAATAGGGAACTGCTGAGAATCCGGAAAAAAGATCCAGACATGTTGTGAAGAAGCATCTCTAACACTGCATATTGAACCACTGGCTTTGTTTCTATACCCATGTTGTCATCAAGAGAGTTTTCATACTTCAGGAACTATAGCTCACTAGGGTAAAGGGTATTGTTACTATAGCAGTGGTTCCCAAAGTGGGGGTCACGTCCCCCTCAGGGGTCCACAGAGCCATTGCAGAGGGGGCATGGTATGAATGAATGAAAAAGGGGTGCTTGGACACTGCTAGCATAATCAGGGGTTCGCTTGCCAACAGGTATAGCAGGCAAATGCTTGGTATGCAAGAAGGGGGCCCCTGAGGGCCAATCAACTTTGAATTTCAACAAAGAAGTGCAAAGAGGATAATTTGCAATGACAGTGGTCAGCTGATGGAGACTCCCCAAAGGAGCCCTGCCTCTACCTCTAGCTCTCCCTGGGTCTTAAGTAAACAAACCTGACAGGAAGAGCAAAAAAAGCATCAAGAAAATTGTAAGTAGTGCAGTGAATACATAAGGTAATTTAGACTGCTAACTATTGATTAAAAAAAATGCCACGTAAATAACAGTTCTTAGCGTTTTTTGTCAAAAACCTATTCAATCAACCTGATCTCACAAAAATCTGTGAAATGCCCCCGACCTCTCACCACTATTTTCCGTGGCACCAACACGGAAATGGTATAATGTGAGCACCATGGATATAGATGCGAAGTCAATGGGATCCGTTGTCGTGATATATACACGGATTATTACATTATTATTATTTATATATTATTCTTTATCATAGTGGCTTCCACGTAACAGTAATCAATCACCACACATCCACAATCCATAAATTGAAATGTTAAATAAAGTTTATAAAAAAAAAACAAAAAAACACGTCCACGTCGGGGCTTTGTCACATGATCAGGATCTCCGCTCGTCACTCTATGACGTAGGGGATTCCCAGGGAGTCCTTGTGTTTGACGGAATGGGAGAATGGTTAAAACAATGAATTTAAATATCGCCTGTCTCCACTTCCTGGTTCAAAAGCAATTAAAAATGATATTTTGTGGCTGGACGACGCTCTGGTTAAGGTCTGGTTAGGTTAATGCAGAGCTTCTCAATCCTGGTCCTCGTGGGCCCCTGTCCTGCATGTTTTAGATGTTTCCCTGCACCAACACACCTGATTCTAATTAAAAGGTCCTCATTAGCTTGTCACCAAGGTCTGGACAGCTCTGTTGATGACACAGGTACTTTTATCACAGTGTGCTGAAGCAGGGTAGCATCTAAAACATGCAGGACAGGGGCCCACGAGGACCAGGATTGAGAAACACTGGGTTAATGCATCACTTATGATTGATTAGAAGTAGGAAACGCTTGTGGTTTTTGCTAAAAATAATAATTTCACATGACTTACGCCACCTCCGTCGTCATGGCGACAGCAAACAACATGGTTAAATACTCAAATTTACGTTAAATACTAGAAAACACGGTTAAATACTCGCCGTCAAAATACTGTTAAAAATCATCAAAACACCATTAAAACACTGTTAAAACAGCGTTAAAAACATGCTTTTACAAACTGACAGTAACAAACAGTAACTTGCGCGTCAAAAACTCATAACTTAATAATAAAGAATAATATATACATAATAATAATGTAATAATCTGTGTATTTATCACGACAACGGATCCCATTGACTTCGCATAGGTACAATATCCGTGGTGCTCACACGGAATTATACCATTTCCGTGTTGGTGCCACGGAAAATAGTGGTGAGAGGTCGTGGGCATTTCACTGATTTTTGTGAGATCCGGTTGTATTCAATACACAGAAGAATTGAGCAACAGTGAAAACAGGACTTGCTCAGCGAATATGCAACAGAGGAACTGGGGCGTGACAACTACCGACTGCCACCTATCAGCTACCCTTTACGTCAGTTCAGTATTCCCATCTGAGATACAAACGCAAACAGATGAAACACCCATGAAACAGTGATGTCCATTTAATGACTTCCCTGTTCCTTATAACAGTCAGAAAGCCAAAAAAAATGTAGTAGATCCAGTTTTAACCTTGCTTGATGTCCCATATTATCATCGACTGAAAATAAACAGATCATGTCATTCAAATTCAGGAGTCCGGTGTTTTTGGAGTAAATTTGGCCATAGCAAGCAACCCTGATTGGCTTCTAATTGGCTACCAGCCCATTGATGCACAGCTGCTGGCTGCACACATCAAAGGCCCTTGAGGATGGAAGAGAAACAGTCATTTATTTTGAGCGTCACTCAGTTTTAACTATAGAAACATTTGACTGATGTGCAGGAACAACTACCCGGCTATCATAGAGTTCACTCACCCATGCACAGAAAGCACAAGCACACACATAAACATATGCTGAAAAACCCAATCATGTGCAAGTGAACACTTTCATACATGTACACATCCCAAAGGAGCTCATTACTGTGATTGGCTTAAGGGCCTTCTGCTGATTAGGACACTGTTTAATGTATGCATTTGCATCTTAAGCACATGATGTTCCTTAAATGCATATATGCAAAACTGGAAACATTTGTGATCAATGTCTGAGAGGTTTTGTTCAGTGCTGTGGAGCAGCAGAAATCAATGGAAAGGAGAAAAAAGGAGAACAGAGGATACAGCTGAAGGAAAAATAAAGGAGTGGCGGCATGCATGGTCAGAGAGGGCAGACGTGAGCTAAATGGCTGACTTGGCAACTGTAAACCAGAAGAGTGGGATGGGTGAGTCACACTGCTCTGTGATGAGGTACAGTGTAAGGACAACGCAGTTTTTTTTCCCGTTTCTTCCTGAGGGGATTTGTTCTATATGTGGCCAGCAGTCTGGTAAGCTATAGGTCTGCTTAGTAGTGATATTTACCTGTGCTGCGTTTTTTTTTCTGTATTTCACATTGAGATGTCTTCTTTTTTTTTTCTCAGATCTGTGGACAGATTTATGCCAGTGAAATCAGAAAAAAAAAAAAATCTAATGTACCTCATAGCCAGAACAATCTCAAACCCACTGGGCTTTCATTCATTTTTTGATTTCCTCCACATGGGGACCGCATCTAAATATGGAGCAATGTATCCGTAAATTCTATCTTCAAAAAATCTCTCGCATACCACAAAGGAGCTGATCAGAATATCACCCCAGAGCTGCGTGCATAGAATTTTTTAATGCAAAATAACCCTTTTGTTAATGAAAGTTATTTGAATAAAATTGACAATCTTACAAAATAAAAAGACATATTCTCAAGTGAGGAATACAGACATAATGTATCCAAATGTGGTTATTGGCCGAGTTCAGGGATGTTTAGATTCAGGGATTGTTGATTGGATTCAACAAAGAATGGCTCTGTTTTGGAGCCATCCAAAAGCGTCTAGAACCCATCTACTGATATCTTTGGTCACGGTCAGAAACATTAATAATAGGACTCAGTGCTGGGCAGGGTATATAGACAAACATCTTCACCTCCCTGACATCAAGTGACATGTTTCGCTCTAAAATTTCCCAGGAGATTCGATTTCAGAAGAAGAAAAAAAGCCAGACACCTTGATAGAACTTCTCCCTTCTTTTCCCATAATGCTCCAGGTCAGCTTGAAGATCTTGGATGTTTACCATGATCTAACCAGGCTCAATAGACTTCTCTCTTTGAGTTTTTTGTTTATTTGGCTGAAGCTTCTTGATATCATCATGAGTTGTTAAAATATGGATTTGTAGAAATCTTTAATGATTCATCCATAACATCTGGTGTGTACTGGTTGGAAAAGGCCTGTTTGGTGTCTTGACCAAGAACATTTCCACATGAGTACTGGAGAAGTTGGGAGGTTGAAACAGTAATCCTCCGACTGAAAGATTACCAGCTGAGGTAATTGTGTGGATACATTTTGTGATTGCATTGCTTTCTTCTTTTTTTTGACCTTTTAACCTGCCCTACTGGTGTCGTTTTGGAAAAATTTATTAACATATTCTTAAAGTACTTTGCTTATATTATTTAAAGATATTCAAGTTCCTGGGTTCATAAATAATGACATACATCAAACCCTAGCCATGTAGATATGATCTGTAATCCTCCTAATACTTTCCAAAGAGTAACTTTATTTTTATTTAAGAGATTGGCCCCAAAATTATGTTTGTCTAATTAAGATGTTGAAGGCCAAAACTATTTTACAGAGTAGCAGGGCACGTTTTTTTTTCGTCACCCAAGATATATTGTTTCTCAGCTATGAAGCTGAAACCGTAGATGAGAGAATGTGACTGCAGTTGTTTTAACTGGTTGTCAGTGTTTTTACAGTTCATCAGCTGACTGTGAACCCAGCAACAGTTTTTTTTTTTTTTTTTAATATCACTTCCATTGTTGTCAGACTCACTGGTCCTAGATTCACTTGGATTGGAACAACATTTAAAACCTTCTAGTTATGGTTATTTTTATATGCATTGCTCTGGGTGTGGATGGCCCTTTAACCCCACAATGCCTGATAGGTGAAATAATATACAAATAAACTTAAAAATTCCCACCAATTTGGTCCTAAAATTCATATTAAATTAACTAATAATTACATTTGTTTAGAATTTTTTTCATTTTATTGTTTTGTTTTATGGCGATGCATAAGTCTGAGAAATGTATGGCATATCAGGCTTTGAAGGGTGAAACTAATTTAACAACGAGAACTGATTTTTATTGGCCAACCAAATTTTATAATAGAATAACTGACATCCATCTATAATTTTAAAAGAAAGAATAATTATTTTCCTCCAGATGCTTTTTTCTTCGAAATTACACAAGTCATTATGGATATGAGTGTTTTCTAAAAGAAAAAAGAAATTGGCAATTTCACAGAAAATCTGTGTCTATCATTAATAATAATTCAAGTTTTTCTTTGTTGCAACAAAGCAAGAGCAGAGACAGCCCTCGTGTCTGTTTGTGAAGTGGGACATAAAGTTTGTGAAAGTGATATTTTACGTACTGTTTGATGAATACATACAAGTGCAGCATGTGAAAGTGCATTCATGTACTTGTATGTGCATGCAATTTCATCATGAATGTCTGTATATATACAGTACACACACCAGGAAGTCATTTCAGGCTGTGTGTAGTACACACACATTTAAGGTGCTTGGTGGTGCATTTAACTTTGCGTAGTGTGCATACAGATGCAGACATCCAACAGATACAGTAGAGACTCATGTGTGATATTTTTAAGTTTACACATCTTGATGTGTCCTTGACCGAGCTTGCTCTGCGTGACGCACAAAAAAGCTCTGCATTCTGTAAAGCCCCCAACACTCAGATCTCTCTGTTCCCTCTCTCTTCCTGTTTCTTCTCACCCAGCAATCCAGCCCAGATTCTAAGGGACACATTGGGGATTTAATACAATTTGTAGAGGAAGGAGGCAGAGAGGGATGGATGATATATTGACTTGTATATAAGAGTGAGGCGGGGGTGGTAATCTCATTTCAGTATGCTGTGATGAGATTCTGGCTTGTTTTCTCTCTGAGATGATGTGACTTTGGTCGTGACAACGTCTTACTGCTAGAGTGAAAGAGAGAAAGAGAGAGAAAGAGAGAGAGAGAGGGAAAGAGAGAGAGAAAGAGAGTTTTTCGTGCTCTATGATATGCTCCTCTGATTTTATCTGGAAGCTTGGCTAAAAATGGCATCTCTCTATTTTTTGTCTGCATGGTGGAGATAACATCTTATTTCTTTTCGGAAGTTCATCTTTACTTTCCAACATCCTTCCCAGAACAAAACTATCTCCAGAGTAGCGTTAGTTTTTTAGGTGGCAAATTATTAAGTGTTTTTGAATTAACATTCTATTCGTTGTGTGTATGAAATACTCACGAGGCCGGCAGCATCAGCACAGAAGAAATGAAAGCCCATGGCAAAAGAGAACATGTAACTCTAATCTGTTTCATTTCTTTTTGGACACATGTGAATTTACCTTTGTTTGCTTCTTCTTTGTCCTCATTCCTGCATGGTAGTTTTCCATTCAACTGTTTTTGTTAGTTTCTCTGGAACAAGTATAGACCAACTGTGAAAAATGACACACAATGTGCACATCATTGTTAACTATCCAAGTCTCATAGCAACAAGTATATGTGTCCAAACTAGTTTACATGTGACAAAAAAAAGGTTGTTAGAATTGTTTTTTATGGTTTTCTTCTATCGCTTGTACCGTCCACTGTCAGTTTCAGTTGATTCTGTAGCCTTATCCCAACAATTTGATCCATCAATCGGTTTATACCCGTCAGCTGGAGCAGTGTTATCTTCTTCAGTGTTTCGTGAGGCTGAAATCATTCCCACCTGAAATTGGGCATCAGGTGGGGTACACCATAAACAGCTAGCCAGTCCATCACATGCAGAGACAGGCAGGCGTACACGCTCTCCTCACACATACAGCCAATTTACAATCACCAATTACCGTCCATCAGCCCAGAGAAAGGCCGCAGTCGACAGCAGGCTCCTACTGTTAAGCAACACTGCTGCACAACCATGTTGCTCCACAGTTTTAGAGTGGAGTGTTTTAGATTTCTAAAATATTTCTTACAGAACTTAGGGGTATCGACATGAAAAAAGTTGGCATAATTATTTTCATAAGCTGTCCAGAAACTTTTAAGAGAATTATAAGATTTCAACAGCTATCATATAATACAAGAGTTTTACATGGATTTATAGTTTGTTTTTTGTATTTTCTTTTTTAGAAAAGCACTTTATGCCTTTATATACTAGACTCTTTTTATGTAAACCTGAAGCTTGTTGACTACACATTTACTTCCTCCCCGCAGTAACACAAGATAGTCTCTGTCACTGTGCAGACACAGACAACATGTCTGTACATGCAAAGCAAATAGTCTTCAAAATGTTTTTTTTTTTTTTTTTTTTTTTTTTATTCCAACCTTTCCAACTCTTCCAACCTTTCTGGATTCAAACAATAACACATTGTGTTTGGCTCTGAACAGATTTATTCCTGGTGGATCAGTTCTGAATTAGATTTAGATGTGCTGATGAACGTTGTGTGATATGACTAAAAGTTTCTAAACTGGAGCTGAGATTATCTCAGTAACAAGAAGGACCTTAATCAGAATCTTCATGTGATTTACTATTTTATTATTTATTTTTTTTACTCTGGTTAATCCAGTGAGTCATGGGCTGGTGTATGCAGTTTGGCATCTCATTTACATTAACAGCAGACCTTTGTAATGCTGATGTGGAATTTATGCACTGAAAAGAGAAACGAGCATACCATAATAGTTAAATCCAAAACAAATGACAGACATAAATTCCTTCAAAGAAGTGCTTATTAAAGTTATTTCCAAAATGTTCCAAACTGACAAGTCACACTGAATTGTTACTGGAAACATTTTATCTGTCGTCTGTCTCTGTGTTACACCGTGTCCACACTGCATGGGACGCGAGCGAGCGTCAGCGTCAAAAACAGTTCCATTGCTTTATTTTTTATTGCACTGTCTACACTGGTTGCGAGCGATGAGGCGCGACGCGACGCGCCGTTTTGAGCTGGACTTTTGTTGCACGCCCTGCTTCTATTTTCTTCCTGTCGCTCGCGTTGAAAGCCGGTTGAAAGTTGAAAAAAAAGTTGAAAGCGCTGTAGGAAACAGTCATTTCAATACAAGAACCTCAATAAAGTGGCAGCTGGCTGGAGGGAGATCGCCAGGCTGGAAGGTTCTGATAAGATAATAAGATATAATAAGCATCTTATCTTAATCTTACTAGGGCTTAATTTGTGCCGGATCCTGCCGGATTTCTCGTGTCCTCTGCTTTCCCCCCACATCCCAGTAATGATCTGACATGCTGACATGTTTGCTGCATTTAACACCACACGCCAGTCACTCCACGCTGTTCGCTGTTTCATTGCGTCACCACACGCCGTTATTAATTGTTCGGTTTTTTCCCCACTTATTCCACTGAATAATAAGCTTGTTTTCTGTTTAGAAAGTACAAACGTAGGAAGATTAGAAGTAATCACCCATCTTTTACTTGTCCCTTTACTCTTTTAGGAGTAATTTTAGGAGTTTCTTTCAGGAGCGCACGGGCGGGTGAATAAAGGCTGATTTATGGTTCTGCGTAAAATCGACGGAGTAGCCTACGGCGTAGGGTACGCGGCGACGCGCACCGTTCGGTGAGTGCGCCGCGTACCCTACGCCGTAAGGTCTGCGTTGGTGTAACGCGGAACCATAAATCAGCCTTTTAAAAGGCGAGTCTCAGCTGTCAATCAAAAGAACGTGGTAGAACGTGGAGGCCGATAACGCGTTCAGTGTGGACAGAGCGCGTCCGATGCCACGCAGTGCGACGCGCCAGTCGGACGCTCTCATGCAGTTAGGACAGGCTGTTACGGCGACAGTATTGCCTGCTGAAGGTTTACAATACTAGAATGATTCTGAGCAGTTGAAAGTGCAGCTTGTTTGTCATTACCCACAGTTCTTGAGGTTGTCATGGTAATACATGTCTGTGGGAAACCTAAGGGGATAGAGAAATTAAGATGGGAGTACATTTAACACAGAACAACTGATACCTTTAGAAACTCTTTGCATCGCCTTTGCAGTTGTTAAGCGCCTCTCATTTGATCCAACTCTGAGGATGTTGTCTGACCTGTGAACCATTTCTTAATTGAAATTAAGAAATGATTTAATTAACACAGATTTAATATCAATTTATGCACTTTTCAAGTCAAACTTTCTTAAACAGATGTGTTAATTAGCGACTACCATTTGTGCAATGTTGCCATGTACTGTTGCTGTTAATACCTGGAAAGCTGCGCTGTCTGTGCTATCCAAGTCCCACTGAGAAGCTGCAAATGGCGTATTTTTTAATCGTTTTTGACACTTTATATATTTTTATTGTGTATCTTTTTCATATTGTTTCTTTCTTTGGAAAAGTTAACAAACATTTTGGGTAAAAATCATCTCATTGCAGTGTGTACGAATAAGACTTCAGGCAAACGGTGCCAGTACTTATATAAATCTACAAAAATGAAGCTTAAAAGTAAGGGGGAGTCAACTGTAGGGATCCAAGCCTAGTTTACGACACCTCGAGTCAGAGACGGACTCTCCCAAACCAAGGAGAGGGAAATACATATGACCTTTTTAAGTGAGGTCACACCTTGGGAGGAAGGGCCCTCAGACGACCCCAAAGAGATACACATCTTATCAAGATACAACCACACAAAGAAGTATTTGAAAAAGTACCTGCAGTGCATAGCACCAGTGGGGGAGCATAGCGTTAAGAATCATAAAACTGACAGAAAGGGGAGAAGAACTTGACTCCGTCTCAAGCAACCTCATCTCCATAAAGCTGGGCATACACTGTGCGATATTTTAAATCGTTTGAGACTGCCCCATCTCACACTGCACGACTAGATCGCGGAGTTCAAAAGTTCAGAGCCCACGATTTATGGTCTCACACTGTACGAGCCGATGCTCGGATGCGACCCGTCTGCTCACACTATACGATCATAATCCTCCTGTCGGACCTCTGTACTGGAAGTCGAGGCCGGTTTTGGGGCAGGGGTGGGCTGTGTCCACCCAAGCGTGCGTCCTGCCCACCCAATCAAAGTTATGGGGATCCTTTATTTTTTTATAATTTTATTTTTTTATATATATATATTAAAAAAATCCCAAAATATCTGTACCGTTTCTGATTGGGTGTGCACTGCGTAAAATTTTTAGACACAACAAAGAACGCATACCGCAAAAGTTGTGTCTCGGCGGAGGAACCCGGCATCCCAGCAAAATGAGAAGAGAAAAAAGAAGTGTTCCGAACAGCAGACAGCTCACACACTAAAGGCTGATTTATGGTTCTGCGTTACACCAACGCAGAGCCTACGGCGCAGGGTACGCGGCGACCCGCACCGTATGTGGAAATGCGGTCTTTTTTTTGCTATTAAAACATGATTTGTAATGTGAATTTGCAACACTTAAACTACAAATAATAGTTTTTGACGTGACATCAGAGATTGCGCATGCTCTCTGCGAAAGGATGAGGCAAATCGGGTCGCAGCTGCTTCAACTGTGCGATTCCTTCACGAGGAGCGACCAGGATTTCAAACACGCTTGATTTTCTTGCGACCTCACGATTTGTGATCGGGAGCTCGTCGTGAGGTGTTAATCTCTCGTCGTTACCCCACGTACACTGCACGAGGCACGAGCAACGATTGGGTTGCAATCGGGCCCGATCAAAAAAAAGTCGCACGACTGGAAAATCGGCTCAAAACGAGCCGATAATCGCACAGTGTATGCCTGGTTTAAGAGAAACTTTAAGACTAGAATGTAACTACGGATGAGAGGTGTTAACACCACCAGCTCAACAGCTCATGATTGGAAGAGAAGAGACTACTTGACCCCCCATGGACTTTGAACGCCCCTGGGGACAAAACTAGACTGCAAACAGTTTAGTTAGTGAGACAGCTCGCTAAGGCAGCTCATCAGGCGTGCATTGGTGTCTTTCACAACCGAACCAAAGAAGCCCATAATAAATGTTTCTTTGAAGTTAATCAGCAATTTTTGGTTAGTTGCCAGATTTATTTTTAGTCTTTTTTTTATACATGTATTTGATATCAGATTTTTGGTCAAGAAAACTTTTCTATCTCTCTCAGCTTCATTTCCTCTCTTTTCTTCTCTGATGTTACGCATATTAGTCTAAAGATCCTATAATAACCTTATTAAGTTGTGTTCTTCTCTATATATGCATATATATATATATATATAAGCCTAAATGTCCGTTTCCCTCTGTTTACAAGCAAACGTGAAGGCGGGGTTTTTTCAAATCTCCACTTTGGCCGGAGTTTTCATAAATTATCGTTTTTGGTGACTTTGAGCTTCGTTTCCGTGTAAACGAACGGTCAAAACGCATGAAAATTCCACTGTTTTTGCTACGTGTAAACGGGGCCTTAGATAAATCGCTGGTTTGGAGCATTTAAATGTATGTTAACACAATGCCAAGAGGAAATACATAAGCAATGATCTTAGAGAAACAACTTTTTATTTGCTGCACATCAATCGAGAAACCGTTATAAGACCTAAAAATTGAGCACCATTTTTTGTTCATTTGGAAGGGTATTTGCTTGGGGCAAAGTCTCTTTGCCGCTCTTGAAGAAAAAAAAGAGCATAGAAACAAGACTTGGGTTCATAAGACTCCCTCTGAGCAAACTACAAAATGTAAAGCTGTCTGTCCAACAGCTAAAGTTTAGTCAAAATTGGATCATGCAGCAGGAGAATAATCTGAAGCACATCACTAAACCTACATTAGAATGGCAGGGGAAAAAATAATCACCAAACAACCACTTGACAACAGTGTCCAACAGTTTGACAAGATGTGCTTTGACTTTTTTGTTTTAATTATTTATAATTGATTAACAAAATGATTAATCTGATATTTTATCTATCTAATGTTGGCTATTTAGAAGCTGCATTAAAACAGTCAATTAATAAGCAAGAGGGTTTATAAGAAGTTAATTGCAGCATATTCTTCCATTGAATTATTATCATTGGATTCTACTGCTTTTCTCTGTTTTATTATACAGACTTTCATTATCCTGGAAATTCACTTTTAGTCAATATACTTTCTCTAGTTCTCATTGTCTGATGTTTTATAAACCATCAGTCCAACAATCTGAATAAAGGGAAGATTTACTGAATCCTTAATTATTGGCTGCTGCCCCAGATGGTCTGTGCAGCAAAAACAGCTCCTCTCAATAATAAGCCTGACATTCCTAAATCTAGTCAAATTGCCCTTCCAAACATTTTTTTTCTTTAGTAGAGCAAGAAAAAGTATTCTTGACTGTAATTCTTAAAACTAAGAAAATACTAGCAACTAAAAGTAGGACTCCTTTTCTTGAAACAAGGCTTTTTTACCTCAAATGAGTTTTTGCAGTGTGTGGACAGCATTTTTTAACCATTTCGGGCAACTTGAAATTAAACTGCAAACATTTGTAGCTCTTTGAATCAAATCAGAGTAAAAAAGCTTGAGGACCATCCAATACACCCAATACTGCTTTTACACACACACACACACACACACACACACACACACACACACACACACACACACACACACACACACACACATACATACACACACACACACACACACACACACACACACACATACACACACACACACACACACACACACTCACACACACACACAAACACACACACACACACACACACTCATTCACTCACACAGACAGTACACTTCAGTTTGTCTGCAGGATAGCTACAAAAACTTGATAAAATACACAGCGCTCTGGGAAATTAAAGGAGAGATTGTCTCAACACAGACATTTTGAATCACAGACACACACATACAATAGAAATGTCTGCCCACACAGACACATCTGTGGTCTCTACACCCACACGGACATGACATGAAGATGCACATATGACTTCTGACCTGTTTCAAACAATTGGCTTCTCGCTCACACACTCGTCTACCTCATAATGAACATAAATCAGTCCACATACATGTATACACTCTGAACACGCATAAGTCAAACAGGCTGACATTTTCCCCTGGTGTTATTCAGTGATAATTGAAATAGGGCTCGTGTGGTTTAGTACATGTTGTGATTACCAGATGGCTGGTTTTACAAAGCTTGTATGTTGTAAAATGAAAAGAAACATCAGTGAAATGGGCCCTAATAAACAAGCTGCAGTAAATATCTGCAGCCCCAGGCTTCAACTTACAACATTAAGATCAGAGGAAGCACATGTTGTGTCTCCTGCTCATCAAATAATTTATCAAATAACCAATAAGTGCTTAGTTTCTTACATAGATTCAACCAGTTTTGGGCAGATGTTCTTAGGAAATTGTAATTTTCTTGTTTTCTGTTTTCTTGTGAACAGATATCCATGTGACTCTGTTAAAATTGATGGAGTAAAAGCCTTCCCTCCTCCTTCAATGTTGTTATAATCTACCTTGGCCATGTGCATCTTGTTTGAGCATGCAAGATACATCATCCTTTTCTATAAGTCTGTCTACTCATGACTCAAACATTATTGCACTAATAAGGGCCTGAGCACTGACAGTGCGATTACTATTGTATCTGTAGGAATTTTTCTTTTTTCTCGTTTTTATTTTTTTTTCCGACGAAATGAGAGCCTTTTTGCCCCCCCCCCAAAAAAAAATTGATATTTAATGGTTTGCATTAATGGGCGTGGCCTAATGGCTCAACAGCGCCCCCTAGAAAAATTTGTGCCTCAAGCCCCACAATACGGTTTGACGAACATGCACGAAAATCGGTACACACCTGTATCATGTCGCATCTTAAAGAAAAGTCTCTTGGCACCATGGCCGAACCTGAACAGGAAGTCGGACATTTTGAATTAATCGTGTAATTTTGGCGCAATTTATGCCATTTCTTCGGCCGCTTGTTCGCCCGAACCGTAACGTGCACCCAGGTGTGTTATACATCAAAATGTGCGTCTCGATCCTGCGACGATGCGCATTACTTTTCTCAGTCAAAAGCATTACCGTGGCGACGATAGATGCCAAAAAGCGCGCCCCCCCTTCTTCTGATTGGTCGATATTTGAGTCCCTTTTTTCTGGCATAACCTTTGAATGGTATGACATAAAGACTCATGGGTGGTGTCATCCAACTCGATATTGAGTACTTGACCTTCATTGGCCGGAATTAGTCCCGCCCCTTCATCTGATTGGTCAATATTTGATAATCCCTTTTTTCTGCTATAACTTTTGAATGGTTTGATATAGAGAGTCGTGGGTGGTGTCATCCGCTAAATGTCCAGGCCTGAAGAATCTACATGCAAGTCATACAAGCGCTTCTACTGCAGCACGCCTGAACGTGCACAAGGGTGCGAGGGCCCGTTCATCGCTGCTTGCAGCTTTCATTTAAATTGCACTCCTAGAGCTCTGAAGAAATTACTGCTTGTGGGGCTGAAAAAGAAAAAAAACCTCACCCCAATAACAAGAACAAAATCATGCCACTTCACGAAAAGAGTCTGTATTTGACCAATGATAGTCATATGCAGTATAATCTTAAACAAGATAGCTGGTATTGCCCTACTCTACATTCCCACACTTGGTGAGAAATGTTCAGGGTTTTTAAAAGCTGTATTTTCCGTCCATTAATGTTTCCTAACCATAACAGCCTGGTAGTTCTGCTGCTTAAAGCAGCACAATGTAACTTTCCGCTTTTGTTGAGTTTGGGGGCTCCTTTGGACAAAAGCGGTAGTGCTTTACCAGAAAGAACACTACATTTCCCATGAGCACCAGCGCTTACTGCCGGAAAACTCCTGTCCCCTTTGCGTGCATTTGTTTTGATTTTGAATGAAATAAGACGGGACGGACTTTCAAAACTACCCCCTGAAGGTGCAGCAGTGGGACTGGGGTCGTTCGGGGCTGTTGGGTCTTCTTGGTCTTTCTGGGAACTTTTTTGATTGTTAAGGACTCGCAGATATTTTCTCCCACTGGACAGATGCTTTAACTCCACATGACGTTTCAAATTTTAAGTTGACGAGGCAGACGCTCAGACTGGTTTTCTCAGCGTAGGTGGACATAATTTGCACAGAAAGGTTAGATTTCTACCGTCAGACTCTTTGGGAGATTATGTGTAAAATTCCCGCAGATAATGATAAGCGGATCATCATCTGACGGCTCGCTGACGCTGCATCCACGACATCTCTATTCACCTGTCAAGCCTGAATTATGGTTCCGCTTTAAATCGACTGCGTAGGGTACACGGCGCGTTGGTGTTACGCGGAACAATAAATCAGCCTTCATTCGTAAAGACTGCACTGGGCTCGTCGAGTATTTTAATTAGAAGGATTATTCCATAATAATTGGACCTAAACAGTGAAGCTGAAACTCACATAATCTGAATAGTTCAAATTCCAGTTCATGATCTGCAGAATGAACAAGTTCACGTTCAAGTTCTTTATTTGTAAATATGTTGCGTTCAGTTCAACGTTCTCACAGAAATGAACGCGTTCATGCACAACACTGAACAATTATGTCTCTTGTTTTATCCCCATAAATCCCCATCGGTCGGACATCCCTCTTCTTCTTTCAGCTCACACCAGCGAGTGAACGTTTAGCATTTAGCTTGTTACTCTCCTGCATTCTTTTTTTCGCCTTCTCCGTTAAAACTTTTATTTTTTCTGATTTTTCACTGCTTCGGCCATAACAACTCTGCGTTTAGCTCACCACCAGTTCTCCTGAGCTCTGCGCTCCACGCCCCGCCCATTTTCGTCTCGACTGCGAATCAGTAAGGAGGGGGAAGTGACGTATGCCGTCAACCAGTCAAAGCCGTAAAAATTTGTAGTTTTTTGGTGTGGAAGGGTTCCTACCATGCACCTCAAAGTTACATAGTGCCAGTGAAGGCGATACAGACCCCCTCAGACCATGACACAGGTGTCATTAAACCTGTTGGAAGTTGATGTACCATCACAATGACTCTGGAAATATTATATTAAGGTGGAAAAGTTACATAGTGCTGCTTTAAACCTAATCTAAAAGTAAGTACCTATAACAGCCACCTATTCGGCTGGTAACATGGTTGACTAATCATGTACTGAGCACAAATGGCATCTAGAGAAACAATGAGATTTCACATATCTGATTCTAGAAATGTCATTTAAACATTTCCCGCTGATGACCTCTTTCAATGGCATGATAGACTAGTTTGCAAATCACCACCATTTTGCAAATGTCACTGCAAATCTTAGGCTTTGTTCCGTGTCAGGATCGCTGTATCACAATACAAAGTTTGCACATTAATTCAAATTTACACCACAACGATTGTGTGTTCCTCAGAGCCCAAAGCGTTCCTGCTCTACCTGCCCCTCTCACATGGATTACATTCCACACATCATTCATGCATCCGACTGTATTAATACCTTAGCAACAAAGGGACAATCTCTTTTTCAGTTACCGTACAACCGTCTCCTCCACTTTTTTTATTTGCTGAAATTTTTTTGAGAGCTTCGCAGATAACTTGAGCTGCTGTTAATTCAATTTCAATTTTATTTATATAGCCTCTATTACAACACAAATTATCTCCAGGCGCTTTCCCAGACCCAGAACATGACCCCCAAGCAATTATTACATAAACAATGACAGGTAAAAACTCCACTAGCGGAAGCCTGTAAACCCCAAGGAGACACCAAACCTGAGTTGACAGCCTAAAACAAGAACTATGAATTGCGAATTTGTACATGCCTGTTTCTCATATGTAGCACCGGTTTACAAAAGGAGTTTCTGTCATGCCAGAAGGACATTTTGATTCTTCACAATAATTATAAAATAAAGAGTTTTCTAGTTAAGTCCTGTAATGAGAAAATGTTTTTAGCATAAACCAATGGAAACTTGGAGGAACTAAGAGCTCTGGTTCATAGTTTGACTCATCATAAAAGAAAAAGTGCATTTGAAGCCCGTTGTTCTGAACGACTGGAGGCAATCAACACGTCTCAGCAAAAGAATATAAGAAATGTAAGTTCTGCATTAAAAAAGAAAGCATTGATCTTTGGTTCATTTAATCTTAACTGTAACACCGTCTCTCTCTCTTTCTCTTTTCTTTTTCCTACCAGCCAGCTTTTGTGTGTTATTTTACTAAATCTGAGATCAAGAGAGTTGACCATGTAACTCCAGTTCTTAGATCTTTACACCAGCTTTCTGTCTGTCACAGAATAGATTTTTAAATCCTGCTGTTGGTTTATAAATCTCTGAATGGTCTCGGGCCAAAATACATCTCTGACGTTCTGGTCCATTAAGAACCAACCAGAACCCTCAGGTCGTCAGGGTCACGCCTACTTTCTGTACCCAGAGTCAGAACCAAACATGGTGAGGCAGTATTCAGTTTTTATGCTCATCACCTGGGGTGAAAAGAATCCCATAATGCACCAGGGCTGCTAAAACTCTCAGTTGCTTTAAGTCAAGGTTAAAAATCTTTTTATTTACTGCATTTCAGCAATCTCCCAAAATGCACTGAAACCTTTTTTTATTGCATCTAATGTGTTTTATTCTTTTTAACTTGTCTGTCTGTTTTTAATTTCAGCTTTTAAACTTTAATTTTTAATGCATTTTTCTAAATGCTTGATTGTGAAACACTTTGAACTGTCTTGTACATAAAATATATCATACACATAAACTTGCCTAAATGGAATTATGGATAAAGCTGAGAAGTGCCGTTTTTCACTGTCCACAAGTGTTTCTGGTATTTCTGTATCGTGGACTTCTACGATGTTATGAGAAGGATTAGTGGCCGTTAAAAGTTATTTTGACTCCCTAACCATAAAAATGCTGGTCAAAAGTTAGAATATGAACTAATTACTAAAAAGCAAAGCAATCCAGATAATGCAGTCCTACTTTTATGTACAAAAAGTGTGTGCAAGGTCTTTTTTGAAAAATCAAAGTTTTTTACTAACCAAAACAACGGTTATTGGAAACATAAGCTTTGTAACATAAAAGCTGTATAGTAACATCTGATCACTGTCTTTTGATGGCATTGCGCATACAGTATGTGTGGCATGATGCATTTTCTATTAAAGTGTGTGTGTGTGTGTGTGTGTGTGTGTGTGTGTGTGTGTGTGTGTGTGTGTGTGTGTGTGTGTGTGTGTGTGTGTGTGTGTGTGTGTGTGTGTGTGTGTGTGTGTGTGTGTGTGTCATTCTCCTAAAGAACTATAGTTTGAACCCAGGGT
Source organism: Cololabis saira (assembly GCF_033807715.1). NCBI lineage: Eukaryota > Metazoa > Chordata > Actinopteri > Beloniformes > Belonidae > Cololabis > Cololabis saira. Next base: position 28,682,160 of record NC_084587.1, read on the forward strand.
CAAGCATATTGATGGAAGCTATGAGAGATATGCTTTAATGAGGAGCTTGCGTGTACCGGCATATATTGATCCAGACTTCAAATTTCAGCTGTCCTATTTCATATTGCATTTATATATCTTAAAAGCATGTGTTTTTTAATAAGTTGAATTGACAACCAAAAATGCCCTAGTAAAAGTCACAAGTGTCTTCACTTTGCATCTAAAAATTCTGTGGCATCATATAATGACAATAAAATCCATTCTATTCTAAACATTCAATAAATTCCGCTTTTGTGAAGGAGGGTCGGGGATAGAGGATATTTAACAGAGGTAAAAAGTTTGAAATACAACTGCAAAGAAGGAAGTTTCTCATGGTTGTTCTGAGTATTTTCTTTCAATTTAAAGAAAATTCCAGTATGTGCAAATGTAACAGGGTCTGCTTGACACGTGAAAGTCATCATGAGAGTGTAAGCACGTTGTTGTGAATCTGCACAGTTGATTTGAAGCACATATTCCAAGATTGCCGTCAGTGCTAACCTGTGCATGTACTGAATACTTGTAACAGGAAACTTCCTTAAGAACAAGTACCTGCAGTTTTGAATATGCATGTATAGTTCTCCAGCCCCCCTTCTTATGACAGAACCATATCTGTCAGCTTTGTAATAAAAGGTTGTTGTTAATAATAATAATAATAATAATAATAATAATAATAATAATAATAATAATAATAATAATAATAATAATGTTGTTATTAATATTATTATTATTATTATTTTTATCAGGATAGGATTACCTTTCTGCCTACAGTGAACCTTCTTTTTAAGATAACAGAAAGAATGGTCCCCATCCTTTCTTTTTATCATCGCCTCTGTCAGAGCTGCCCAAGATATTTCAAGGAAAAGGAAGACTATATAAATGACGTCCAAACCCTGGAGAAATTTGTCACCAGAGGTGGGGGGGGGGGGGCTGAAAGATAAGAGAGAGGATAGACCAATCAAAAAACAATCTACCAGCTCCCTTTCCTCTGCTGGTATCTTGGGGTTCGAACAACAGAGAAATGGAGGTACAGCCGATGTGCTGCTCAGTAAGAAGAAGTAATACGATTTCAATAGTCCAGTCTCTAGTAGTTAATGCCAGAAAGATTTAGCCTCTTAGCCCTGAAGAGCACCTCAGGACAGAGCATCAGAGAGGTTTTCAAGTCTCGGCTAGGCCACAGGGTCTCCAAACTGCAGCTCACTCAAAATCAGAACAGACTGCAGAACAGAGGGCAGAGGTAAAGAAAGGAGACGGTCAGAATGGGAGGAAAACACATCTATTGAAGCCCTGCCCCATCTCTACCAACCCTTTTGTTATTTCTCCTCTACCCTCCTTTTTTTCATTTCACCCTGTGGCATCGCTACCCCCAACCCCCCCTCTCTCTCTCTTCCAGTGTCTATCACCTCATCCTCCTCACCTTCCCTCTTCCCACTCCGCTTTATCTTCCTCTCCTTTTCTCAGCACCCACATGGCAATTTCTTCTTGATTTCCAGCGAGTGGTGGTATAGAAGCAGTCGGCATACAAACTAGCTGACTCAAAACACACACACAGCCTGCGTTAATACTGTGTGTGCCGGTTGGCGGTATGAAAAGATGGAGGCAGAGATGGAGACGGATGAGAAGATAAAGAGGAAGGAAAGGAAAAGTGTTTAGGGAAGGGTAATAAGGAGAAAAATAGAAAGTGTAAGACCTTTTTTTTTTGGAGAGTTTAGTTTGGGATTAGCTCTAACTCTGGCACACTGGCAACAGCAAGATATGCGTCAGCAAACATTAAGCAGCTCATTCATCATTCACGCTATGAACAAGAGGTATGAGGTCACTGTTTGGTTGTCTCATCATTTCGAAACAGAATGCTAGGTTAATGAAGCTGGCTCTCAGGAACCTTTATACTTAACTTGAGACCCGAAAGGATTCTTGTTTTCAGGCATCTTTCCACAAAACTCAGAACATAGACATGTGCCTGGAAACTCGCCAGTGGCGGACTACTTTAAAAGGTTGGTATCAACTCAGCATATAAGAATATGAATTTTCTAGCATGTCAAGATTTCATTCCCACATCTACACAGGCTTTTTAACCCAGTATAGAATCTCAATAAATTACAATGAACAACTTCTCAGAAAATGTTTCACTGAGATAATCATCTTTTATAAAGACGCTAATTGTGAAGAGATGTTTCTCTTAAATATTTAAAAGGCATTTGTTTTGAAAGCCATGTTCTACAACACTTTTCTTTTTTTTTTTTTTTTTTTGGGGGGGGGGGGGTCATCGTCATTGTCATTCCTGCCCATCTTTGATGTACTTATGACAGAGATTTTTTTCTAATAATCAAAGGATGTTGGCACGTATCACTCAGGATAATAGCACATAAGATCGTATGACAATTAACTGCTTCCTCCATTTTCTAACACTTGCCTTCTCTTTGTGCAAGTGTGTAAGTGCTTGCAAGGCTTTGTGTAAGAGAGTTACAACTTGTAACAATAATTTCCTAATTACAGTTCCCTGGTGTTTGTGCAATCTTCCTGAAATGCTAACTAGCCCCCTACAGGGACTGTGGTACATTATTAATCCATGTGCTTGCATGTGTATCCTGGGTTGGAAAGTGTGTGTCTGTAGCACATATGTGTATTCTTGTGGATTCACATGTCTTACCTGCATGTGGCTCCACATCACTTTTACCTTATCATAAGTGTTTTGTTTAGTTTTTTTCAGATATGTGCTGCAAATGTGTGTGAGTACTTTCACTGCTCTGAATAATGTGTCATATGTCAAATTTGCAAAGAGGACGTCAGTCTGACCCCCTCCTTCTACGGCAGGCACTAGCTGTTTTGCAAAGGTTGCATACATGTCACTTTAACGTAAAAACTGTAAAAAAAAAAAATAAAAAAAAAATGCTAATGTTCAAAAAAACAACGGACAACAGATCCTGCATACTTACATCATCTTTGTTCATAAAACTCTTCATTCAAACTTCAGGAAACAACATTTTTTGAAACATTCTTTTAATGCTCTGAGATTAATTTGCACATGTCAGTTCTCACTTGCAAGGAGTTCCATCATACTTCACCACTCTAGCATCTCTAGAGTTATTACTCTGGTTTATTTGTGCTGAAATACAACTGTCATGCAAGAAACAGATTTTTTTTTTAAAAGACCATTTCTTAATAACAGTATAACAATGCCTTTTGACCCACACTCTGCCAAATAAAAGGTGTCACGTTAACTATGCATGCAGATTTTCCAGCACACCTGGGGCAACTCTTTTTCAAGAAAAATCAACATGATGACAAGAGTTACTGAAGTGCACCAGCATGTTTAGTATGGAGAGCAAGATTCTTTTGAAATATGGATGGCTTTGACAAATAACTCACAAAACCATAGCGTTAGATTTCGATGGATACACGCTACATGTTGCTCCATTACACTAGCAGCCAAAGAGGTGAAAAATCTTGTAAATGGATGGGTGAGTGAGGAGGGCCTTCCTTTATGCAGCAGCGCTTCTTAAGTATTCCTAAAGAACATGCCCCACAGTGATGCCTCCAGGTACAAAGATTGTACCAAGGATGGATAACTCTCTCTTGGGGTTACAGTAAATGGTATGGAAAGAAAGAAAAAGAAAATAAAGGTCTTCACAACTTTGGGTCAAGGTTGAAAGCAATACGAGACAACAATGACAAGACAGCACAGATGTTAAACCCATCACCTTATGGGTGATGCTGGCAATTCCTCTCCACTAAAGTTGTCACTTTTCATTACAACTGATTTTTAAATGTTTCCACCCCCCTTATTACAGATGTAACCATAAGACTCCCACCGACACTGACACTTCTGCTGCTGCAGCACAAAAAGCTTTCACCCTGTGGCCACTTGCAATGAGATGTTACGCACTTTTATTGAGTGACATTTTCAGTGCTTAAAAATCATAAGGTTTAAAATGCCCCTGTATTTGAGCCCTATCAGGAAGGCTCCCACTTTGGTGGAAAATAAGTATTTTGTAACAGTCCATTTCTTTAATATTTCACTGCTGCAACATACTGCAGTAGTAGTGCAGGAAAGTAAAATAAGCAACCATTGAAATAGTAAGCAATAAAAAGATAACCTGTGACATTAATGTGGCACAGGATGTCAACCCTGAAACCCAGCTATCAATCATTTCTCAACACCAAAGTCCTAAAATTAGTTGTTGATGCAGTTACACTATACTGGAGCCACTTCATGCCTATTTATGGTGGTAAGAGTTAGGTCCTTTTCCCCTCTCGCCCTTCCTTTAAATCTTTCTATCTTTTACTCTCTTTCTCTCTCTCTCTTTTTGGCACTCAGCCAACAATAGGAGTCACTCAGTGGAAAAACTCTGTTAGTAGTCCATGCCCTGTGGGACAAAATGGCAACAACATCCGTAACAACAGATAGTGGGGCAGCCAAAATTTTAACTGGCTGAGTGACTTTGTGTGTAACACATGCACCCAGTCAGCTGCTGTGTTTGAACTGCTCAGTAAGGCAGTTTTTAGCGGGCATGGAGGTTGGTTGCACAGTTAACATTTGATTGGGTAGTGCTTTTATATTTCTGTCAAAGTTGTAATATAAATGGTTTAGTAACCTTTGGGAAAATCATGAGCTCCCTTAAGAGCTCTGCTGCTCCTCATTCCTACAAGTGAAACTTGACTGGAAAGATGAATGCCATTCTTCCATAGGATATTTCCCTTTTGATGTTTTTGTGATGGCAGCAAAAGGCGCCAATGTGTCTCCTTTAGGTGTTACATTTATTTGAAGTCTGGTAACTGTGAACGCCACAGCATATGATTCACTTAATTTCCATGCTCATTAAACCAGTCACAGAGCCCTTGTGCCCTCTAAGGAAGAATTCTCATTCATTATGTTTTTCCACTGGCTAACTTTTTTTTCTCCTTTAAGGGAACACTACATATTTTCATTTTGTAGTGACATTTCAAGAGGTAGCCTATACAATAGCTTGAGAGAAAAAATATTCCACAATACCTTCCATGGGGTCTGAAGTAGCTTTGAAAATAATGAAAAATAACATTTCATTGAAATATTAGCAATTACGGATGAGCTGCTTCTTCTTTCTTCTATTCTGTCCAGATCCTTTAATTTTTCCTTTTACATTTTCTCATATTTTAGCACTAACTGCGAATGCAGAGTGAAGTATTTAGTCTGATTGATGCATTGAAGTTGTGCCTACTGAAGTCTTTCTGAAGATTTTAGGTATGGTAAACGTGCAAGGATATAGAAATGAACTACTATTTCAACAGGGAGCGTGTGCTGTCGCTGTCCAGGGTGCTGAACAAGCCTCAGTTGAATCCTGGTTATGAGGGCTCCCTTACCGCAGCCTGTCCCGGGACAAACACTAGGCTACAATCATAACAAGTTGGGGGCTTAAATGTGATCAGAATATGGCTTATGTCAGACCCAGCATAAAAATCTGGACGGTCTGTAGTCAAATCTGCTTACTTGTGAGTTGTTTAGAAGCTGAACCCCTGCACACATTCCGCAAGAGCCGATCGTGTAAATCTAGATCTATGTATTTGCACCCGCATTATCAATGCACATACGCTCTTGAAGATAAGACAGATAAGATATGACAATCTTTCTGGGGATATACGTGACCAGCTAATTCGCTCCATTCATCGTGACTATGCACGTATACAGACAGACACAAACACACACACAAAAAACTGAAAATTAGATTGATTCGGGAAAGCAGAACTGCTTGCATATTTCAAAGTTGCCTACGCAATAGTCCTTCCATCACAAGGCAAGGCGTGGGAAATTAAACCAAAGGTCTGTGCGCAATCTGCTGATGTTCACTGGAGGTTTTCACTTTACCTGATCCAGATGCCAACATGGGAGAAGATGTCGCTCCTCAACACAACGCTCCGGTCGTTACCTCTGGCAGTATGTTGATGTTTGAGGGCTTTTTTTTTTTTTCTTCTTTTCCTGTCTCTTTTTGTCCGTCAGGGATGTGTCCCTGCTCTCTCCTGCCTTCCCTGTGGTCTCCGAGGAGAGCTGTGACCGGAACAGATTCGGCGGTCACAGCACATCGACCCCGCGTCAAGATTTTTGGATGCAGAACGGCGCTCTGTGTGATGAGCTTCCTCCTCCTCGCCGCTGTCTCCTTCCTTCTCCGTTTCTCTCCGCTCAGTTTGTGCCTCTCACACTGCGTCAGGCTCCATCCACACCCCCCACCGCTCTCATTCTCTCTCTCCTTCCCTCGGTTTCAACGCCTTCGACTGGACCTCTCCCGCGCACACGTGTGCGCAGATGCTGATTAATTCGCTGGAATTCACTTTCTCTCTCTTTCTCCGCCTCTTCCTTTCTTTTCTGTCTTCCTTTTTCTATAGCACCACACTCAAATCACCTCTGAACTGGAGCGAACAGCAGCCAGCTGTTCCGTCAGAACAGATAGGGGGCTTGAACGGCTGCAGACACTTGGGTAGATGGTTTCCGAGTGGAGTGAGGGAGACCTTCATCAAACTCAATCTGGGAAACTTTTTTTTTTTTCCACGAAATTGCACAACATCCAGGCACATGTAATTCTTTGGGGGAACTGTCATGCAGCTGTGAAATATACGCTACTTTGGCAGTGATATATTGTGTAATATTACAACATATTACAAAAAAGAGATGTACATCAATTACATCAAAGAGAAATATGGAATAGTTGTGACAACGACCTAAAAATGTGCAGTTATATCTACAAGTTTAAGAAAATGTTTAAAGAAAATATTGTAAATAAATATAAAACACTAAAACATACACATACTAATACATACACAACAAATATCAAGCCTTTGTTTATTTTACAGAAGAGAGCAGTAAGGATCATACATAAAAAGGAGGCAAGAGAACACACCAATGGACTTTTTATCAATGCAGGATTAATTAAATTTAAAGATATTATTGAGTTACAGACTTTGGCCGGGTTTCCCAGATCCAACCTCTCTTAAGGATTTAAGAGAGGTTCAAAGAAGGTTTGAACTAAGAGAGAACCCTAAGATACGGGTGTTTCCCAGATGACTTCTTAACACCGTCCTTTAGTTTCGCTCTTTCAGAAGCTCTTTGGAGCAGCTGTCCGGTTCTGAAACCAAATGAATCGATGCCAGGCAAATCGATCACCGATCACTATCAGCGCATTTTCACACGCAGCACTGCTACCTAACGCACTAATTCACTGCTGCCTGTGCGTTATAATAAAAAATTAAGATGATAAATATAATTCAATGACCCTTTTTCATCCAAACGGTGCGTTACTCCGTTATTTCTGGCTACAGTGAGGCTTTTTTTCCCCACACGCAGAAACCGGGAGGAAACGGGGTGGGCGTTTGTGTGTGTTCAAAAACATGAGCCAAGAGAAGGCGAGTTTCGCAAATCGCAACGTGGAATTACAGCAATCCCTGGTTTTTCGCAGGGGTTATGTTCCAAAAAGAACCCGTGATAAGTGAAATTCTTTTTACAATTATAGAGCGCTTCAGATTGCAGAGATCAGCCCCGCCTCGCACGTATTCCTCCTCTTCTGAGACGCTGCATCCCGACTCGCGCTGCAGCGTCTTTTTATCCTAAACCCCGCGGTGCAGGTTTTTTCAAGAGAAGAAAATAGTTATGGGTCGTTGTCTTCGCTCTTTTTTCTTCTGGGCAAAAAGATTCTTTAATATAAACCGACACCATTGATTATATTTGAGACTGTAATGAACGATTCATCAAAGGCTCCTGTTCTTCAGCTGCTGCTTCCCTGTCATCACACGTAGAGGTGCTCGGGCTCAGGCACGGCGCAGGTGTCCCGGTCTGACAGCCCGGTCCGACACGTCCAGGGGACTGAAGTGCTGACGCACGAATGCGTTCATAAAAACAGTTCTGCTTCGCGCGGCGACGCGGTTGATTTGCAGCGAGAATATGCTGTATAGCAGCCAAATTATCAAATAAATGATATTCATGATGATCGTTTTATTTGTGCGTAAAGCATAAAGCATATACAGGAACACACTTGTTATTCCTTATTTTTCTTTTTTTTTTTTTCCTTTGCTGTCACCAATAAATGCTAAACAATATAAATCTAAAGTATAAAATAGATCAAAATTTGTGCGGGGTGCATTGTTTTAATATCTCATTGCTTGGTGTGATATTGATTTGCCTGACGCGGCTGGATCTGTGAGTCTTTGTTCACTAAGATGGTTGTAAAGACTGGGTCAGCAGCATCTTTCATTTCCTTCTTAATGAAAGAGATACTTAAGCTAAGAGCAACTCTGGGAAACGCGATTTTCTTTCACAGGCTCCTTAAGAAGGTTTGAAAGAAGTCTTTCGCTGTTAAGAACTACTTAACTGATCTGGGAAACCCGGCCTTTATTGGTTATGTTCAAGGCAAAAAGCAGAATATTGCCTGAAAATATACAACGTTTTTTTGTGTTTAGTTTAGAAGATAAGAACCATAGGAGGAAATTTGATTTTAAACATCCGTTTGCACGCACCACTTTAAAACAAATGTGTATTTCAGTATGTGGTGTAAAATTATGGAACTCCTTAACAACTGATTTAAAGGATTGTAAAAATATTCACCAGTTCAAGAAATTGTATAAAACCACACAATTAGACAATATGAATTTAACGGGTAAAATATATTTTGTTGTTTTTGTTTTTATATTGTTGGTGAGTTAGTGTGTATGTTTTCTTATTTTTTTGTTTTGTTTTTTCATTATTTCTTTTTTTTGGTATTATATAAGTAGTGATTGTTGAACAGACGGACAGACCATCTTCATATGAATTGTTTTATTTTTTTGAGAAAGGGGCTTGGCATATAAGGCTTTCTTCCTCTTGCCCCTTTTCCATCATGGAATGGAACATATGTGAACTATTTCCATGATATGGAATAAATAAAAATTAAATGAAATAACTATAAAGTATATTATCAAAAACATTCTAGAATGTGAAACGTCAATTTTATATTTTGTCTTATTTATTTTTTGTCTTCTTTATGCATTGTTTGTTTCCACGGATTAATGCTAATGTTTCAGATTTAAACTGATCACAAGAGAAAAAGGGTATGCACTATAAGCTATGGCTTCAGCCTACACTTTTTCGGCAAAAGCAATGTTTATGTTACTTTTTTTCATTTGGTTTTGTAAAAGAACTTGTACAAGACCAAAATAAGGACAATTCATTCATTCAAATGAAGCTGTGTTTCTTCTCCATCTGCTGGTGGATCCAGCAGGTCTCTGCTCCTGCGGGCAGAGCTTCTGGACGGCTGAGCAGTTCACTGCTTTTTGTGGTTGGCTGTTTGCCTAGATGCACTATGGGGCAAGGTAATGTCCTGCCAGCAGACATGGCCAGATTAACTGACTCTTTAGCAGTCAACCGCACACGCATCCAGTCAGAAATGGAACTGGATGAGGAGTTTTCCTACAGTGTGTGGCCTACAGCAGCAGAAGGTTTTTTTTATGTAGCCTTTATTCTCTAAAAGACAATTTAATCCAGGTTGAGCAGCAATACCATGATTTTTGATTGGGAAGTGGTCAAATGTAGTCTAACTGTAAAAAAAAAAAAAGAAAAGAAAAACTAAATCAGAGAAATTGTCCTTTTTTGCATTTTCACAACGAGAGTAGAGGTTTCACAAATCACCAACCCTGTTTTTCTGAATGTTTTACGATCAATGAGATATCAGAGTTTCTTCCTGGATTATCCAGTTTAGATATTGTAGTTTCATTTTTTTTTTTCTTTTTTACTTTGACCTTGTCTGAGGTGGTCTCAATGCTTTTAAAAACTATGGAATGGCAAAAGGTGGAACTCAGCATCAGGTGGTCATAATGTAGTGACTAATGGGTGTGTTTGTACAACATGAAATCACCTAAATACATTGTAGAAGCTAAGCCAACGCTTTAAGCCACTGGGGTGTATCTCGACGGAAAACCTTTTTGACGCGCTTACTTTTCATATGCCAGGTGCATGATGAATGAATGTCCACTTACACTGTCTTTGCGATGCACAATATACATTTATTTGTCACTCACATAATCCAGTTTTTGCAAGTTACAGACATACTCCAGCCCGGTACGGTATGACATTCCGTGCGTACGTGCGTGCGTGTGGTCAAAAACTGTTTCCTCCTGCCAGTTGGAAACACACTGGTCAGCCAACAAAGGTTCATAGACTAAATACGTTTCAGCGTCACACTGAAACCAATCAGCACCTTGTAATCTGCTCTTACATTGAATGATGAGTTTGCCAATGCTTAAGCCAAAATCAACCTGATGAATTGATTAGGCCTAAAGTGCTTTGGTTTATATCAGTCAAATTCATGGAAATATAAGTAATACTGTATAAATCAAGCATTTTGCATCAATATGGTTGTCGAGGCTCACATTTGTTACGGTTTCGAAACCGCCTCCTCCACATTCTGCGCACTATCCATTGCGCCATCGCTCTGTCGCTCAGACACTCAGGATCGAGTTTCCTTCCTGGTAGTGAGCTGGCTGAGTGTGGGCACTGCACACCTGCATCCATTTACCAATCAACACTAGTCTTCAAGTAACCTGCCTTCCTTCCACTCCCTGCCAGATCATCCCATAGAATCACCTGAGCTGCAGTGTCTACCTTTCACCACTGGGCTGGATTGTTTGTTTGACCACCGACCTACACAATCCTCGATTGTAACTACTCTTCCCGATTTTTCTGGACAATCAAAATGCCTAGCAGGGCATTAATCCATTCCTGTCTCCTGAGTGTTGCATTGGAGTTCAGAACACAACCCAACCTTAACAACATTGGTATGACTCCTATAATGCTTGGTTGAATAATTGGGAATTAGGAGGCTGTGAAGCTGATTAGATCGGAAAGGGGAAAAAAGAGAGTTTATCAAAATACATAAATCTGTCCTTCTGTCTGTATTATGGAAACGGTGCAACTGCAGACATCTGGCATGAACACGCATATGTCTTAAGTAACTTAACATTTATGTGACCGATCTCTCTAAAAGTGAAGAATGGACAAGTGATCTACATATCAGAGATATAAAAAAAATCATTTTGAGTGACTGACCAGTTTATAAAAAAAGACAAGGCAAATAGTTTCTATTGCACATTTCATGTACAAGAAAATTCAAAGTGCTTTACATAAAGATTTTTAAAAATGCATTACAAAGTAAAAGAGTTTAGAAAGCAGACATTGAAGACAGACAGACATAATTAAACAAATGAGATTCAAGAATTAAAAAAATATAGTGTAATATAGTAGATTACTGAAATGCAGCAGTAAATAAAAAGGCTTGAAGCTTGACTTAAAGCAATTGAGTTTCAGCAGCCCTGATGCATTTTGGGAGTTTTTTCCAAAGGTGGGAAGCATAAAGCTGAATGCAGCCTCACTCTGTTTGGTTTGGACACTGGGTACAGAAAGTAGGCATGGCCCTTACGACCTGAGGGTTCTGGTTGGTTCATAATGGACCGGGAGATCAGAGATGTATTTTGACCCTATACCATTCAGAGATTTATAAACCAACAGCAGGATTTTCAAATCTATTCTGTGACAAACAGGAAGCCAGTGTAAAGATTTAAGAACTGGAATTATATGGTCCACTCTCTTGGTCTTTGTGAGGACTACTTTTAGGACTAGTAAAAGGACAGCAACATTCTGAACTAATTGAACCCGTGAGAACAGTGTTACAGTAGTCCAGTCTACTGAAGATAAAAGCGTGGACAAGTTGGCTATTGGTTTTTGGTTTTATTACTTGAAGCTGAGTGCTGACATTTCATTCTCCAAAAGCTCCAAACACTATTATTTCTGTTTAGTCTTCATTTAATGATACAGTATGTTGAGCCGCATATCATTGCTCTGTTGCTGGTTGTCTCAGTGGTGTTCAGAAAACAATGTGGCCTTTATTAACAATTTGTAGACGTTTTGGGGAAAGCCTGGTCTGATGTGGCAGCATTCATCCCACCCACGATGGTGCAGCTCTTATTTCTGGAGATTTGCCTGATATTATTAGACACGCCCCCTGACATTCCAGGGTCCAGGCCAGGATGCAGAGCTGCAGTCTTATATGCTCCTTTGCTGCTTCTCAAGGACTACCAGCCACTAACAAAAATATAGGAATACATTATGTAATTATGTAATGCAATATGTAATGCGATTCTAATAAGGTGCCAAACAAAATAGAATTGGTGTTGATTCCCCGCCCTCCAAAAGTTCACCAAGCGTGGCGTGATAGAGGCGTTAATCAAAATAACCTTGTAAAAATAAACACATTTATTTGGCATTTGGCATTTTGGCATTTAGTGCCAAATAAAGACTGAAAAGTTAGATGCGGACTACTAAATATACGATCTTTAAGCTCCAAGTCTCTATTGGTAAAAAATCTAGATGCCAAGACCAGAGGGCAGTTTCCTAGAACCAGGATAGAGGATTAAGCCAGATTTTCCTGATATCCTGCATTCGGTTTTACAAAAGCAGTAGGACATAAATTACCATGGCGATATATACTGTGCTGTTAGCCTGGTCTGGAGCAGGCTAAAAGCCAGACAAGGCAAGGCAAGTTTATTTGTATAGCACAATTCACCACAAGGTAATTCAAAGCGCTTTACATAAACATTAAAAGCAGCAAGACACAATTAAACAGTAAATAACAAATAAAAGGATAAGAAAAGAGGTAAAATAATAAAAACCACAAGTTGTTAAAAAGTAAGGGCAGTAGAGTACAGCAGGTAAGTATTTAATTTAAGAGTACGCTTCAGTAAACAGTGATGTTTTTAGCCCTGATTTAAAGGAGCTGACAGTTGGAGCAGACCTCAGGTCTACAGGAAGTTTGTTCCACCGGTGAGGAGCAGAATAACTGAACGCTGCCTCACCTTGCTTGGTTCTGGTTCTTGGGAACCACAACAAACCAGATCCAGATGAACCTCAGGGGTCTGGGAGCTTCATAGGAACTAACAGATCAACCATGTATTTTGGTCCAAGACCATTCAGTTCTTTGTAGACCAGCAGTAAGATTTTAAACTCTGTCTTTTGACTCACTGGAAGCCAGTGTAGCGATTTCATGACCGGTGTAATATGATCCAATTTCCTGGTGTTTGTAAGGCTTAGTTAAGCCTGGTGCCTCATCTGCTCAGTCAGCGGTCACCCTGATCAGAATCCAATGTGTTCTGTTTGTGAATCTGTTTTCTTATCCATCTATTTTGGAGTTGTTGTTTTTTTTTAAGTCAAATTTTTGGCATTTTTGAATGACGTCGATGAAGCACTGATATTGAGAAGGGCTTTCAGATGAGGAGTGTTTTGGGACAGGTTCGACCCATTGACTGTTCCCAACAATTACCTTCATGAGCGCTTCCGCTTTTTCGGGGATGCCATCCGCTACCTGTGCAGACTATTGGGCCTTAAAATTCAGCACCGCACCGAGCAGCTCTCACCGTTACACAGATGACCTCTGTTGGGCTCAAATATTTCCAATTGCTGTATGAAGTCGTGGATGCTGAAAATCTTAGCAAAGCCACTATTTGCCACACCATCAGAAGAGTGTATTTGGCACTAAAAGAATATATGCAAATCTTCATAACTTTCCCGCTCACATTGAATTTTTTTGAATTGATTCATTTATTTCAGTCATTCCACCATTAACCAAACTCATAACCTATTATGGACAGGTCCCAATAGTCTATATGCCTTTGAATAATACTCACTGGATTAGTGTTAGCCCGTCAGTCCACATCGTGGAAGGATGTACCATGTATGAACCCCCTAAATCCCTTCTAAAACAGGCCTCTCTTTATTTATATCAAGGACAAGCTTTTGTAACACCTAAAATAAATACAGGGATGAAGTTTGTGAGCAGGCACCTTTTAAATCAGTCATTTGTACATTGTAGTCAACATTTTTTTACAGATACTTACCAGTCTGCAAAATGTTCTGATATTTTATTTTTACCTGTTGCCAGGTCCTCTTTGGTCCAGTCATGTTCCTACTGTATAAATATTGATCGGTGTGTAACAAAAAAGAGCAACATGAATTTCTTTTTTTTTAAAGGTGGTAAGGTAGGTTGACAAGAAATGGGTGTAGAGAGGGGGGAAAGACACGCGGGGAAAAGCGAAGGCTGGGATTCGAACCTGGGCTGCCTGCACGAGAGCAACAGCCTCTGTGAGCCGCGCCTGCTCAACCCACTGAGCTGTCTAGGACACAAAGTAAAATACTGAGATGAATAGTAACACGAATTAATCCGCTGTCAGATGTCAGATTCACACATTACATTATAGACTTCCACTATCCATTTATAAGTTTAATGTCAGGTAAATCCTTGAATTATTTGCCTATAACGTTTTCCGTTCAGAGTAGTGGTTAGAAAATTTGTATTTTAGGGTATTTACACATTCAGGTGAACAGGTATTCTTTGTCATGCCCTTTGTCGTGTGTGTGGTTCATTTCTTCATAAGCCTCCGTCAAAAGATGTTGCTCATTTGGTGAAAAGTAGGGCGCATGCAATTTATCCATTGTAGAATCAGTGAATCTGTGATTGATCTCATGGTCTTTTGAAGAAATTTGTGGACGAGCATTTACCTGGATTACTTACACCTGGCTTGACAAAATCGCACCTCCTGAGCCTGGTTTGGCCTTTGTGAAACAGGTTAAGCCTTGATGAACTGATCACGGTATGTCAAGCCTGGATTTATCTCTTATCCTGGATTTCTTAATCATACTTTTGTGAAAAAGCCTCCAGGAGTAATATTTTCTGTTTATCAAAAACGTACTACAGGATGGCTACAGGAGGAAGAGTATGTTAGTTTAAATGAATCAATACCGTTACTTTAATTATAATATTCCCCAAAACACGGGCCGAGGCGGAGGAGTAGCGGTGATCTATAACTCCAGTCTTGAAATAAAATATGAACCTAAATGGGATTTATAATATGTCGAAAGCCTCACGCGTAGTCTAAAACTCCCTCATAGCACAGAAACAGCACTGGTTGGGTCACAAATGACTTTCTCATGGCCTCAGATAAGGGATTACTGTCCATACTGGTTCTACGGGACCTCAGTACTGCTTTTGACACTGTAGATCATAGCATTTTACTACAGAGGTTAGAGCATGTTGTTGGGATTACAGGGACAGCTCTAGGTTGGTTTAAATCATATCTATCTGACAGATTCCAGTTTGTTCATGTGCATGAGGTTCCTTCAGGACAAACAAGGGTGTGCTAAGGTGTCCTGCAGGGCCCAGTGCTAGGGCCAATCTTGTTCAGTTTATACATGCAGCCCTTGAGAAATAGAATCCAGAATCATCACCACATACATTTTCATTGCTATGCTAATGATATACAGCTGTATTTGTCTATGAAGACAATGAAGTACAAGTACTAAGTACTCGTGTACTAAGAGTGCGTGGATTTCAACGTGAAACCGTGCGTGGAATTTACACGTATGCAAAAATTCAGATGTACAAAACTGTGCGTACACCCAAATCCACGCAGGTTGCTCTGTACATACCAATCAGCGTGGATTTGAGCGCACATGCGGGAGCACAACACTCCGCCCCGTCTCCTCCCTCAAATACATATGTTTGAATATGATAATGAAGATAATTATTATCCATTAAAAACTGTTCACCCTAACAAGAAATAAAGGGTTTGTGAATGTTTATGGGCAGTGTTAGTGCATCATTACACCCTGCTTTTCTTGTTTGTATTTTAAGAACCGACACCAGAACTTAAGTTGGTGGATGAAAAACGGCTCCTCGTTCCGCTTTATTGTCACGCGTATTATATACTAACGGATTAAGACCAATGTACACTTTTATTGAGTCTTATACATTGTGGATGTCCGCGATCACCTCTCTCATAAATATAACAATGTGAACAATATACATTTATATTTAAAACATGAAGCATCACGATCTGATTCCTCTGCTGAAGAAATAAAGACAACTTGAGCCAACGGGATTATCGAGGTGCAAAGGTGAGAAATAAAGAGCAAAGTCGCTGTAACTCGGAGTGTTTCATCCGCAGGAGGAGAGACCGGTCTCGGTCCCGGTCCATCACCGGAGAAACACTTTCTGGAGTCCTGCAGCACCTGCAGCTGACTCGATTTGAGACTCCGAAAGTTGCCTAAACATTCAATAAAAACTTTATTCATCATTGCAGAATCACATCAGTTCGTACCAACCAACCTTTCCGTGACATCTTAGTTTTATTTTAAAAGACAACTTTACAGAACCGTTTTTTCGCTGCAAAATGTATTTTAATGTTTTTCTGTCCAGACACAGTTATGGGATATTTAGGATCTGGCTTTAATCTCCAGTAGTCGTCCCATACGGTCGTCATGGTGACAGAGAGATGTCCGACCTGTCAGCAGCTCCAGCTGAAAGCATCATGTTGGTCTGAACCGGAGCAGCTGGTCCAGTTCAGGGCAGCGATCCAGAAGGATCCTCTTGGTACCTAAACCAGCTGATGGTCCAGTCTTCATCCTGGACCAGCAGGTCAGTCTTGTCCCTGAAGACTCGCTCCTGATCCTGCCATCAGCAGGTTCCTCTAACGGAGCCAAAGCTGCCATCGGGATTTGCGGGTTCCATCGTTGAGCTCCTGCCTTTAGTTGTTTGTTCAGATCATGTGATTGATTGTGAGATTGTTGTAGCTCCACTCTTGTGTAACTTATCTGGTGATGTCGGGACTGTCGTGTCCTTCAGCCTTAATGTGTGAGTGAAGGATCGCAACTTTCTAGTTCCAGTCATTCTTTGGTATGTAAGATATGTGTGTGGTGAGTTCACGGCAAAAACAACTCAAAAATGGAAAATTGACAAACCTTAACTTTGATGTATGTTCAGGTCCCTTAGGTTTATTAATTTATTCTTCAGTCAAAAATATATTCAACACTTCTAATTTTGTCAGAAGTAACACTTGTCGCACATTGTAAACATTGTAAAGGCTAGAGCTGCGCGAGTTTCTCACTCTCACGCATGGCCACTCGGTCTCTGCATGCTCAGACGCTCTAAGCCAATCAGGAGCAAGCAACAGCGCATGGGGACACATGCTCGTCACACATGCAGCCAGAAAGCTGTAGAAGCGGACCGCGACGAGTGCAGTACCAGTGTTAACTCCTTCTGTGGGCTGCAACGTTGTGTGTATCAAACGTGAGTAAATATTGATTGCATGGGTGAGTTGCATTTATTACTTTACGTTGTGTTCACGATGTGTAGTCTGTAGTTACTGTAGCTTAGTTAGTCATGTGTCATGTCATGTTCAATTGAGTTAGCTGTTAAAGGAGCAGAGCAATGTATACATCACTGTTTATTAGGGCCCGAGCCCTTACAGTGCGATGGCCCTATTGTATCTGTAGGATTTTTTTATTTTTTTTTATTTTTTAGGGCCCGAGAACTTACAGTGCGAGGCCCTATTGTATCAGTAGGATTATTTTTTATTTTTTTTAGGGCCCGAGGACTTACAGTGCAAAGGCCCTATTGTATCTGTAGGAATTTTTCTTTATTTATTTTTCCAACGAAATGAGGGCCTTTTTTCCCCCCGAAACGTGCCCCAAAAGTCACCAAATTTTGCACGCAAGCCAGGCCTGGCGAAAAATTTTATATTTAATGGTTTGCATTAATGGGCGTGGCAAAATGGCTCACCAGCTTCGTGCCTCAAACCCCACAATACAGTTTGACGTACATCCACGAAAATCGGTACACACCTGTATCATGTCGCAACTTAAAGAAAAGTCTCTTGGCGCCATGGCCGAAGCCGAACAGGAAGTCTGCCATTTTGAACATTTTTAATTAATCGTGTAATTTTGGCGCATTTATGCCATGTCTTCGGCTGTTAATACAGCCCTAACCGTAACGTGCACCCAGAGCCGCCTGGGAGATTTGCGAGGCCCTGTGCGAAATGGCCGGGGGGTCTATATGCGCAATTTTAACTCTCCAATTAGCAAAATACTGGATACCTTCCCCTGCAGTAGCGGAGCGTGGGTCTCAGTACAGACGGGGCGGAGTATTCTCGATGGGCCCTTATGATAGTCATTTTAATGTTCAACAACACCTCATCCTACCCATCAAACAACATTTATTCTCACTTTTATTGAGCCAAGCCTATAGGCCTATGCTGCAGAAAGCAGAGTAAAGTCACAAACTTGTTCAGAAGAACACACACACACACACACACACACACACACACAAGCCAGTCAATCACATGGCGCTGAAAACTCAGATAGTCACGGACTCACTCAGTTCCATCTTGGATACAGCTTAAATACAAAAAAAAGAACGGGGTAACATTCAAAACTTTGTACATGCTTAGTCCTCTTTTAAAGTTTAGCGCTCATCTCCTTCATGGCCGCAAATTTGCCGAGTCTGCAAATTGCTGCAACTGTTAAGGCTGATTTATGGTTCCGCGTTACACCAACGCAGCGCCTACGGCGTAGTGTAAGCGTCGCCGCGTACCCTACGGCGTATGCTCTGCGTCGATTTCACACAGAACCATAAACCAGGCTTTACAGACAATCAGCGTTGGCTCACAGCTCTGATGCGTTCAGGACAGTTGTAAAGTAAGAATCAGCCTACACTGGCCGCACAATGCACATTTTATCATTATTATAGCCTACAATTTACGATGGAACGTGACTGTTGAGGGGGAAAAAAACGGAAAAAAAAAAACGGTCCACAGCGCGAGGCCCCTTGGGGCGCGAGGCCCCGTGCGGTCGCACGGTTCACACACCCCTTGCGGCGGCTCTGCGTGCACCCAGGTGTGCTATACATCAAAATGTGCGTCTCGATCCTGCGACGATGCACATTACTTTTCTCAGTCAAAAGCGTTACGGTGGCGATGATAGACGCCAAAAAGCACGCCCCCACTTCATCTGGTTGGTCCATATTTCATAGTTCCTACTTTCTGCCATAAGTTTTGAATGGTTTGACATAAAGACTCGTGGGTGGTGTCATCGGACTCGGTTTTGACTCCTTCACCTTAATTGGTGAAAATTAGCCCAGCCCCTTCTTCTGATTGGTCAATATGTGATAGTTCCGATTTTCTGCAATAACTTTTGAATGGTTTGACATAAAGACTTGTGGGTGGTGCCATCGGACTCAGTTTTGAGTACTTGACCTTCATTGGCATGAATTAGCCCCTCCCTTTTTTCTGATTGGTCGATATCTGATAGTTCCTACTTTCTGCCATAACTTTTGAATGGTTTGATATAGAGAGTCGTGGCTGGTGTTATCCGCGAAATGTACAGGCCTGAAGACATTACATACAAGTCATACAAGCGCTTCCACTGCAGCACGCTGCTGACATTAATAAAACTCTCAAAGAAAACTCAAAAATGATCAGACAGGGCAACATATGTCACCATAATCTGACACATATTCAAACCTTTGGATATAATTAAGTCAAGTCAATGTCCTTTGTTGTGCGATTTTTCCATCATATGTTCAGTCAGTCCAAAATGATCAAGAACACAACACAATTCCTTTGCATATATGTCCTTCGGGTTATCAACATGGATGTTAAATTCCCCCAAACAACAATTATACAATCAAAATCAAAACACTACACATTTGCATGGTACTTAGGTGGTCTGTGGGGTCCTTATTGCTGCAACTGAGTATGATTGGAAAATCTTCTCTGAAAGACAGTTATATCATCGCAAATTATTCCAGACATGAATGAACAATCAGATTGATAGATTTAGTCAGTTCTTGAAGTTGATGCCTCTGAAGCATAAAAGATCCAGATGGTGATCATTGGATAACTTTGTCATAATAACTCCAGAATGACAGGTCTTGTGGCGTGTATCCAGAATGCAAGTTATCGAACTAAAGGAGGTCCAAGGAAGGACAGTCAGTGACAGTGTTAATAGGGTCATGGTTGCCTAAAGCTCACTGAGTATGGGGTTAAAAGGACATTAAAATACAGCATCTGTCTACGCTGTGCCACAACCTACATCTCTTTACACATGGTGTTCCTTGATGACAGTTGTTGCTTTCTGGACTATAATAAATTTTGCCATGCAGAAGAAATGCTTTTAGCTGAATTCAAGGTATTACCTTGGTCTCCAAATTCCTGATAATCTTCAGTCAGCTATGCGTCCATTTGATGAGTTGGTAAAAGGACATATGGCATCTTCTAGGGGCACCTCACCTGCTAATATTTCCCATACATTGAAATCCAACATCCTGCGTATTCAGGAGAAAAGCAGTGCTATAGCGCAAGACAGACATCCATTGCTGAATCGCTTGGAAATACCAGCAACAAACAGTCAAGAAGAGAGAGAGAGTCTGAGTACCTTTGGTTTCATTTATTTCAAAATGTAAGAGAATAATTCACTGTTTTTGTGGAACTATACGATACAACAGGTCAGAAGTTTAAATGTTGTGCCCATATTTTGTTTTTGCATGGGTATATGCAGGCATACACATGCAAACAATGACAATGCTGCCATGGCAGGAGAGAATGACAAATACACATTGGCATGTTGATGATGCTGGCAGATAGACAGAGATAGGGAGGCAGAGAGGAATGGCAACAGATGGAGAGTTACAGATGAGTGCCATCAGGAGAGCAAAGAAGGATGGAGCTGAACAGGAAGTCTACTATTCACCCCTGTCACGGCCCAAATGTTGGAAAGATGTCACCTTCATGTCTGAAGCAAACCAAAAAGGGGGTGTTTTTCTTTAAGGTGTTTGCTGCAGTTGTCCTGTTTTTATGTTAGCTGCTTTGCTTTACTTCATGTTTAGTCCTGTTCTATTGTCGTGAGTACAATCAACACGCTATACTACGTACTTACTCTGTGTGTTCATATACACAGTGTGCAAATGAGTGCTGTTCCAAAGTATAAGCTCTTACTTGAAATGTGAAGAGCAAACTTTCTCTTTCAGATGCTTTACCTGAGTTATCACTGTGATACAGCAAAGATTTGCCCTTTCACTATGTGTCATCTCTCCCCTCTGACGAAAGTTTAAATTGCACCACCGTTGGCACAAAACACAGACTACTGTCTTTTTTCCACTATTTCACTATGTCAAGAAGATGGCACTGATTGTGTTACACACTCAGTTTTCTGACCATTTTGAATGCTCTGTCTGGGCGCTTGCAGTTTGGAGCACAGCCTTATTCCTTGTGTGTTAAGATGAAGCTTGACTTCCTTTCTTCTCATGTCTCCTGATGGCTCACACCTGTGTTGCATCAGAATTAACGTATCTGTTGTCTTGTCGTCCCTCCTTTTACAGCCAGTTTATCTGCTTTACTACCCTGTTGTGCCTTTTGGAAAGATAATATAACCTTTGTTTGCTATTTCTGCCTCTCAGTCACCTGCATTTGGGTCCTCCACACCTCCTTCATAACTGCATCGAGTATGCACATCTGTGTATAGCCTCTAAATACAAGCTACTGAGCTAATAGGCTCAATATATTCTGCTCCATGCCTGTAATTCACCGTTGCTGCTGCAGTGTCCTGTAGGGTTAAGGGTTAAAGAGAAGAGGTAGGTTACGGTTAGACATTGTTTGAATGAAAACTGCGTTGTGTTTGTTTACTCAAAAATGAGAAGGTGGGGTTTTGAGCTCTTAACTCTTAAAACCACTTTCAAAATAGCAATTGAGGAGTCCTAAGACCGGCATCCCGTGGATAAAGCTGGAACAACAACAACAACTCCACCGGCCGGAGCTTCCGCCATTTTTTCATAAAGGTGTATCGTGATGGCGTCTGTTTAAGCTAACATGCGAATTGCTCTGTTGTTGGTTGTAAAAACCAACACAAATGTCTGTCTTCTGTCCCAGCTCCAGAAGAGGCTTTGGTTGAATTTTATTTTTGATAGCAACGTGCCGGCTACGGCTAATTTGCTAATTTGTTCGTGTGTGCTAACCACTTTACCTCCGGCTGTTTCAACAACGAGGGACAGTACAAATTAGGTTTTGCATCGACATTTACCCTCATAAAAGGATCAGTACCAACAGTACGGGACCCGGCAACTGCACACGAGTCAGCGGTAAGTGACGTTAATTTTATTTTATTCATATTATGTTATTCATATTCGTCTACAAGTATGAGCTTTGCATGGGCTAACTATTTAGCTTAGCTCCGGTGTTACCCGTTAGGTAACACTGGAGCAACAGGTAATAACAGTTCATTTTATAAATGTTTAGACAGAGGCTAATGTTACATAAACATTTTCAAAGCTACGGCGTCCAAGTTACAAACACACACAGCTTTCTCTAGCTGTTTTTAGGTGCTACCTGTTGTGTTGAGATGTGTTTCCCCCTATGTTTGACACCACACCAGCATTATGTTATGCCAAAGTATAAATGTAAATGTATACCACGGCCTGTCGAGATGTATTGCTTAAATATTAATATTCAATTTATATTATATATATATAAATTAAACTCTCCCACTCTGTTAAAGACGTCCTGTGTTTATCTTCATATTTTCGTTTGGCCGTGTTCCTACGCGTCTGTCTTTCACTGCACCTATCAAATAAAGTCACAAGAGCCGCATGCGGCTCGCGAGCCGCGGGTTGGCCACCCCTGTCCTATTAGGCCAGTACATTGCAGACCAGTACTCACAGACGGTCCAAGTGGTACATGTTGCCTGTCAGACACAGCCCCCAGCGACAATAAGGGTTGGCACACAGCTTTCTTTGAAAACTCTGCAGCATTTTCTTGGAATGCTGTGCATGTAAATAAGACACAATGCTCCCTCTAAATGTCTGAATTTGTTTTGAAGTATTTTTGTAATAATCAGAAATCCCCCACAGGCTCTACCAGGCTGCCATGCATTTCAACGAAAATGCAAACCGCCCACAGAAGACAAAATTTTCAGTAATTAAAAACAGTATAATTAAACAGTAATATATTGTAAAAACATCTGTATAACAGATATGGTCAGTACACAGTGGAACGTGAGACATGTACATAAACGATTGTGTAACTGTGTGTCTGTTTCTCTACAGAGTATGTTGATGAGCTGATGGACCTCGTCTTTGAACATGTCTTTTATGACAAGGAATCGTTCCAGAGTGAGGCTTTGAACATCCCCATCCCTGAAGATCTGTGTACCAATTTTGACAGGCCAGCTAAGGAGGATGTTATTGCCAGCTATGTGTCACGGTTCAATCGAGGGGCAGTCTGAACCCTGTGTATGTGCCGTCTGCGTCAGGGAACTCCCTACGTATGCGCAGAACTATACAAGATGGTATGACCGCCCTTATTCTGCGACCTAAAAGTCCCCAGACCCAGGAGACAAAGACTCTGTAGGCCAGGTACCTGTAACGGCTGAGAAGAGTACAAGGTGTTACTATGTTGTACTTGTTTCCTCTTTTTTTTCCCCCACTTGGATATGAATAATGTTATTTATATACAACTTGGTGTATATAAACAGTGTATGGTGTATATAAGTAGTGTATATGGTGTATATAATGTGTAACAATAAAGTTGCTATTTGCGAACATTCAGTGTTGTGATTTCCTTACAGTTAACATGTTTTTATAAAAATAAATGACACAATCAAAATGGAATTATAATGTACTTGTACATTGTCTATGATTACCAATTTGTTGATTCAATAAGCCTGAGCTTTGTCAATACAAGACTGTGTGCTGTGATTGCCTGTTACATGTAGTGTATTAACACAGCACAAGCACGTCTTAAATACATTTATTATGCAGTATACTCAAATTACATTTTGGAAATGTAAGTGTTGGGGAAATCAAATTATACATTCGATGCAAAACATACTTACTGCACTAATCCTCTGAGCCATAGTTGGCTCTATAAACATTCATGGCATTTTGCAGGGAGAAAAGATTTAGACACACAAACTCAAGACTACGATGGTCAACCATGCAGTGGGGTGGATTCATAACCATTCATAACCTTATAGTTTTGCAGAAAATATAACATTGTACTCAGAAATCAATGTATCTAGAGTGATAGGTTACCTGTTGTATCTCTCTGCAACAGACGTTTTCCAACTCTGTGGACATTGTGGCACAGTTCCCACATGAGCACCTAAAGAAAAGAAGAAGAATTACATAGTAACTTCCAGTACAACATTACGTAACGTTATAACATATAATGACGGCGAAAAAAGTCGAGCTGTAACGTTAACCACTACCATTGGTTAGCTGCAGGCTATGAATTACTTCAAACAAAGATACTGTACTAGACAACTCAGACCGTGTTTGGTTTAACCAAACAAACTCCGACAAAATAACGTTACTCCAGTCAGGTGAAAAAAAAATGGAGAATAAGGACATTACTGCTGTGCGTAACGTCACATAAACGTTACGTTACATCACGTTTATAGAACAATTCATAATCTAGTGACTCAATACACAAGACGAAAGAGACAACAAAAAACACATTTAAATCAGGACGGATAAAGACATTCCTCAGAGGCTGAATTTCTAATTTATTTAGGAAAAAAGAGTCAAAAGCTTGTTTTTAAGACATTCAAGGCCTGTTTAAAATAGATATTACATGCCATAATAGGTCCCCTTTAAGATATTTTATTCATTAAGCATCCCTATCATTTCTTCCAAACTTTCCATGCAGGATTCACTATTCCTCACAAATAGGAAGGGAAACAGTGTAACAGTAGTTCTCTTTCATAGTATTTCCTCAACGTCTCACTATGGGATGCACACCCCGCTGCAAACCGTGTCTATCCGCCACAGATAGTACCACCTACCTTAAAAATCTTGGGAGGACAACACCACGTCATTCAAACACTTCTTCTCACTCAGAGCATTTCTCGCGTCCTGGGCTTCTTAGCTGAACTGTCCACAGACAGATCTTATTTAGCTTCTGTCGCCGGGCGCTAACTAAAAAAGTCAAAATTTTGTGCTTTCCTCATCCTACACGGCTTGTTTGTCACTGTCCTCAATGCCTCACCACGGCTACTCGAGTAACAAGTGTTAGCACACCAGCTATTTCTCGACTTTTCCCGGTTAGCACACCAGCTAACTGCCTCAACTCCCTGCCTGCACACCAGCTCGTGGGGCATGGAGGCAAAAACCCCTCACACCAGAGGGCACAGAGACTCCGGGGCCCGTCCCTGTCGCTGTGGGAACAAGATATCGAGCAGGGATCCACACCAGGTCTGCTCAAGCTGCCTCGGGCTGAAACACGCCCGGCTAGCTATCAACGTTCTCGGCTCGTGTCGCCACTGTGCGGTGTTCACCGTTAAGAGTCTCCGCAGTCGGCTAGCATGCAAGGCTAGCCTGTCTGGACCATGGATGTATTAAATAACTGGATAGGAGGCAGGAAAATGGCCGACGTTCATTTCAATGTAAATTGCTCACCTAGCGCATAAGCCGAAAAAAGTTCCGGACTTCCGGGTTTACTTCCGCGTTAAGGGCCCATAGAGCATGCGCAGTTGAGTCACCTCCCATGATGCTCTGGGGCCTCCCATCATGCCCCGGGGCAATGACGTGAGTATTAATATAATATGTATTAATATAATATATTAATTAATGTATATTATTACATGTATAGTATAACATATATTATTAATGTATTAATATAATATAATTATATAATATATATTAATATAATACATCCATGGAGTGCACGGACACAGCCGTGACGTCAGCCGTGACGTCACGCCCAGAAAGAGACTTTTCTTTGACTTTTCTGGCCGTTAGAAAACATTTTTGACGGATATAAAGTTCATGACTTAAAAATATAGAATCAAGAATGGAGAGGAGAGGGGGGTTCTTCTGAGGTCTGCAGTGGGGTGTGCATCTCATATTGAGACATCTCACTCATATTACTCAGAGAACCGGGGTGATGTAAATAACCTAAAGTTTCAGAAGGACACTCCGTGAAGTGGAAGGGTGGGGTTAAGTGGTCTGACTCCAAACCCTGATCTGTCTGTGGATGAAAAGTCCTAAATTTGGACTGTTTTTTTTGTTAGTTTTGTTGGGTTTTTTTTTTTTTCAAAAGCCATTAACATTTCTTTTAAAGCAGTGTCAAGACAACTCTTCAGATCCCATGCTTAATGCTCTGGAGCTGACTTGACTAAATAAACAAACCTGATCCCTGTTGTTTAGTATTTTTCTCATAGGACCCATCTGTTATATAAATTAAATACCACCATGAATTAAAAACTGTTATTGGGTATAAACATTCCTTGTGTCTTGATTTCAACTTGGGTACCTAAAAACAGATCGGTTGGGAGTCAGTAACAGCTGAATCAACACTGAGTTCAACTGAATATAACTCAGAATTAGTAATTGGGAATTTAAATGTAAATGAAATACTCATTTTGCAAGACTGATAACATTACAAAAACTAACTGATGCAAATTGCTGAATAAAATCTTGATGAATGCAAATGGGCATGTATGTGCAAGTGTGTGTGTTAGTCTGTGTCCAAGTGTGTCTTGTTTTATAGGACCAAAGTCTTCTTTGATACGGAACAAAAGGCCAGCAGTGGCACTGAAGACTTGCCGAGGCGAGAGAAAACATGAAAGCTGTAGCCGTAATTATGTTTAACCCTCAACCCTTGAGGAGAGATTTGGTGACGCAATATCACTCTGCCTTTACGAGAGAGCACAAGCACTCTACTGTACCTTTTGTGAGGCCAAATAAATAAATAAGCATCACAACCACAAACACACAGGTGTGTACATGCAGCAGAGGACAGAATTAGGCGATCAAAGTAAAAAAAAAAAAAAAAAGGTGGCAGTATAAATCATTTGAGGGCAGCATTTGCAATCATTCTGTAATTAAATCCAACCTTTCACAGTGGTTCTTTCACAGTGGTTTTGGACATACAGCTTCTCACTACTTCATTCACGCTCTTCACACACACACACACATAGATATTCATGTACTCATTTATCTCAATGCTGTAATAACACTAATGATATCCCATGAGTACTTCAAAGTATGAAGTGAGTCTGAAGAACGAGAGTGGGAGAACGAAAGAGTGGGAGAGCAAGAGTCTTTGTGGACTGTATGCTCTCATCTCTGTTGGCAGGAACGACATTTCTGAGTCTGTATGATGTTTAAATAGAGACAGGAACTGACACATGTGCACACATTCACAAACACATGCACTCAGACATACACACTCACACACTGATACAGAGACCCGCGTGTGGACTGCCTAGAAGACAGAGACTAGGGGAATGGAAAAGAAAAGAGGATTTAAGCGACACTGGCAGGCACTCACACTGTTTTTAGGTCAATGACAAGAAGCCTATTCAACAGTCACATACGGATTCACAAGTAAAAAGTATGCTAACGCTCGTGGGGCTGAGTACACGAGAGCAGCTCGAAAGCATATGCACAAGCTGAGCATGCATGCATGCATGCAACAAAAATTAAGCAACATTTATCATCAACCTATAACAATGACTCTCTAGGAGCACAAGAAAAGGCCTGACAGACAAAACTCTCCTCTCTGTCCATCTGCTGTTTCTATATATGTTCATATAACATAAGAAAAGAGAGTTTGTTGATGCAGTTTTCAAAAAACAAAATTTAGATACATTTGGGATGAATTGACAATTCAAATGTAAGCTTTTTCTTAGAGTAACTTTAATTAAAATGGAGACAGCATGAACATTGTAGATAGTATGAACCTTAGACAGTTTGTGCTTTTGTTCTGTCATCCTTATTCAGTCCTGCTCTTAAGCCCTTCAACCAACACCAATGTGTTCTGTTTTTTTTTTCATATTAAAATATCAGTTTTTGACAGCTCACTTGGTTAAACTGGTGCACCATATATACAGGTGTGAGCGACTGAGTGGTCACTCCGTTTCAGGATGTGATAAGCCTGGAGTTGGAAGGAGGAAGTGGAAGTTTGATCGTTTTACTAAAAAGAAAATTTAAGAAAATGGTTTTATTGAAAACAAAACAGTCCACAAGTAATGCACAAGTCAGGAGATGGAAAAATAAACCAAACCAAAAGCAGACTAACAGGTTGGCACTTTCAGTTACTGTTTACCTTCTCTCCAGCAAGCAAGCAGTCTTTTGCCACCTCTCTTGTAAAGGCTGGATTATGGTTCTGCGTTAAATCGATGCCGAGCGTGCGCCGCAGGTTGCGCCGCAATGAGCACCCCACGGCGCACGCCACTCCGTGCCTGACGTGCACCTCCCAAAAATTGTAATTACGCGTCAAGAGGTTGCAGACCAACGCAGACCGAGAGGGCTGTGATTGGTTCGCTTGGTAGCAACGCATTTCCGGTTCCGGTTCGTGAAGCAGTCGTGAACTTTCAACGGTCTTTTCTTCGTGTGTGTGTGGTTTTTTTTGTTTCGTTTTTTTTGCACAATAGTTGTCCTTATCTCTTTGATTCACTGTGACCGGAAAAGTCTGATAAACCATTCAGGAAAAGAACGCACCCCCCTAGCGCCCGCGGGGGGTATTGCACCGCGGCGAAATGGACTGACAGAGAAGTCCGAAGGGTTCACGGCAGCGGCGTGTGCTCTGCGTTGGTGTAGCGCAGAACCATAATCCAGGTTTAAGTGGTGTGCTGGGACCCTTAAATAGTGCCGATGTTAAATTGCTCCAATCGGGACAAACACCAAAGGAGGACTTCAAACAAAATAAATTAACATGGACCAATTGTCAGACAAAAACAAGAATATAACTGAAAAACTAAATATAACATTTCAGAAATACACACTGCACATACATTTTCTCCTCTTGTTATTCCCCAAAATGTACTTTGAAACAGTTATCCCAACGCAACACACCTTCTACACACTATGGACTGCGCCTTCTACCCTAATTCAGGTGAAAGAGCACACCTGTAGGAGCTCACGCACTTCTACACACAAGCATTGACCCATACCCAAGTAGCAGTAAGTGCACAAGTACGTGTATGTTTGAAATAAGCTCAAAATGTAATCAGAAGACCAAATGTAAATGAACATGAAATAGTAGGTACCACTTATGCCAAGGTTGGAGTTCATAACAGTGGCTGATGACTGAATAAATGTCCTGTATAAAAACGCTTCACTGTCCATGTGTACTTGCATGCCCCTGTGCCCAATGTCTCTTTGGCAAACAAACACCAACAAAAAAAAAACAAAAACATAATGAAATGAGGAGAATCGGAAATACCGACTTCTCACAAGAGGCTATAGTCCTTGCACAGTAGTCCAGGTTTGATTCCAGGCCTGTGATTCTTGAGTGGTGCATATCCGCCATCTCCTTCTTCAATTTCTCACAAATCGTTGATAAGTCACATACCATGTGCCTTTAAAATAATTTTTTTAAAAAGGTCCCATTTACGATTTTCCTGACTTTCAAAGATTTTAAATAGTCTTAAATGGTCATTTTTTCGGGCTGCTTATCTATTATTTTAAAAAGGTGAAGGATTGATTAAACAATATATTCAAGTTTTAAAAAAGCAGTATACCAGAAGCTTCCAGAAACTTTCTGCTTATGCAATCATTGATTGCATTTTGAAATTCTTCCTCTAAACCAAGCAGCAATCCAGCCAACTCATTAATGTATCCTCATGTGCAATCAGCCATGCCCCCCTTTGACAGGATTCAGTTCAAAATGACACATCCTCCAGTTGTCCCGTAACTCTATG
This sequence comes from Cololabis saira, assembly GCF_033807715.1. Taxonomy (NCBI): domain Eukaryota; kingdom Metazoa; phylum Chordata; class Actinopteri; order Beloniformes; family Belonidae; genus Cololabis; species Cololabis saira. The sequence continues at coordinate 28,711,690 of NC_084587.1, forward strand.
CTTAATACAAGTGTTGTTACAAGTAATAATAATAATAAAAATTGGTGAAAGTTTTAACTTTTTCTAAATGTGTTACAAGCTTGTAACAAAAAGGAATAATTGTATGTTAATTTACCAAATTAAGTTAAGAAAAAGCATGAAATCAAAGTTTTTTCATACTTTCTGCATTCAGCAAAAGTGATAGTAAATGTAAAAGGTTTTACTTTCTTTACTTAAACTTTCTGTTTTGGGGCCATAAATGTACCCGTTCCTTCTCATGTCCTGATTGGACCGATTGGAGTGTCAGACCCACCATCTTGGCCATGGTTCAAAGGGACAGCATGTTTGTTTGTGAGTGACTGTGCATATCTGTGTGATGTAAGGGGATCAGGAGCAGCCATACAGATCAAAGGGGTTTAAAATAGTCTCTCATCCCCCTGGGAAGCATCAGCTCTCATACATATTCAACAGTGTATGTATGCGCTGTCATGTTCATGAGAGCATGCTCACCCTCTCGTGAGGCTCATACACTAACCACTTTTGTAAAAGATCTACAGTAGACGCATTGTCCTGCCAGTGGTAACTGTAGTATCCCATTCAGGAAAGAAAAAGACTTACGTTTGTTTAACTTAATTTATGTGCACGGGGTGGCAGCAAACAAGTTGTAGAGCCATAGAGTTTGAAGTGTTCCTGAGTTATATATATCCACATATTAAAATTAACTTTAATGAAAATAGTCAAGATAAATGATTAAATTACACCCCTAATCCTTATTACAAACCACATATCAGCTGGCACCCACTGTTTTCAATAAGTAATTTATTAATTCATCAAAATTTTAAATGGTGGACTGTGGTATAGCGCAGTTTCCTATGATGAGTTGAAATTACAACCCCAAATTCAGAAAATGCTGACAATTTGAAAAATGCATTATTTAAAAATGCAAGCATTTTTTTAATTTTCATTGCAAATTATGTGAGCCCAGTCCAAAATATTTCATGTTTTAACTTAATTTTTTATATGAATTCATCTCTGCACTTCAGGGCTTCGACATTTCAAAAATGGTTGTAACAGTAACAGCCTGACTTGCTATAATGTTCCCATTCCTTCTCACAACACTTACAAGGCATCCTGTTACTGTGGATAACCGGTGATGAAATATTTCAGGTGCTGTTTGTCCCATTCTTTCTGCAAATAACCCTCAATGTCTGCAATACAAGGGGTCAACATAATAATTTTTTTGTTTCAAAATTCTGTAAATGTACTCTTTGAGTCAGGACTTTAGGTAGGTTAGTCCAGTACCCACACGCTCTTCTTCATCAGCAAAGCCTTTGTAATGAGCGCAGGATCAGTGCTTTCATTGTTTTGTTGAAAAATGCATGGACATCGCTGTGAAAGATGTCATTAATGCAGCATATATTCCTTGTATACCAGAGATGGTCCTTTGTTACCCAAATAACAAGCCGTGGGTAACAATGGAAATCAAAATCATCCTCAACAACAAAAGGAAGGGCTTTCACAGCTGGCAACAGGGAAGAGGTGTGAACAATCCAGAGAGAGCTGAAGGTGAAGATCAAGGAGGCCAAACAGTGGCACTTTTCCACTAGTCTCGCCTCAGCCCGGCTCGGCTCGACGCGGCTCTACCCATGTGTTTTTCCACAGCTAGGGGAGAAGTGGGGGGGGTTGGGGTGAAGCTGCTGTGACGTACTCGATTGCGCAACCCAAACGAGGAAGTAAGTAGGCGGAGTTGGAGCGAAGCCGCTGTGACGTACTCATTTGTGCAACGCACACGAGGAAGAATAGACGCGAAGATGGAGAACGTCGCTGTTTTGGAAGAGCTGCTGCTTTTTATGTGGCGTTTATTTCGTACTAATATGCGTACTAATATGCAAAATGTGGAGAGAAGGCTTCAAGCGGCGAGGGAGGACGCCATCGAGAAGCACAAGAGAGTGCTGGAAGCCATAGAGTCCTACGAGGAGGAAGATAACCGGAGGAATAGGAAATGTGGTCGCATGGTAAGCTAATTGCAGATTGTTTTTACTCGCCTAAAGTCGTAAAATAAAGGTCCAAAGTAACGATTTTATGTCTGCATGTTAAAGATGTTAAGTATGAAAACAAATGATCTTCTGCCTGTTTCAGATTGCTGTACTTAATCGCCGCAAACCGTCGGTCTGGAAGTTCAACAGAACCTCGGAGTGGTGGGATACTATTGTTCCCGGGCTTCACGCGCCAGCAGTGGGTGGACAACTTTAGGATGTCCGAGGAAACGTACACCTTCCTCTGCAACAAGTTATGCCCTGCCATGGAGCGCCAGGACACAACTTTCCGTGAGTGTGTGCCCCTAAAAAAGAGGGTTGCTGTTGCACTCTGGAAGCTCGCCACTGGCTCAGAGTATCGGAGCATCGGACACCTTTTTGGAGTCAGCATCACCACTGTGTGCACGTGTGTGCAGGACTTTTGTAAAGCAGTGGGCATGTTGCTGTTGCCAGAACAAATCCGTTTCCCCGATGAGAGGAGGTTACGAGAAATCGCTGCCTACAATGACAGTAGGTGGGGGATGCCACATTGCGTGGGTGCTATTGATGGTTCACACATACCAATCATTGCACCAAAGGACTATCACACTGATTACTTCAATAGGAAAGGCTGGCACTCAATAATCCTACAAGGTGTGGTAGATGGAAAAGGGATGTTCTGGAACGTCTTTGCTGGACAGCCCGGTGTCAGGGTTTGACACTTCCCCCCAGTTTGTGACTTTCAGTTTCTGTCTTGCCCCGCCTGTGTCCCATCTGCCCTGATTGTGTCTGCACCTGTGTCTCGTCATGTCTCGTTATCCCCTCAGTATATCTTGTCTTGTCATTCCTTGGTTCCCTGTCGGTCCGTACTGGTTCTTCCTCCATGTCTCCTCGTCGTTTTTTCCTGTTCCTGGTTTTTGGTTAATCCTGCTCTGCAGTGCTTTGTTTTTGCCTTTTTGGATTAAAACCCTTGTTTTTTGAGAACTCCTGCCTCCAGCCTCCCTCTGTCTCCTGCACTTGGGTCCTAGAAAACCAAACCACAACAGAACGGACCGACCAAATGGACCCAGCGGGAGAGCGCCTCACCCTAAGGGAGTTTTTGCGCAGGGCCGAGGAGGGGGAGTATGGGGACCCCCTTCTGGGAACATGCCAGGCTCGCGGTGGGCCCAGGAAAGTGCAGGCTCAGGGGAGGCGACAACGAGGGCGTCAGCGCCAGCCCCAGCCCCAGCTTGTTCCGGCTCCAGCTCACGCACCTGTCCCTGTTCCAGTGGTGGTCCCGGACGCACCTGTCCCTGTTCCAGTGATGGTCCCAGACGTCCCTGTTCCAGTGGTGGTCCCGGCCGCACCTGTCCCTGTTCCAGTGGTGGTCCCGGACGCACCTGTCCCTGTTCCTGTGGTGGTCCCGGACCCCCCTCTGCCAGCTCCGAGGACCCGTTTCCCCCCTCTGCCAGCTCCGAGGACCCGTTTCCCCCCCCAGCCAGCTCCGAGGACCCGTTTCCCCCCCCAGCCAGCTCCGAGGACCCGTGTCCCCCCCAGCCCGCCCTGGATGTGGACTGTGGGGACATCTGGGATCTGTTCCTTGAGGGGGGGCCAGCGCCCCGGACCCGGGTACCCCCGCAGCCGGCGCCTTGGACCCGGGTACCCCCGCAGCCGGCGCCTCGGACCTGGGTACCCCCGCAGCCGGCGCCTCGGACCCGGGAACCCCCGCAGCCGGCGCCCCGGACCCGGGTACCTCCGCAGCCATGTCAAGTTCCAGAGTCCCGTCAAGTTCCAGAGCCCCGTCAAGTTCCAGAGCCCCGTCAAGTTCCAGAGCCCCGTCAAGTTCCAGAGTCCCGTCAAGTTCCAGAGTCCCGTCAAGTTCCAGAGTCCCGTCAAGTTCCAGAGTCCCGTCAAGTTCCAGAGTCCCGTCCCGTCAAGTTCCAGAGTCCCGTCAAGTTCCAGAGCCCAGCCAAGTCCCCGAGCCCAGCCAAGAATCCCTGTCACGCCCCCCGCCAAGACCCAGGCCCAGGCCTTGTGGACGCCCCCCCGAGCTCTCTCGCCGGCCTGCCCGGCCTCGAGGACGGCCCCCGGAACGCTCTCGCTGGTCTGCTCGGTCCCGAGGGCGGCCCCCGGAGCTTTGGCCGTGTGTGGCCTGGCTGATTTATGGTTCCGCGTCACACCAACGCAGAGCCTACGGCATAGGTGCGCGTCGCTGCGTACCCTACGGCATAGTCTCTGCGTCGTTTTAACGCGTAACCATAATTTAGACTTACACTCGCACGTAAAGGTTTCACGCGTGCCCCTGTGTCCCTTTAGAGGCTCCGTAGAGCCCCTAAACGCTCTACGGAGCCCCTCATTTGTTCTGTCCTCAGTCACTCTACAGTTGGAAGCGGTGGGTGACGAGGAGGTTCCCGGCGTGTCCTGCACTGCGGCTGCAGCAGCAGCAGCACCAGAGTCCTGACTGACGCTTCGCTTCACACACAGAGGGACACGATCTGCGCTATTATATTATAAGTCTGATATGTGATGACATTATTAAGAGTATGACATGAATCTGGCTTCATTTCAACACCTCACAGCCTGCGTCGCCAGTTCGCCATATCTTAAGTAAGTTCCTACGGGAGGGTCAGGGTTGGTGTAGGGATACACAGATTTTTCGGTTAGTTTTTTCTTTTTAAATCCCAACCTTTGTGTAGAAGGTGGCCTGCGCATCTTTCAAGCCCTGTTTTGTGTGCAAGCAAGCTTTATAAATGAGGCCCCTGGGCTATACATGCCCCCTCTGGCCAACCGGGGCGCCAGATGGGGTGGGGAGGATCCGGCCGGAATAACGTGATCCTTCCACGCGCTATGTCTGGCCGGAGAAGCCCCACCCTGTCTGGTGAAAAGATGCGGCCTACTCACTCCTCAGGTTAAGGAGGAGACCTGAGCTCAGTGCAGGGCCCTCCCGGGGTTGGTAGAGGATGGCAATGCCCAGGACTGTCAGTAGGTAGGAGCACTGGGTGATAAAATGTGGGAAAAAACCGGGATAAAAAATAGAAAAAAAAAAAGAAAATGTTTTACCAAAGCCAAAACAGGCAAGTGCTTCATGGAGATATCAATGTTTAACTCGACCGAAAGCTTTCTCTGCATCCAGCGAAAGTACTGCTGTATGTGAATGTTCACTCTAGGCATGGATAACAATTAGCACCCTGCGAATACAGTGAAAAGCTTGACGTCCCAACTCGTGGTATTAATGTTAACCTTGCTCTCTAAACATATAAAACTTAACAGTAAGTACATCATTTAAACACTTTTAAAAATGTAGTGGTCATTATTTATGCTAGTATACAACAACAAAAACAACAACACGAGTAATAAAATATTTAATGAATAGACAAATGCTTAATGATCTGTGGCTAAAGGCTTTGTTCACTTCAGAAACAAGAGAAACATTCAGGCCAGTGACCAATAGTGACTCAATTAATGACAATCCAAAAGTGCAAAATCAGCCTGCAGATATACAGTAAGTGGCTCACGTTCCTTTGAGGAAATGACAATATCCAGTAAAGTCAAGAGGAAAAGTTGATGGTAAAATCCAAGCAGAAAAAGGTGAAGATTAAAAAAATCAATCATGGCTACTCTGGATCAGCACTCTTTCAAGCAACACACGGTTGCTCAAGTAGAAAATCCAACCAACCTAATCAGTCACTTTCTTCCAAATGTGCATTTCCTTACTTGTATTTGCTTTCTTTTTTTTCTTCTTGTTTCTCAGATTAGAGATGCAGTGTTCAGACACTGGATATGATCTTATTAATGGCTTTTCTTTTTACTTTGTTGATTCGCATGAAACAATTTTCCCCTCACACTATCACAGGTGTCATTCAGGTGTTCTTTTATTAACATTTCTTTTTATCTTGCAATTTAATATAATGTAATTCGGCTCAAAAATGCATTCACAGTGAGAGGTGTAGTATCTCAAGAGTGTTTCATGGTTTTGCTTGCTCAGTATTGAAGTGTACTTAAATGTTTAAGTTTATTCCAGCTTAGGTTTCCTCACCTGGATCCTCTGTGCCTAGCCATGTCTACACCGTGTGTCTGTGTGTGTGTCTGTGTGTATAACCTAGGTCAATTGTAGTGTGCTTGTGTCTGCGGGGAGGGGGGAGGGGGGCAGGGGGCAGGGCATTAATAAGTTTTATGTTTATTTGTTTTATGTTAAGCACTTTGTGTTGCATTATTTGTATGAGAAGTGCTATATAAATAAAGTTTGATTTGATTTGATTTGATTTGATTTAGGTCCTCAACCAGGCACAGGAAGCTTAAGGGTTCTGCCCAGTATCTTGGCTAGACTTGGGACAGTCTAGTCGCAGACTTGGGACCGGATCTTGGTTGGGGCCTTTTCATGGCTGCCATTTGCAGCCATGGGATTTCATGGTATTTGTAACTGTTTTAAGCATTGTCATGTTGCCTTCTGGTTATTCATCCTCTTCAGTTGTAATCATTTTGCCCCCCTGTGATACCATTTAGTCCATTTATCTAGTCTGAATGACATTCCATATTCACTGCTGTGTAACCACGTGTGTTGAGCATTATAGAGTTTTGGTATACAGCTTGAGATCTGCCATGTTGTGGAGGTTGCTGATGATACCATTTTGATGTCTGACAGGAGTGTCCATGTTGAGCAGAGGTTCATTTGTTCTGCTAGGGATCCTGTAGCCATTAGACGTATATCATGTCAGGGCCTGATGTTGTCCAACACATCATATTCCAGATTCTTTTCTCTTGGAGATTTTGTCATTGTGGTGGTCAATATTTAATCAATATTTATGATTAATTTTGTTTCTGAAACATTCTACTTTTTTATTCCTGCATTATCTGATAATATTTGAATGAGACGATGTAAAAAATTATTTCTGCCAACTTTATTGGCAACAGTGTACCTAAGCTTTAGGTCTTGAACTATCAGATGTTGATTTACTATGCCTAAAATGAAGAATACAGGTTAAGGGTTGAATCCCCTGCATACATTGAATGATTCCTTGTTTCTTTTGGCAGGAACCTTTTCACTTCTACAACAGAGTCATATACAGGCACAATAAGTCTGTGGCTGGGGTTTTGGGGGGAGTTTTCCCACTCTACAGTCAGTCCGGAAAGTATTCAGAACGCTTTACTTTTCCCACATTCTTTTATGTTACAGCCCTATTGATAATAGGAATAAATTCATTTTTTTTCTCAGAATTCTACACAAAACACCTCATAATGACAACATGAAAGAAGTTTTGATGCGACTTTTGTAAATTTATTAAAAATAACAAGAAATCATATGAGCATAAGTATTCATAACGTTTGCTTAATACTTTGTAGAAGCTCCTCTGGCAGCAATTACAGCCTCAAGTCTTTTTGAATAGGTTGCTACAAGTTTGGCACACCTATTCTTGGGCAGTTTTGCCCATTCTTCCTTACAGACCCTCTCAAGCTCCATCAGGTTGGATGGGGAGCGTCGGTGTACAGCCATTTTCAGATCTCTCCAGAGATGTTCGATGGGATTCAGGTCTGGGCTCTGGCTGGGCCACTCAAGGACATTGACATGGTTGTTCTGAAGCCACTGCTTTGATATTTTGGCTGTGTGCTTTGGGTCGTTGTCCTGCTGAAAGATGAAGCGTCGTCCTAGTCTGAGGTCAACAGCACTCTGGATCAGGTTTTCATCCAAGATGTCTCTGTACATGGCTGCATTCATCTTTCCCTCAATCCTGACTAGTCGCCCAGGTCCTGCTGATGAAAAACACCCCCACAGCATGATGCTGCCACCACCATGCTTCACTGTAGGGATGGTATTGGCCTGGTGATGAGCGGTGCCTGGATTCCTCCAAACACGACGCGTGGAATTCATGCCAAATAGTTCAATTCTTTGTCTCATCAGACCAGAGGATTTTTTTTCTCATGGTCTGAGAGTCCTCCAGGTGCCTTTTGGCAAACTCCAGTCGGGCTGCCATGTGCTTTTTAATAAGGAGGGGCTTGAGCCTGGCCACTCTACCATACAAGCCTGATTGGTGGATTGCTGCAGAGCTGGTTGTCCTTCTTGAAGTTTCTCCTCTCTCCGCAGAGGAACGCTGGAGTTCTGACAGAGTGAACGTCGGGTCCTTGGTCACCTCTCTGACTAAGGCCCTTCTCCCCCGATTACTCAGCTTAGGCGGGCGGCCAGCTCTAGGGAGATTCCTGGTGGTTCCAAACTTCTTCCATTTAAGGATGATGCAGGCCACAGTGCTCACTGGGACCTTCAAAGCAGCAGAAATGTTTCTGTACCCTTCCCCAGATTTGTGCCTCGAAACAATCCTGTTTCGGAAGTCTGAAGACAATTCTTTTGACTTCATGTTTGGTTTGTGTTGCAATATGCACTGCCAACTGTGAGAGCTTATATAGACAGGTGTGTGTCTTTCCAAATCAAGTCCAATCAACTGAATTCACCACAGGTGGACTCCGATTAAGCTGTAGAAACAACTTGACAGAGATCAGTGGAAACAGAATGAACCAGAGCTCAATTTTGAGCTTCATGGCAAACGTTCTGAATACTTATGCACAGGTGATATTTATATTTTTTTATTTTTTATAAATTTACAAAAATCATAACAAAACTTCTTTCATGTTGTTATCAATAGGGCTGTAACATAAAAGAATGTGGGAAAAGTCAAGCGTTCTGAATACTTTCCGGACTGACTGTATATATACGTATATTAGAGGTGTTACGGTATTTGTATTCGTCCCGTCCTGGTACAGAGGTCACAGTTCGGTGCACGACTACACACGACGAATATGTCTGAGCAGAGCCGTCTGGGAGATTTGCGAGGCCCTGTGCGAAATGGCTGGGGGGGGCCCTCGCGCGTGAGTGTAGCGAGTGCACGCGAAATCGGGTGTCTATATATGCAATTTTAACTCTCCAATTAGCAAAATACTGGATACCTTCCCCTGCCTCATCATCATCATCATCATTTGGCTTGCCTCGACGCGGGGCCCCACGGCTGCTTGAGACCCGGTCGGATTGGTGATTTTTGTAACAAATTTATCAAACAAGCCTTTCAGAGAGGCATTAAACTCTTCCATTTTCTTTAGTTTTTTTCTTTTTTCGTCCCCTGATGGAAATTTCCTGAATCTGTCTCGTTCTCTCGACATTGTGTGACAGTTTGTTCCACACTTGTGTCAATGCGCTTGGTCTAACGCAGTTGTATGGAACAACAGACACGCGCAGCTGCGCAGAGACAATCAGCAAGCACATCATTGCACATATATTTATTGATATGCACAGACTAGTACACATTTAGGTCTGTAATGGAACGTGACTGTTGATATTTATAAGGGAGAAAACGAAAAAAAAATGGAAAAAAATAACAAAAAAAAAACGGCCCATAGCACGAGGCCCCTTGGGGCGCGAGGCCCCGTGCGGTCGCACGGTTCGCACACCCCTTGCGGCGGCCCTGCGTCTGAGTGAGTATTTAAAAAAGTTGAATCTTCACGTCAATCCAGGTGGTAATGACCCTGAGCAGCAGAGAAAGCAGAATAGCAGCAGAATACCACAGATTATATAACATTTGGTATATTCCATTTTTTTCTATTTTTTGCAGCAAAATAAATGAAAAAAAATCTTACACTTTTTGTTGCTTTTTTCCCGTTGTACTGAACCCATACTGAACCACGCCCCAATACTGAGCTGTGTGTACTGTTACACCCCATATACAGTATATATATATATATATATATATATATATATATATATATATATATATATATATATATATATATATATGCAGTATATATTTACATACATGCCCCCTTACTGCTGTTGTATGTTACATTTCAGTGTAAACACTGTCCTGATTTGTCGTTACAAATAACTTGTTTGCCTGAGGTGTTAGTAAAGAAATTGCTGCAGCATCTGAGAGCCTCTTTGCCAAGCATAAACACTGATTAAGGAGACAAATGAACCATTTCAGAAGCAATAACGAAAACCAATAACCAAGAAACACTTCTTGGGAAAAGTTAATGGCTGCCATAATTCACCAATACCCTTAACACTTCCTAAAGAAGTTGAATTTTTTTTTTCTAGGTATGAGTGGGTATACATGCATCACATTGATTTATCAATTGTCAGACAGCTGCTCTTAAGGAGTCACTTTAACCCTTTAAGTTCCAGCCTATTTTCAGTGCATCCACCCGTCTGCTCTAGTTTCCCCCAAGTGGAGTGTAACCAGAATCAGAATCAGCTTTATTGGCCAGGTTCGAACATTGTCCAACAAGGAATTTGACTCCGGTAATTTCGCTCTTTGGTATTAAAAATAAACAATAAACAAATAAATAATAAACAAATGTGGTATTTCTATGTACAGTATAAACATTTTAAAGGTGCAGCAGTTTGAGGTAGTGAGAAGGACAGTTCTGAATAAAAATAAGAATAAGTATAACCTATTTACAATTTTAACAGACAAATTATACAAAAAATAAAAGAAAAAAATTATACAAAAGAAATACAAAAGTGAGAGGTGCAGCAGAGTGAGGCAGACCAAGTCAACCAGGGTTTTTCAGAGTGATATAAGAAGAGATAAAGCAGGTGAGTCTGTTCATAAACATACATGAAAAGCATGCATTTCAACCTCACAAAACTGACGAATTAGTTTGTTTTTGTGTGTTTTTTTGAAGTGAAGGAAATACAAGGTTGTGCTATAACTGGAAGTCTTCTGGGCTTTGCTGATTTGGTCATCCTTTGCAAAAATGTGCCCTCTGGTAGCGACAGACAGACTTTGTTTGAAAATGTGCTGTCTGTAGCTGTGCGTCCATCTCCCCGTCTTTGTCTGCGTGCCTTCACACATATTTGCATGTGGTGTATGTGTCAAGGACAGCTGTTCCTTCTGTTTCTTAGCAGGGCTTCAGGCAAATCCCCATCCACTCTGTCCAAATGCTTCGTTTCTTTAGGGGACAGCAAGAGACTGCCACTGCTCTTCGCCCTCAATAAATCCTTCCCAACGGCAACTGACACAATCTGAAACCTCCACTACTCAAAATTTCTGTTTGTGTAATTTTAGTACTAGTATCCCTGGAAGTGAAAACATTCTAATAGTGTCTCTCCCTACATCCTCAGCTATAACTCTGAATATGCTGAAAAGAACATGCACTGTGTCAGATTGTCTCAGAGTTCCAGCAGAATCATCCATGGAAAAAAGACAAAAGTGTTCCCATTAACTATTCATCCATCCATCCAATTGGTGATTAGTGTATTCATCCAACCATCCATCCATGCATTCATCCATCCAAGCACAGAACCTCTTCAATTTTGATGTTTTCACTGGTCATAAGGAAGAATACATTTCCAATTTTAAAATTATCTGAACGTTGTAATTGCCTTTAGTTGTCCAAAGCTGGTAGAAAACACTACATTTCTGAAACCAATCAAATAACCTATTGCTGAGACTGATAGTTCAGAATAAATTTTCATGATTCATAAAGAATTTAAAAATTAGTTTACATGTGAGGTTTTCCAGTCAGCTCACAGTGAAGCAGTCCTCCATGTACTGATTTGTTCATGTCTGATGAAGGTGGCTCAGAATGTTAGAGGTCATCCAATAATCAGGAGGTTGCTGTCCAACCAGGCTTCTCCGGTATTCCTTTGGAAAGATGCTGAGGTCATTATTGTGAAATAAGCTCAACGTGTAGCAAAAAAAGTACTTTTGTGAGCTGTTTCCGAACCACATTCTGCACATTTTACACAGTATACAATATGCAATGCATAATGGTACGGCAGTTATGATTAGTGTGCCTCCGTAAAAGCAACCCTGCCACAGTAGAAGCAAAGGCTGGTCATGTGACCAGCTTCCACTGTAATGGCCCAGTCCTATGAGGTGAGCTCCTTAAGAACAGCATTTGCAGTTATCCTGATTGTACGTATGTACAAACGCAGACAAAATCAGTACTACTAAATTACTGGTACCTCCGGGAATTTAGATAAAATCAGGGCACTAAGTAGTGCAGTATTTTATGTCTTTGTTTAGATTGTATGGTTGTGTTAGGTTGGTCTTGGTTTTCTTGTGTTATTGTTTATAAATGTTCTATTCTGTCTTTGGTTATTTGTTTAACTCAGATGTTCTCTATTGTGCTCATCTTTTTTAAGGTTTTTGCTTACTGTTTCAGTAAGCAATCTAGGTATTCAGCAACACACTTGGTGTGAGCCACTTTCTTCCTTCCTTACCAGATCATCATTTGGCATTGCTCTGGCTTGGTGTGCTTGACAGCCACATAAACTACCCCCTAACTCAGTGAGTGAGTCATACAGCATTTGCCTTCATACACGGTAAAGACAGTTTGTACTTAATAGCCTGCAGCGACTGAAGAAAAGCACCATTCTAGATTACACTGTTTTCTTTAGTGCAGATTGCAGTGACGATCAAAAGAAATGTTTCCGTAGTCCGTGACAAATATTCCTTTTTCAGCACAAGTCCATGTTTGTTTATTTTATTAGGCTTTTAATAAATTGAAAACAGTACATAGTTATTTCATGTTTAGAAAGTTGTTCATCTCACGCGGGTGTCTTATCAGGGCCGGCTTTGCTGGTCCTGCTTCCTGGCTTCGGCCTCCGCTCCCCCTCCTTCCCCCCCTACACGATTCATACGCACATAGGCGAAGGGCGGGGGGTCCGGGTCGTGGGGGGCATTGTCCCGCGTGGCCCGGCACTCCCCGCCTCACGGTTTTAACAGCAAAATAGACACTGCACATTCAACACTTAATAAATACATTTGACAAGGACACGTAGTTCAGGAGGGGGGGGGTCGGTGTCAAATCGATACTTGGCCCTCCCCCCTCCCTGTTTTTATGGCATTAATCACATACACTCAACACCAGGGGCGGGAGGGGGTCCCACATCACCCGCGCTCCCTCACCGGCCTGGGATAGGTGGGTCGGGATTCCCGGGCCTGGCGGGGCTCGCCGTGCAGCCTGGGGCGCCTTCTGGCGGTGCTGGACTCCTCCGGGGAGGGGGAAACGGTGCGTGATTGTGTGTCTGTGTCGGTGAGAATGCGGTATGGAAGGGACATCAAAACTTAATAATTTATCATTATGATATTATACAAAGATGGTTATTATCTCTCACTCACTCACTCATCTTCTCCCGCTTTATCCGTTACCGGGTCGCGGGGGCAGCAGCCTCAGCAGGGATGCCCAGACTTCCCTCACCCCAGACACTTCCTCCAGCTCTTCCGGGGGGAGTCCGAGGCGTTCCCAGGCCAGCCGAGAGACATAGCCTCTCCAGCGTTTCCTGGGTCTTCCCCGGGGTCTCCTCCCGGTGGGACATGCCTGGAACACCTCCCTAGGGAGGCGTCCAGGAGGCATCCGGTACAGATGCCCAAGCCACCTCAGCTGACTCCTCTCAATGTGGAGGAGTAGCGGCTCGACTCCGAGCTCCTCCCGGGTGACCGAACTCCTCACCCTATCTCTAAGGGAGCGTCCAGCCACCCTGCGGAGGAAACTCATCTCGGCCGCTTGTACCCGCGATCTTGTCCTTTCGGTCACTACCCAAAGTTCATGACCATAGGTGAGGGTAGGGGCGTAGATTGACCGGTAAATCGAGAGCTTCGCCTTTCGACTCAGCTCCCTCTTTACCACGACGGTCCAGTACATCGACCGCATTACTGCGGACGCTGCACCGATCCGCCTGTCAATCTCACGCTCCATTGTTCCCTCACTCGTGAACAAGATCCCGAGATACTTTAACTCCTCCACCTGAGGCAGGACTTCTCCACCCACCCGGAGAAGGCATGCCACCCTTTTCCGGTCGAGAACCATGGCCTCGGTCTTGGAGGTGCTGATTCTCATCCCTGCCGCGTCGCACTCGGCCGCAAACCGCCCCAGCACATGCTGAAGGTCCCGGTCTGATGAAGCCAACAGGACAACATCATCTGCAAAAAGCAGAGATGAAATCCTGAGGTTCCCAAACCGGATCCCCTCCGGCCCCTGGCTGCGCCTAGAAATCCTGTCCATAAAAATTATGAACAGGACCGGTGACAAAGGGCAGCCCTGCCGGAGTCCAACATGCACCGGGAACAAGTCTGACTTACTGCCGGCAATGCGAACCAGACTCCTGCTTCGATCATACAGAGACCGGACAGCCCTTAGTAGAGGGCCCCGGACTCCATACTCACTCAGCACCCCCCACAGAATGGCACGAGGGACACGGTCAAATGCCTTCTCCAGATCCACAAAACACATGTAGACTGGTTGGGCAAATTCCCATGAACCCTCGAGCACCCTGCGGAGGGTGTAGAGCTGGTCCAGTGTTCCACGACCGGGACGAAAACCGCATTGTTCCTCCTGAATCCGAGGTTCGACTATCGGCCGTAATCTCCTCTCCAGTACCCTGGCGTAGACTTTCTCCGGGAGGCTGAGAAGTGTGATCCCCCTGTAGTTGGAACACACTCTCCGGTCCCCCTTTTTAAACAGAGGGACCACCACCCCGGTTTGCCACCCCAGCGGTACTGTCCCCTTCCTCCATGCAATGTCGCAGAGGCGTGTCAGCCAAGACAGCCCTACGACATCCAGAGACTTGAGGTACTCAGGGCGAATCTCATCCACCCCGGGTGCCCGGCCACCGAGGAGCTTACGAACCACCTCGGTGACCTCGGCTTGGGTGATGGATGAGCAGGCCTCCGAGCCCCAACCCTCTGCTTCCTCAGTGGAAGGCATGTCAGTCGGGTTAAGGAGATCCTCAAAGTATTCCTTCCACCGTCCGACAATGTCCCCAGTCGAGGTCAACAGCTCCCCACCAGCACCATAAATGGTGCCGGCAGAGTACTGCTTCCCCCTTCTGAGGCGCCGAACGGTCCTCCAGAATTTCCTCGAGGCCGACCGAAAGTCCTCCTCCATGGCCTCCCCGAACTCCTCCCAGACCCGAGTTTTTGCCTCCAAGACTGCCCCCTGCCCCGCGGCCCGCTTGGCCTGCCGGTACCTATCTACTGCGTCAGGAGCCCCACCGGCCAACATAGCCCGGTAGGACTCCTTCTTCAGTCTGACGGCATCCTGTACTTCCGGTGTCCACCACCGGGTTCTAGGATTGCCGCCACGACAGGCACCGGAGACCTTGCGTCCACAGCTTCGAGCCGCCGCGTTGACAATGGAGGCAGAGAACATGGTCCACTCGGACTCGATGTCCCCCGCCTCCCCCGGGATCCGAGAGAAGCTCTCCCGGAGGTGGGAGTTGAAGATGTCCCTGACAGAGGGCTCAGCCAGACGTTCCCAACAGACCCTCACAATCCGTTTGGGTCTGCCCGGTCTGTCCAACCTCCTCCTCCGCCAGCGCATCCAACTCATCACCAGGTGGTGATCAGTTGACAGCTCAGCCCCTCTCTTCACCCGAGTGTCCAAGACATGCGGCCGAAGGTCAGATGAAATGACAACAAAGTCGATCATTGACCTCCGGCCTATGGTTATTATTATTATTATTATTATTATTATTATTATTATTATTAGTAGTAGTATTATTATTATGTATAGTATATCATATTATTATTAGTATAGATATCGGATAGTTGAATGGATGAATGAATGGGATGCCTGGGTCTGGGGCCCTCCGTTGTCGGGCCTGCACGGGTGTCGCCTTGTTGGGGGGTTCCCTCTCTCCGGGCCCGTCTCCGGTCCCCCCCGCTGCCTCTGCCGCGGGGCGCCCCTCTGGTCTTGGAGGGCCACTTTCGTGGGGGACGGGTGCGCCTGCCCGCGTCGGCGGCCGGGGCGGCTCTGTCTCTCCGGGCGGGCTGGCCCCCTCCCGGGTGGGGGTCGTTGACCTGAAGGGTGGGGGCCTCCTGGCCGCGTGTCCGGCCCGGACCGGGTGGCCGGGGATTGCCTGGGTCGCGGTCCGCCGCCGCGGAATCCCTGGCTGCTTCTTCCCGCGGGCCCCCTCGGCCGCCGCCGGGGGGGGGGGGGCTCGCAGGCGGTGGGTTGCCTCCCTCCTACTTCTCCCCTCTGTGGGGTTGCCGGTGGCCTGGGTTCCGGGCTCTTCCGTGTCGGCCTCCGGTCTCGCGGGTGGCGGGGTTGCTCCCCCCCCTCCCCCACTATAGATACACTTCAGGTGGAACTTTGTTTGGTTTATTACACACACACACACACACACACACACACACATATAGTCACTTAGTCACATGCATATACACACACACACACACACACACACGCATGATCATATACATACACACACACACACATAGACATACACACTGGCTTGTTCACCTGCATGCTGGCTCTCTAGTTTTTGGGTTTAGGTAGCGGTAGCGATAGCTTAGCTCAGACTGCGACGATCAGATCTCAAGATTTAGGTCGATTGCTGTTATTGTTTTGGTTGGCTCCGTGCCGGTTTCGTGCTTTGTTTGTGGTTTTTTGTTGCAGATTTCCAGTGCTTGACGTGTGTCTCCGTGTGTTCCTGCAGATTGGCAGTGGATGTCGTCACCCCCCCCCCCCCCCCAAAAAAAAAAAAAACACTAGGTTTGTATGTGTATATTTATGTATGTGTACGCATATGTGTGTCTGGCTCTGGCTGGAGCGGTCCATCCTTCAGCCAGTCGGACGCGGATCCAGGTTAAATCATGCAGGTTCCCGGGTGATTTGGGAGCTGGGTCCTCGGGGGTCTGCCCCAGGCTGGACCAGCTTCACCCTTCGAGATTTTCAGCGAAATCTGTCGGTTTGATCCCCGATAACGGGCGATGCGCCGCGGATGCGCTCCGGAGCGGATCTGTGCGCCCGCCGTGGAGTTGCGGCGCCCGTCGCGCAGCATCCGCCGGGTAGATCCGGCTGAAATTCCGCTGGTCGGTCCCCGGGAGTCCCTGCTACCAGTCCAGGCGGGTTCCTGCGGTCCCGGCCGGTGGGAACCGGTCATATTTCCCGGTTAAAGCCGCGGTGATGCGCGCTGATCCAGCAGCGCTGATCCAGCAGCGCTGCTCCCGGGCGCCTGGCTTGGCTCCGCGGCCAGCGTTCAGACTCCGCCGGGCAGATCCGGCTTAAATAGTGCATAAATGTTATTTATATACAACTCATATTTTATTTTTTTTAACAATAAAGTTGCCATTTGTGAAAATTCAGTGTTGTATTTATTTACAGGCTCGGGCTGCTCTGGCGGAGCAGGTTTATTCTCCTCCCCTGCTACACGTCATTCAGGGAGCCAATCAGCACAGAGCCTCATTATCATACCCCCCCCTTCCCTAAAAATGAGGCGCAGAAAAAGAGGTTAGAAGCGGTAAAACTAGTGACAGGGCCCACAGGCTGGATTTATGATTTATGTAGAAAAAACAAGCTTTAGATTGTTTTTAAGACATTCAAGGCCTGTTTAAAATATACATTAAATGCCATAATAGGTCTCCTTTAAATATAGTAATAATGCACATATATATACTTTTGGTTTCTACCGTCATGGTATCAATCATTAATATGTGTGCAGACAAGGTAAAAAAAAAAAAAAAAAAAAAAGAAAGTTGTTCATCCATCCATCCATCCATCCATCCATCCATTTTCTAAACTCGCTTTATCCTGTACAGGGTCAGTGGGGTCTGCTGGAGCCTATCCCAGCCAATTTTAGGCGAAAGGCAGGGGTCACCCTGGACAGGTTGCCAGTCCATCGCAGGGCCACATATATAACCCAAATTAGCTGCTTGCTGCTGTTAGCTCTATGAAATGCAACTTGAATGCATCACAATAGCTCTTTGGTTGTTTGATTTATTCATTAATCATATATATATATATATATATATATATATATATATATATATATATATATATATATATATATATATATTGTAACAATATATATTGTAACAAGAATCCGTGTGCAGCCAGTTGCTTGTCTATATGTGGCTCTACATTGAACTTGTGACCTTTCACCTTATTAGAGCTGGGATAGGCTCCCCTCCCCATAACTGAAAAGGAATGATTGGGTATAGATAATGAATGGATATATTGCAACAAACTAATTTACCTTTTAAAGTATCCAAGTATAATTGCATTCAATTCCCATGAAGCAAATGCAGACATTATTCAGGGAGGCAACAAGAGTGGCATTTTGCATGCACATGCACTGCTCTACATGGTTCATTTCAAGTTCATCCTGTAGTTCATTCATCTGTGTTAGCAAATGGTGCCCATCTCTGCCTTAACAAATGTGCAACTGCCATGATTGCTGATGCTCAAAGATCCCACCACCACCCTAACATCCACCTACTACATCCACCTATAATCCAGCTCTAAGGGTCAGGACGTGGTGGTTACGTTGTTTTCTATTACCCTCATTGTTATCAAATATGTAATATCAAGGGGAACTGGCAGACTGAATTGCAAATCTTCAAGGAAACTTGCTGCATTGGTTTATATACAAAATACAAATACAAATACAAATACAAAATACAAATACAAAATTAAAGCTGCAAGCAGCGATGAATGGGCCCTCGCACCCTTGTGCCCGTTCAGGCGTGCTGCGGTGGAAGCGCTTGTATGACTTGCATGTAGATGTCTTCAGGCCTGGACATTTAGCGGATGAAACCACCCAAGACTCTCTATATCAAACCATTCAAAAGTTATGGCAGAAAGTAGGAACTATCAGATATCGACCAATCAGATGAAGGGGCGGGGCTAATTTGCACCAATTATGTTCAAGGACTCAGAACTGAGTCCGATGACACCACCCACGAGTCTTTATGTCAAACCATTCAAAAGTTATTGCAGAAAATCGTAACTATCACATATAGACCAATCAGATGAAGGGGCGGGGTTAATTTGCACCAATTAACGTGAAGGAGGGCCGCAGAGACTGTTGATGTTTTTAAAAAGAGGCTCAAGACCCATCTCTTTAATCAGGCTTTTAACTGACTCACTAATATACATTAATACATTTTATGTTTATGTTTTATGAAAAGCACTTTGTGTTACATTTCTTGTATGAAAGGTGCTTTACAAATAAAGTTTGATTTGATTTGATTTGAAGGAGTCAAAACCGAGTCAGATGACACCACCCAAATGCTATCTTATTTTATTTCTCTACCAGCAGTTTAAAAGTCCCCTTTTCTTTGTTAATTGTCTCAACACAATTTTATAATAAATGAATATAAACACATCTTAACAATTGAACAGTTTTGCAGTTTTTCTTTCTTCCCCTCTTATAATCTTATGCCCCCACTTTCTGTCGCTCAGTGTGAGAACTGAGCTCTAATTTCTCCTGCCAGGACTTTAAATCTGGGCTGGATGGTGTCAGGTTCTCATACACATGAGAAGGTGCTCATTGGTGAGCCTGGAACGATATTTAGTTTTAATTATGTTCATTGTGGAGAAAGCTGCCTCACAGCTGTATGTGGACCCAAACATGGTCAGGACGTTTTAAGATGGTCAGCTTATTTTCTGTGACTTCCGTTCATACTTGAGTGGTAAACGGCGGAGCCCGCTGACCGAGCGGCAGCCGACCTCCCCACGCGCGTCCCCGCGTCGGCTGCCGCTCGGTCTGCAGTTCCTCCCGCCTTCCGGGCCGCCTCCGCGGTGCAGCTCCCCCGGGAGCCGCGACTTCTTCTCGGTAGCGAGCCCGAGTCTCCCCGTCCGCCCCAGGTGTCCCGCCACAGAGCCGCCACGGGATTCATGCTCGCCCCCCTTCCCCCTTAACTTCTCATGGTGGCCTCAATTACGTCCGCCTTAAGCCTGAATTATGGTTCCGCATTAAATTGACGCAGAGCCTACGCCGTAGGGTACGGCGTAGGGTACGGCGTAGGGTACGGCGTAGGGTACGCGGCGACGCGCACCGTAGGCTCTGCGTTGGTGTAACGCGGAACCATAAATCAGCCTTTACAATAATACATTGGGCGCGCGTACACGGATTTGATTGGGTGAGCAGCATCATGTGGGATGGCTTAAAGGTATTATCCATGATTTTGGAGAGCTAGCAAGATTTGAAAGTGGCACCTCCTCTAAGCCCTGCCCCCTCCTCCCCCTCCCAGCTTTAATCCTGTAAAAACTCTAACCAATCCGTTTCATTCGGTCCGAATGAAACGGATTGGTCCAGGACCAGGGGGGGAAAGAACCAATCAGATGCCTTCATGCCTACGCCGTAGCCTACGCCGTAGCCGTGGCACTAGAGCCTGTAGGGCACCGCCAGCCGCTCTCTGCTCTACACTCTCGCCGGGATGGAGACGCCGTAGGGCAGGATGCACGTTTGGGTGGGCCAAGCCCACCCCTGCCCCCCCCCCCTAAAACCGGCCTCGCTTACAGGTGAATGAGACATGGGGTAGTTTTGTTGAAAATGTGCTGTCCAAAATGTCCTGGAAAACTCGACTCCTGCAAATGCGCGTTCCCCAAAGTTTGTGGGGGCGTGGCTTTGGACGGAGCGCTGCAGGAGGGGGAGGAGGGGGCGGGGCTTAGAGGAGGTGCCACTTTCAAATCTTGCGAGCTCTCCAAAATCATGGATAATACTTTTAACTCGTATGCTATTGGTCTGTAAGGTCTGCTAAACAAATGCCGTAAAGAATAGTAAAGCTGCGCTGGTTAAAATAGAAGTGCCCGTCAAAATATAGAATCCCTCGGTAATTTATTGATTACAGGTCTGGGTCCATGCAGGACGGCGTCTGGGTCCGGACCCGGACCGCGGCCCGCCAGTTAGTGACCTCTGGTCTATCAAATGTGCCCACTAGGGGGAGTATACAATCAATTAGGCATGGTCTATTTAATCAGGGTGCAATCACACACAGGTGGCTGTGTGGAGGCAAAAGTTAAGTGGAAATACCTGCATGAGCACTGTAAGGAATAAAAATACATTGGAAACATTGGAACATTGGACAAGGCTCGTATTTGCACGTGTCATAGTGGTTTTTGATAAGCAAATGGTCGCTACAAACTCAGTCTATGATATCCTGCGAATCTGAACCTTGGGATTGGGATTGTATTTCTTAAAGCCTTCACTGTCACATGTAGAAGGTTCAAGCTTCTCCTACTGAGATTGTGGCATTAATATAATTTATGCTTTCATTTTATAAATAAATGGAGCACGGTGAACATGTTTGAACAGACTGTGAACACTGGCTTATTTTCTGATTACATTTAAACTCGAATCCAAACAAGCATGAAGATTAAGAACATGCTTAAAGGAGCTTGAGGCCGGATTGTGGCAAGATTTATGAAAAAAATCTGTATACATTTTAAGTTTTCTAGTAATAATGTCAGATGAAGCGTTCCAAACCCAAAAGAATGAGCCCTCTAGTGTATCTCTCCTTTGCCTTGAACAGGCTGTGTGCTGCAAAATGTGCTGCAATTCGGTCCCGAATTTCCCGCGCTGGGCTGCGGATGTGACGTCACATGACGCTGCATACGCGTTCTCCCCGTTCTCCCGTGCTGGCTTCACTGTTGGCCGCAGTACCCCCAACGGCCGTCGTGGTGAAGGGTGGCACTAGAGAGTCTCATTTCTTAAAAGGAGCCTCAAGCTCCTTTAACATCACTTGCTACTTAAGGTTTTTTTTTTTGTTTTTGTTTTTATCCAGTCTATGGTTATCAAATATGACTGATACCCTATTTTGTTTTAGGAGGAAAGGAACACACTGCTCAAGCCATAAAACCTTGGTGAGGCAAACATCAATACTTTAACAAACATCAATGGCTCGTTTGTAACATCCAGATTTATGTTTCATTTAGTTTTAGGTTAAGTTTCACATGGGGCCTATTTTATGATGCAATATTACAGACTTGGATAACGTAAGGTTCAACTCTGGTTTGAGGGGTTGTATCACTGTGGCATCAGTTTTAACAGATGACAGATATTTAATATTACATATAGGTACAATGAGCCCTGTGCCTAATTTTTTTTCTTTATCTAATGGAAAGAGCATACAAAAAGCCAGTGCTACATAGAGACTAATAAGACCAACACTTTATTACGTGCCGCAACAGGTTACAAGGCCAGCTCATTTATTTGATAAGTTGTCCAGTCATAAATTGCTAGAATTACAGGATTCATTGATGTGACAGAGATAATGATTAGTTTATAAATGTAGACATTCATATTAATCTCCTTTCTTCTTTTTTACAGCCTTCCTTTGTGCTTTGGCTGCAGCAGCTGTGTTTGGATTTGACTAGTATGATTTTTAATGTCAGAAGCGATTACGTTCTTGACTTACCTGTGATGTAGTGATGTGTTATGTCACGGCTCGACTGGTCCCACAGTTTCCCATTTCCTTTTGAGGATCACCTGGAGACATAAATCTCTTATTTCACAGTCCTTCTCCACTTGAGGAAATAAAAAACTTTTTTTTTCTTTTTATCATTTCATGACCTTAACACAAATGCAGTAGCCTTTAGGCCTGATGGCACCAATTTCTCAACTTTCCACTATTCATTTTAGACTATTAATGTTTTTCAAATGATGCCTATTTGAATTTGATTTAATGTTTTACTTTCTTGTATATTTTCCAAGTCATTTACACTGCAACAAAATGATTTCCCTTCAGTTTCAATAAATAACTCAGTTTAATTCAATTCATTTCAACAAGACAAAGACAAAATCAAAGGCCTGGAATGGTATTTGAATGTTATCAGTTTTGCAATATTTAGAGTAAAGTTGTAATATGCATTAATCTCTTTTGTTTTATCTTTTTCTAGCAAAATAACTTTAATCTGATATTGTATGCTTTTCAGGCCAGATTCCAGGTTAACAAACAAGTTGAAGGAAGCAGGGACAGTGAATATTCAGGAACCATACTCACATATTTCACTCTGAAATAAGTGGACTCACAAAAAAAGTGAATTTAAACTTAGGGTCATCAGATGGCCATAATAAATATTAATCTCATCTCTCTCTTTTAAAGCAGCACTATGTAACTTTTCCACCTTAATATAATATTTCCAGAGTCATTGTGATGGTACATCAATTTACAGGTTTAATGACACCTCTGTCATGGTCTGAGGGGTCTGTATCGCCTTCATTGGCACTATGTAACTTTGAGGTGCATGGTACGAAACCTTCCACACTTAAAAACTACAAATTTCTACGGCTTTGACTGCTTTGCGGCATACGTCACTTCCCCCTCCTTCCTGATTCGCAGTTGAGACGAAAGCTGGGTGGGGCGTGGAGCGCAGAGCTCAGGAGAACTGGTAGTGAGCTAAACGCGGAGCTGGTATCATGGCCGAAGCAGCAAAAAATCCGAAGAAAATAAAAGTTTTAACGGAGTAGGCGAACAAAAGAAAGTGGAAGAGTAACAAGCTAAATGCCCGGACAAGAATAAACATTGGCCTGACGTTCACTCGCTGGCGTGATCTGAAAGATGAGGAGGGATGTCCGACCGATGGGGATTTATGGGGATAAAACAAGAGACAGAATTGTTATGATACAAAATGTAAATGTAGAGTTCTATCTTCAATAAGAATCAAAATTAGAATGTTTTCACATTCGTCTTGGGTTTTGGTAATTCTAAAATTACTGACAATATCAACAACAGACACAGAATAATAATAGTTATCATAAAATTGTGTAATTGGCAATAAGGAAGCTTTATGAAATAATAATACAATTGAATAGAATTACAGCACTAGAGGAAATAATGCAATGCAAAGAAAATGTATAGAACATTTCTACTATTTTTCCTGAGAACTGTAAAATTGTGCAGGGCTGATCTGCAAAACATTCAGTTATTCACAGGTTATAAAGTATTTTTTTATTTTGTCAGTAAGTATGTTGGACTAGCGTATGAGTTTGTAATTTGGGGCACATTATCTCGCTGAAACAGGACAGGAGGGCGGGGGTGACTTCACGAATAAAACCAAGTTGAAATTAGTGATTTTCAACTTCGTCATATTATATTGTTTAGCCAAAAATAGATACATTACCTCTTCGCTATCCATCCTGCAGACGACCGCTGAAAACAGAAAAGTAGTTTTGAAAGTCCGTCCCGTCTTCTCTGATTCAATATCAAAACAAATGCATGCGACATTGTGCCGCTTTAAAGCAGCACTATGTAACTTTTCCACCTTAATACCATATTTCCAGAGTCATTGTGATGGTACATCAACTTACAACAGGTTTAATGACACCTCTGTCATGGTCTGCGGGGTCTGTATCGCCTTCACTGACACTATGTAACTTTGAGGTGCATGGTAGGAACCCTTCC
The DNA here is from genome assembly GCF_033807715.1 of Cololabis saira. Lineage (NCBI taxonomy): Eukaryota > Metazoa > Chordata > Actinopteri > Beloniformes > Belonidae > Cololabis > Cololabis saira. The sequence goes on from NC_084587.1 coordinate 28,735,778, forward strand.
ACACTAAAAAACTACAATTTTTACGGCTTGGACTGCTTTACGGCATACGTCACTTCCCCCTCCTTCCCGATTCGTAGTCGAGACGAAAACGGGCGGGGCGTGGAGCGCAGAACTCAGGAGAAGCTGGTAACCCGTTGCTGCGTTGTGGCTGCAGCAGCTCCACACAACAGACGTGGGGAAAACATCAATAATGGTTTAACTTTTCACCGCGTTCCTGCTCGGAGGCAGAACCACGGAGGCCGGCCAAGTATCTGAGATAACAGAGTAAAAGAGTGAAAGAGTCACTCACACAGACGGGTCGGATCATTCACACGGGTTTTATTCCCCACTTCTCCAGCTAAACGCAGTTGCTGGCCAGCTCTCTGCGGTGCGATTAACTCCAATCTTCAGATAAAACTAGTTTGTTGAGGAAAAAATATTAACTCTATTTGTAGTTGCAGAGGAAAAAAATAATCTCACGAGGAAAACAAAAATATTGCTCACGCCTCGGAGCCTCTTCCGCATAATATAGCAGTCAAAAAAAAGAAAAGAAAAGTAAGAGTAATACAAAACATGTACTGTATGTTGTACTATTATACTCATTTATTGAAACACATGGCGAGTCAAACATTTACCAAAGCAGCTGCCAAACACTCCTAAACAAGGTAGCCTAAGACGTCGGTTGTGCAGAACTGCGGCAGTAAGTCCTTGTCGGAGTTCCACTCTTTAGTAGGGTTTTCATATGGATCCAGACCGTTAATTATCATTATTTTCTCCATATACCGCTCCCTGGATTCCTTGTTTAAGGTATCCCGGTAAATTCCAGTTCCTTTCCAGCAGTTTAACATCTTTTTTTTTGCGTTCCATCTGTTCACTTGGTGAAACAGAAAAGTATTTTTGAAAGACGGGAACAGGATCTTTCCGGCAGTACGCGCTGGTGCTCATGGGAAACGTAGTGTTTTTTCTAGTAAAGCACTACCGCCTTTGTCCAAAGGAGCCGCCAAACTCAACAAAAGCTGAAAGTTACTTTGTGCTGCTTTAACCGATCAAAATGCACATGTGAACATTAATAATATCCAACTATGTTCATTCAGACGTCCTTTCCAAGATGCTAGTTTAATTTCTCTGAATTTTCTGCATTTATTTATTTATTTTTTAAATATACAGTATTCTGTACTAAATGAGTCCTTGTTCGGAGGTTAGTGTAGTATCCAGTCTCCTAGTCAGGCACGTGAGGTATTTTTCCTCCACCACCATCATCCTCATTGCCTTGATACATGAAGGACACACATAACTGGCTGTGAATCTCCTACAGAATAGTCTAATGTAAAATGAATGTAGATGGCCTCGGGACTAAACTCAATACCCCATGGGAATAATATTTTCAAATCTCCTTTGTAACTTCAGAAAATTGAGCTTTTACGTTTAATTGATTTGATTGCTTTATTCGCACACTCACACATGTGAATTGGTCTCCTGGAGAAGCTATCAAAAGCTTATGGTAGGAGCCAATGAACATAAATACATTAGGCAGGAATACATACATGCACTTACACTTATATACACACTTAACAATACAACATGCACATTATACTAGACTACCACTTACATTACAACATACCTATTACAAACACTTAACATGAAACATTTTGTGATCCCAAAGTGTACATTTATATATATGAGCTTAACAATTGTTTCTTTAACTGCCGTTTGAATATGGAGATGGACTGTGACTTTTTAAGGCAATCATTCAACTCATTCCAAATCTGTGGCCCCTGACACACAACACTCATACTTGTTCCCACAAGTTTACGTTTTTTCCCTATAATGAGGTGTTTGTGTCTAGTTTTGTGAGTGTGCTGGGGAACGGAGATTGGGATGAGTTGAGTTAGTCTGGGATTCAAACCTGAGCCCACCTGATATATTGTACAAGCATTATGGAAGTAGTTATATTCTTTAAGGCGAAGAATACCATAGTGGGCAAACAGGTGGTGAGTATGTGAATTAAATTCAGTCCAGGAGATGGCACGGATAATTTTTTTCTGTAAAACTTCTAATTTTTTTAGATGACTGGGATAAGTATTACACCAAATAATATTACAGTAATTTAAATGTGGTTCAAACAAGGTTTTATAAAGAATGAGAAGGGCTGAGCGTGGAAGCAGGTGTCTCAGTTTGAAAAACAGACCGATATATTTTGATAGTTTTTTCCACAAGGTGATCTATATGACATTTAAAGTTTAGACAGTCATCAATGAGGACCCCAAGGAACTTTGTAGAGTTTACTCTCTTTATTTCTTCATCATTTATTACGATCTCCCGATACGATACGATTACGATACACTAGGTCCCAAGACGATACGATTTCCGATACGATTCGATACGATTCGATATCCATATTCTGGTTACAATAAGGGAATAACATTATCCATCCACGCGCCACGTCCGGCCAGAGAAACCCCACCCTGCCTGGTGAAAAGAAGCGGCCTGCTCACTCCTCAAGTAAGGAGGAGACTTGAGCTCATTGCAGGGCCTCCCAGGTTGGTAGATGGAGCAATGCCCAGGACTGACTTAGGTAGGAGCACTGGGTGATAAAATGGGGGAAAAAAATCGGGATTCAAAAAAATAATAACAATTATTATTATTTTTTATTTCTTTTATTTTTTTAAATCGATACTTGGATTTATGTATCGATAATCGTTCCTACACATCGATAAAATATTGATATATCGATATTTTTAACCCACCCCTATTCTCCACTGCTTTTCAGCCTCACATGCTATTGCACAAATCCCACTTTCCAAATAATTATAATGGCAGCGACGACTGACTACTGTGTGAGGAAAAAGAAAGTGAAAATGAAATTTGACACTCAGGTATTTATCTAAATACAATTCCTCAGACAAGTTTTATAATAAATCCCAGACATTAAAAGGGATTTTCAATAATCTCATTCTCATAATCGTTTGGACATTTATTTATTCTTTTTTATGTAAAAAGCTTCATTATTGCTGAAGTGAACATAAGTCTTATTTCTACAATGCAAATGTTAATGTTAACGGTCATGTGTATTTTTGCCACACTTACATCAGCTGGTGATGTGATGTTGTGGACTGCACTTTTAAGGGAACATTTCATGTACAGCATGGGCATTTCTGTGAAAGGCAAAACAGGAAAAGCCTGTATGGGCAGCTTCTACATTAATGCAGCTGTCCATGCAGTAAGTGCCAAGAAGAGGATATATGATTTACCTTGCTGAGCGTGATAGGAGGAGGGGAGGGTTAGTGAACTCATCTGAGTTGAAAAATCAGCCAACTCTGGGACTTGTGAGCCAACTGCATAGTTCACCATCCACTCTTATAAACAAGGATTGCGCTGTTTGCGTGGGTGGAATTAAAATCTGTTGTCAGAGAGTGTTTGTGCTTTTCCTCACAGTCTATGCTTTATCCTGCTTTTCACGTGCATGAGTGCTGTAGTAATTAGCAATGGCCTGGCCTTGCAGCCCTGGTCAGTGTGCCTATTAACACTTCAAGCTGTGTATTATCTCTGTGCCAGTAGAATAGAATAAGCACTGCTTTAATTAACAGGGAGACAATACATCATTTAATTTTTTTAGTAATTTATTTATTCTGGCAGATATATTGTCAAAATTGAGTTCAAGAATAAGTCTAGTTTGTTAATTTCATACAAGCTATTAGATATTCCCCAGTGTTATCATTTAGCCTTGATTAGAATGTTTTTAGGAAATGAATATTTATATTTCATTGTGCTGTGAAAGGGAGAGAGTGTTTGCGTGTGTGTACAGTATTCCGTTTGAAAAAATTAAGGAAACACTCTTCATAGTGTAACATCAAGCCAATTAAACTTATACCGATATCAATCAGTTTAGGATAAATCAATAAGGAGTGAGGGATTGGCTTCCAAGTTTGTCCTTCAGTCGCTTTCATTTCCTCTAGTAGCTAGTCGGATTACTGGCAAAGCAAGTGTGTAGATGGCTTGGCCTTTGTTTTCCCCATTAAACTGACTCTTCAAGATCTGCCTTACTCTTTGTAGGTTCCTGGTGGTGGGCTACTTCATTGCTGTCTCTTCATGGGTAGGGATGGGAAGTGAAAAGATTTTTACAATTCCAATTCGGTTCTTTATCGATTCCTTTATCATTTTTCATGCACTTGTGGGATCTTGAGGTATTTGTAGCAGTACCAGCTATGACGTCTAGTAGGTCTTCAACTCATTCAGTTTGTGAATATTTTGGTTCTCTTTTATACCATTTGAGCATCATGTCTTGTCCAAATGGCATCCCTACATCCCTGCTCTGTAATAGTGAATTCAATCAGTGGGTTGGTGTCTCAAACAACTTTGGCTTGATGTCACATCCATGAGGTATCCATGGAGAAGGGGGTTGCTGATGATTGTTCCACTCCAGATGGAGTATTTGTAGCCAGTCATTGTAATAACTTGGCTGAAGAGCTTCATGACACACACACACACACACACACACACACACACACACACACACACACACACACACACACACACACACACACACACACACACACAACTGTACTGCAGACAATTGGCATTATATCTCAGCTCCCCCATCTTTTAACGCAGGCTGTTATACATTCACTCAACTGTCTTCCACTTATTTAATTAACAGAAAAGGCCACTTAAATCTTAATGAAGCTCAACTGTTAAACACAATTTATTGTGAAGTCCCATTGCTCCCATCCATCCATATGTTGTACCCACTTCTGTAGTGAGTCAAGGGGGGGCTAGAACTCATCCCAGCTCTCATCGGGTGAGACACGGTTAGGCTACATGTATGTAGCCTACTGAGTAGAGTAGAGCGGTATGTAGCCGCTCTACTCAAATCACAGAGGTATTTTAATCTATTTTAAATGATAAGACCCTTCCTTAAATTTAAGAGAAGTGAGATGAAAATGAGGCCACCAAACACCACATATTAGAGAGAATAACACAGGTTTAATTTGTTTCACCCCATAGTGTAACAGAATAAAGAAAAGAGGGACATGCAACTGGAATACATCAGGGGTGTCCACTTCCGGTCCTTGAGGGCCACTATCCTGCAAGTTTTAGATGGTTCTCCCCTCAAACACACCCGACTGGATAACCATCAGCTTGTCATTAAAGTCTACACAAGTCTGTCAATGGTCCACTAATTTGAGCCACTTGTGTTTATGCAGGGAAACATCTAAACATCCTCAAGAACCAGAATTGGACACCTTTTAAATACATCAACAGAAATCACCGGGATTGAAAAAAAAAATCAAGTTACTTATATCTTAAGAGCTCATATCTACATAATGTAAAGAATAATTCAAATAGCATACAAGCCACTTGGTTTTGTCCGCACTTAGCAACCAGCATAGCAACGACAGAAAACGTAAAACTGTAACAATTTTATCGCAAGACCTGAAAGATTCATCGTAATAACTAACAAACCAACAATCATATACAGCAACTGAATGAATACTATGAAATGTCAATGTATATTTCTCGCTAGAAATATGATGAAAATGCTTTTATATGTCAAAACTACCTTAAAATAATGCATTTTCGACTGAGAAAGACAAGGATTGCCACCACGTTTTTATTTTTACAAGGCAGCTGCGGGCAGTCACGTGACTTTTTGGCAGGCCAATAGAAAATAATAGGAAAAAAAGGTGAACATGTCACAATTTGAGAGGCCTTATTGTGAAACTAATACCTTTTGTACTGTGGACCAACGTTGCTATTTCACATGTTGATGTGAGAATGGGTTGTTATACACAAGCTGACCAATTGAGACAGGAAGCAGACCTGAAGGTGGCAGACTTAAAGACCTTAAGACATGGTTTGGGAGTGACAATCATGGATAGTATTAATAATGAACATGAAAGACCATAAGAAAACCAAATGAACAGAATCAAATGTTAATACAAGCTTTATTATATCATGCACAATATTTTCCGGCCGGAGATACACTTTTCTCAAACCACAGAGGTAGGAAAGAAATGCACACAGTGCTCATCGATCCAGTTGTATTTATACTGAAAAGGGAGGGGTTTTGTACGTCATAACCCTGCGTTCACACTAATAGCGTCACGGGCGTCATAGGCAGCCGGCTGCCATTCATTGTCTATGGAAACGCGCGTCGAGAAGCGGCGGGAACGGCCGGAGCATCGCGTCAATTTGAAATTGAAAAATCTGAACTTTATGCAAATGAGCAGCGGCGACGCTGAGGCGGCGTCCAATCACAGACCGGGATTCCCGAAGCGAGAAGCCTCAATGCAGATTGTACTTTCATGTACACACAAACGTACACTCATTCACATGCACACATGAGCAGAGCTGTGCACTCACAAACTTATTTTATCAGGAATTAATATATTTCATCCAGCAAACTGACATTTTTTCTGATTTGACTGCCGTTTTTACCTGAACTGCTCATGTGAAACACGTATCTGATGGTTGAGGAGCTGGATGGTCCGAACTATTTTATTTGCTACATTGATCCAACGCAAAATAATTAAAACCCGTGCTTATTGATCACAAAACACAGTTTAAACATCATGACCAAATCCGCTCCGACCCGGTGTGTCAGTGATCAGCGCAGACGGACTGCAGCTTCACCTGAATTACGGCTCCGCGTTAAATCGACGGGGTAGCCGACAGCGTAGGGTCGCGGTACGGTGTGTGTCACAGTGAACCCTACGCCGTAGGGTCTGCGTTGGTGTGACACGGAAACATAAATCAGCCTAGGCGGATTTATGGTTCACCGGGAGCAAGGGCTCTGGCGGTTGATGTTGATCCGCTGACCAAACTTGTTAAGGACCATCAAACTCACTCTTATCTACGCGGAAATAACGCTAAAATAAGAAGGCGTCCCAAAGTGTGATCTATGCTGAAATAGGAAACTGAAGATGTGTACGCTATATGTGTAGGCTGTTCCCACTGTTCCCTCCAGTTCTGCAGCACAGCTTTAGCCCCGCCCACTGCAGGCGTCGACAGTACATGAAGCTTTCAGTGTGAACGCTCCAAACAGCGAGATGCTGGCGTCGGGCAATTTTTGACGCTTTCAATGTGAACGCAGGGTAAGTGTGAATGTCCTCATCTGTGGAGCCAGCTGCGGAGAAAGACACTCAAACATGTCAGACCTTCAGCCATATATCTCTGTTGATAGATAGTTGAAGATAACTAAAACTTTAAGATAAACAGGATGGGACCCATCAGTTTTAAAACATCCGTTTCTCTTCATTGTCTTCACTTAAAGAAGATAACTCAGCTAAACCGTCTTAACAGTCAAGTAAAAAAAAACAGGAGGTGTTCCCGACCTGAGACTAATCACTAGTGTAGAATCTTATAGAAAAACTTTTAAGCAATTTTATGAAACCTTTAAAGGGGACCTATTATGAAAAACAAGTTTTTTCTTGCTTGCCAACTCATTCTGCAGTGTCTGTACAGCCGCCCGGATGAGCCATCCAGTGTGATGCGGCTTCTACGAGCCGTTCAGATTCTGCTCCCGTCGTTACGTAACGACGGGAGTGATTTACATAGGTTGGCCTCTGATGCGTGAAACCACGCCCACAACTAACTCCGCCGGCCGGAGCTTCTGCCATTTTTTCATAGCGGTGTATCGCGTCATTCAGGCAGCCAATCAGCACAGTACCTCATTATCATAGCCTCCCCGCCCACTCAGAATCCCGCATCGATAATGAGGTTGGACACTGCGATGATAAAGACATTCCTCACAGGCTGAATTTCTAATTTATTTAGCAAAAATAATCAAAAGCTTGTTTTTAAGACATTCTGTTTAAAATAGGTATTAGTTGCCATAATAGGTCCCCTTTAAGCAATTTCATAAAATCCTAAGCAATCCAAGCATATCATTGGAAGAGCCAAAGTTAGATGTCTTGGAGACATCTAAGTAAAACAGGCTAGATTAAGATGATTAAGACTGGAAAAGATCAGTGAATACACAGGATGAAGGATGCTCTGGCAGGAGAAAAAACAAAAGGAAAGAAGACCAAAGAGGAGATTTCTGGATGCGGTGAAAGAGGATATGCAGTTGGTTGGAGTTACAAAGGAAGATACAGGACATGGAAGTGAATGATCTGCTGTGGCAACCCTTAAAAAGAAAAACCAAAAGAAGAACAAAAAAAAATGTTTCAGATCAAAATAATTTCAGGGAAAAATAAAGTAAATGTAGAAAAAAAGGAAAAGCAATTCTGGTTTAAATAACCACTTTTGTATTGCCATTATCATCATAGTTACACTAAAAATAGTACTGTTGAATTGTGCATTATCGTCCTGAACATGAGAAGCTCAGTGAGTGGCCCCACGTGGTTTCTGGTAGACTTCCTCCACTGTCACCTGCCTTCTCCTGCTGCCATCATAAATAGAAATACTAACAGAGGGCTTTGTCATCTTGATGTAAGCATTTGTTGTCATAGGTCACCTGCTGAGGTGCTATTTTATTCTATGTGCCAATTTTTTTCCCCCTTTTCCACCAAGTGGTCCGGTACGGTCCAGTATAGTATTTTCTGTGTTTCCATTATAAAAGGGTCCCATATGTCAGGGTTCAAATGAGTAGGACCCAGATGCAGGAGATGGAGGCAGCAGGATTTCCAAAAACGTGGTTTATTGAACAGAAAACACTGCTGAGAAGGAAAAAACATGACATGAGACGTGGTGGAGATAACAGTACAGATCGGCAGGGTGCAAGGGAAAGACAAGACAAGATATAGGCTGAATTCCAACTCCACCCTCACAGACTCACAGACTTACGTGCGCGCTCCCGCGACTTGCATAAGAGATTAGGGCTGCCCCATTACTAAAGTCGTTAAGTGCGCGAGGTCTCCCGGCAGACATTTTGAGCCCTTACTGCTCACTTACCGCAAGTCCGCGTCTCCGCAGACTTAATCCAGGGAAATGATAACTTTTAACAGCAGAAAATCAGTCTCAGATGATTAGGATTATTCTGCAGAACAGTAAATCTTACTATCACTTACAGAATAACAATTGAAGGGTGAGATTCGAGCACTGGCTCTGCTCAAACAATCAGTGACCAAAATTTGCATGAAACAACAGAAACCACTCATTAAAAATCAATCAGAATTTATTTACATATGGGTATCAAGGCAGGTGTAAATAAATACCCAAATAAATCCTGATGGCACACTACATCATTATAAAACCATTAATTAACCAGAAAACATCAATAGAAATTACATTCAATCACAATCAATCACAAGATGATTAAGAACCTCTGTAGTTCAAATGTGGCTGTGGTATTTAAAGATGGCCCAGCCCTGACCACGTGCAATCAGACCCGATGGTGATCCCGGTGTTTAAACCGTGATCAACTGGCGAAACAGCGCTTTAAAACATGAATGACTAGCAGAAAGTGGTGACTACAAATTAATGACAACAGTCATGATGATAATGTAATCTCAGCTCTGAACACAGATTTAGCTCTGAAACACTCCCAGTTAAACTAATACACCCAGGTCTCAAAACCTGACGCCTCCTCGGGTCTCCGGGTGCCGATCAGGGGTTCCTGCCGGGTCTTTGGTCGGAGTCCCCAATCCAAGAGGTCTCCCGCCTCTACCGGTCCTCCTCCTGACTCTGGAATCAAAAGAGGACGGTGGTGCAGCGTGCACCAGCCGGCGCTCCCCCCCCGGTCGGAGGCTCTCACGTTGTCTCGGGTGCGCGCGGGGCCGGTCCACTTCTTCGGAGTGCGGGTGCCCGTCGGGCTGATGAGCGCGTGGCCCTGGATGGGAAGGCGGGATGCGTCTCCGTCTGCGCTGGGCAAGCTGACCGCAGGTCCTTCCATGAGAAACTCGAGAGCAGAGAGAGAAGTTAGAAAGAGGAACAGGTCTCACCCTGGACCAAGGCCCGAGTTTCGAAGCGGCTTTCCCCCCCCTTTCCAGCTCCCAGGGACCGGGGACACGTGGGGTGGGAGTCGGAGCTCCGGATGAAAAGTTGAGACCAAGAGTCAATGGGATCGCGGCTCCGCGGCTCCGCGGCTCCGCGGCTTCAACGGGCGGGCCTTCCGCCTCCCCCCAGCCGGGGGGGGGGGGGGGGGGGGGGGGGGGGGGGAGATGGGATCTTGGCCCGGAGCCAAAAGATCCAGCTGCTCAGGAAGAGATGTTGTGGGGAAGAGAGAGTAAAAAGGAGCAGCTGCAGGGTTTTGATCCTACGCGCGCTGCGGTGACGTCATCGGTGCCTCGTTTACGATTGGATGCGCGCCGCTTGTAGGCGCGCATCCAATCCAATTATAAGTTCAGAGTTCACATGAGCATATGGGCGAGGCCCAACACCAGTACAACAGAATCAATGAAGAAAGGCAAAGCCTTGAAACAAAGTTTTGCAACACAACAGTAACAGCAATGAAACACCGACCTATATCATTAACATGTGGCATTTATCTTATGGCAGTAGTGCAGTTTGAGGCTGTATTAAACTTTAGTTCAAACTAATGCACTAAACAAACAAGTGCTCTAAAACGTGGGACTTGACAATCATAAACAATGCCAATTCAGCCTCAAATAAAACTCCTCATATCAACGCACCTTCTGCTTCTTGTCGAGTCGAACTTTAATGAACTTTGACCTACCGGGTGTAAAGCAATAGCCCCCACTGGACTGGGAACTGACTGTAGTTTTGTTTAATGTGCCAAAATATAAAGGACAACGCCAACATCCACTCAAAAGGACTACAAAACTAGTCAAACAGTTTCCTTGTGCGTCATATCCTGCGGAGCACACGTGGATTCACGTTCACAATGTTTTGTTTAGCAAAGTAAGGCTACAAGAAATATGTGTTAATCTGTCTTTTGCTGTACGCGTCCTTATAATAAAATGTAATAAATATATCTGCAGATATAGCGACAAACATCACGTTGGCATGCCTCCCACGTTTGCAAATTGGTTACGTTCGCGTTACAATTTGAAAATCCTCTCATGTGAACCAAGCATAACTGACTCTTGGTAGCATCAGAGTCGTCTGCTATCTGGGTATGCTTACTGTAGAGGATACATTCCTGGATACATTCCTGAAAGGTCTGTGATCACGGAAAACACTTAACAACAATGGTGTTAAGGGCAGCAAAGAGTAAGCTGCTGTTTTACAAAAAGCACATAGCCAGCGATGATGTGGAGAAGCCAGCATCTAAATTTTAAAAAGCTAAACTTTAAAACTCCCATTTGATCCAATTTTGGTTGCCACTCATAGTGATTGAGCACTTTAAAAAAGTCATTTTACCCTGATCACAAAACTCTGAGTTTCTGGGTCGGTTAGATCATGGGCTATTTTCTGTATGCTGCACCGAGCACACGGTTTGGCCTTTTCCCCCTGCCCCCTGTTTAAATAAATCATATCTTTGCAAAGAGAAAAAGAAAGAAATCTGATCTAAAAGTAGCCTGTAGTAATGACAGAAAGTTGAACTGGCATAGCTCACAATGGGTAGGAAAGATATAAAGGGAGAATTCTCAGGGAGCTTGAGTTTAGCCTCAACAATCAACAATAAAGGAGATTAAAGCTGCAAGCAGCGATGAACGGGCCCTCGCATCCTTGTGCACGTTCAGGCGTGCTGCAGTGGAAGCGCTTGTATGACTTGCATGTAGATTCTTCAGGCCTGGACATTTAGCGGATGACACCACCCACGACTCTCTATGTCAAACCATTCAAAAGTTATGGCAGAAAATAGGAACTATCAGATATCGACCAATCAGATGAAGGGGTGGGGCTAATTTGCACCAATTATGTTCAAGGACTCTAAACTGAGTCCGATGACACCACCCACGAGTCTTTATGTAAAACCATTCAAAAGTTATGGCAGACAGTAGGAACTATCAAATATGGACCAACTAGATGAAGGGGGGGCACGCTTTTTGGCATCTATCGTCGCCACGGTAACGCTTTTGACTGAGAAAAGTAATGCACATCGTCGCAGGATCGAGACGCACATTTTGATGTATAACACACCTGGGTGCACGTTACGGTTCGGGCGAACAAGCGGCCGAAGAAATGGCATAAATTGCGCCAAAATTACACGATTAATTCAAAATGGCTGACTTCCTGTTCGGTTTCGGCCATGGTGCCAAGAGACTTTTCTTTAAGTTGCGACATGATACAGGTGTGTACCGATTTTCGTGCATGTACGTCAAACCGTACTGTGGGACTTGAGGCACGAAGTTTTCTAGGGGGCGCTGTTGAGCCATTAGGCCACGCCCATTAATGCAAACCATTAAATATCAAATTTTCCGCCAGGCCTGGCCTGCGTGCAAAATTTGGTGACTTTTGTCAGACTTCCTGTCTGACAGGAGGCAACATGTGAAGCTGGGAAAACATGTCTCTGACCCTCGGACCATCAGCACCGGATCCCCTCAAGGCTGCGTTCTTTCTCTTCTGCTCTTCTCCCTGTACACAAACAGCTGCACCTCCAGTCACCAGACTGTCAAGTTCCTGAAGTTTGCGGACGACACCACCATCATTGGACTCATCTCTGGTGGGGACGCGTCCACCTACAGGTGGACCATCTGGTGACCTGGTGCGGTCTGAACAACCTAGAGATCAACGCTCTAAAGACAGTGGAGATGATTGTGGACTCCAGGAGGAACGCAGCTCCACCTGCCCCCATCAGCCTGTGCTTACAACAGACACTACGGAGTCTTACCGCTTCCTGGGGACCATCATAACCCATGACCTCAAGTGGGAGCTGAACATCACCTCCCCCATCAAAAAAGCACAGCAGACGATGTACTTCCTGCGGCAGCTGAAGAAGTTCAACCTGCCAAAGAAAATGATGGTGCAGTTCTACACCGCCATCATTGAGTCCATCCTCACATCCTCCATCACCATCTGGTACACTGCTGCCACTGTAAAGGACAGGAGCAGGCTGCAGCGTATCATCCACTCTGCAGAGAAGGTGATTGGCTGCAATCTTCCATCTATCCATCTCTCCAGGAAAGATTGTGGCAGACCCCTCCCACCCCGGACACAAACAGACACAGACTCTTCCCTCTGGCAGGAGACGGCAGTCCTTCGGCACTTTAAAACCCACATTTTTTATAATTTTCTTTTTACTTTATATTTTATATCTCACTTAATATTACTTGTCCTTTTGTATTGCACCAAATCACCAAAACAAATTCCTTGTGTGTGTTAAACTACTTGGCAATGAACTTCTTTCTGATTCTGATTCTAATTTCTGATTCTGATCATTATTTAATGTATTTCAATTCTGATCTGACTGATATTTTCCACTATTTTTAATTTATTTAATGTAATGTTGAAATGGAAGAATATTGATAGGTAAAATTAACATATGCATATCTGTGCATAAATACACATACATGTTCCTTCAGTTGCCTACTGACTATCAAGCACCACTATTCATCAGAAAAATGAACCAGGTTACATCCATACATATATGAACATTCATTTCAATATAAACATGCAATTATTTACAGTACATATACATATACATATACACATACACGGGGAGGGAGAGATACACCTACCTGTAAATGTACACTTACGTATAATAATAGTGACAATAAAGACATCTACGGTGACATCTACAACAACCATAAGGTCAATAAAAGTATTAACAGTCATAGTATCATTTTTGCCCATGTTATAATTTCCATTCGTAGTGTTTCATTCCAAATAAAATAAATAAATAAATACTTAAATTATTAAATATTCAGATAAATAAATAAGTATGACAGTAAAATAAATACAAAATTAATTCATGAAGGAGTTTGTTTTTTTTGCTTTTGATCAATATTTAACTTTACCTCCCTGAATTTTTTAGTGCATCATAGATCCTCATTTTTAAATCTGCATGTCAATCTATTTTCCACGTGAATCAAATGTTGAGTTTTTTTTTACTAAAATGTAATCCCTTTGTGTCTTAAAATCCTTAAAATGGCTCAGAAGTAACTGTGCATTGCATCAATTGCTACGCATAGATCTATGAATATGCAAAATGGTCTCCACCTCTCGCTCCACCGCTTGCCTGCAGCTCCAGCATACTGCTCACTTTCAACTCACTTTAAAACTAACAAGCTCCACAATGGCATGCTGTACAAGACTGCTCCGTGAATGCATCATCGAAAAAGCCAACAACGCATTTCACAAGTTTTAACAAAAATTGTGATTTTATTTGTATAGGCATTATGTAATATGTGGAACTAATTAAATAATGGAACTATAATAATCACTATACATTGCACTAATTTGCTACCTTTAGCTTAATCTAAAGCTACAGGCATCCAGTTTAATTTGCACTGTGCCTCTTCCAATTGTGATGTGATTTCAAGGAGGAGAGATGCAGATAGACTCTGTAGTGATGGAGTGGAATACCCTGAGCACCAGAAAACAATGGTTTCAGTGGTTTCTTGGCTTATTAATATTTTCACAAGTGATGTTATTCTAACTGCAGTTGTTTCCTCATTGACTGCTTAATTCTCCACATCAAAACCTCTTTCTGTAAGTGGGTACTGACTGGAGGCTGGGCACCAATTTTCTTGAACAACTTCTTTCAACAACCGGACCTATCTCGTCATTTCATTATGAAAGTGGACAACTCCGACAGAGATGTCCGTACGATCTTGTCGTAACATTCCGATGCAGACTTAAAATCTCCTCCATGTCTTTGTTATTTCTTCCAACTCTTCCAGAATAAAACTAAGGCACAGGAGACTGTGAGCTGCAGGCAGTAAAACTAGTTCTAGCTGAAGGAGTTTGGATAGTAAATTGCAGCCTAGACAGCATATAAACAAGAATACACACGCATTTAGAGTAGGTATAGATTCTTAATTAAATCTGCAGTTCAAGAGTATGACCTCTGTCAATGCATATTCTTCCATTCTTGGACTCAGACATGAACAACGCTAGCAGCATTGATTTGTTTCCCTCCCACAACCACAATGTGAAAGTGTAATGGACGATGTATCAATGTTAACATGGAAAGCAATACTGCAATATTAATCCAAATAAACATTTCACTTTGTTACCAAGAGTCTTGTCGACAATGCTATTTTAATTTGCGTAACTTGACACACAAAATGACACATGAGCTAATATAGTTCACATATTAACCTTCATAGGCGCTGAAAGGATCAACCAGTTCAGGATTAAATTAACACAAATCAAGTGCAGGATGAAAAGAGATGTCACAGTAAATGTAAATACAGTTGGTGGTTAAGAGTTTCCAGTGAGATCCCAGATGGTGGGATTTGTTCAAGCTGACATGTTGTATAGTCAGAGCCAGACTTTATATAGTTCTGTTAATGGGTGAAGGAGGTTATTGATCCAGAATGAAGGCAACAGCTGCAGGCAAAATCCAGTTATCTGTTAATAAGATGTGAAATCTTTGTGCAATGCCAAAAATCCCGCAACAAATCCTAGTTCCGTGAGGCTTCTAATCGTCTCCTCTTCAAGCTTGTAAAGCTGTGATAGTGCAGTAGGATATTAATAGGAAATGGAAATCCTTCCCACTTTTGGGAAGTGCACGTCTCTTCAGAATTTTGTAAACTTTTGTGACAGCAAAGTTAGTCAAATGAAAAATGTTTGACAGTATGCAAAACTTGAAGGCCACAGGTATTCAACATGTGTTCTCAGTTATCCTGACTTACTTGTCCTGTAGTTACAGTAGATGGAGGTGAAGTATTCAAATGCAATGTGTCAACAGATTCGTACTTAGCCCTCCCTACGACAGGAATTGTGGGTTCAGGTCCCATCTGTGGTGGCTGTGATTGGTACAAGCTTTAAATGCAAGACTATGAGATTAATCTTTCAGATCCACATTTCATAACAGCAAGATTGAACCTAAGGATGTTCTACTGGGTACCAACATCTTTAAAAATTAATTTGTTTCTGTCAGATAAAAGCGTCTGCTAAATGACAGTAGTAGTAGTAGTAGTAGTAGTAGTAGTAGTAGTAGTAGTAGTAGTAATAATTATAGTAGTGGTAGTAGTAATAATAAAAGGTCAACATTGCACAATGCAAGTAAGATATTTCATTAAAACATAAATTGTGTGTTCACATTGTACTATAAAAAAAATTATTTTACAGAAAATGCTAAGGAGTAGACTTTACATTTGGGTTTTATAATCAGCGCTTTGTTTTTGAGGGGAGGTTGGAGTACTGCAAACAATGATAATGGAAACAAACATTTTGCGGGGGTAAAATTCAACTTTTTTTTCCATAACATTGTAGCAGATAATGTTAAACGGTTGACAAACCACTAAAAAACTAACCATGTGATTATTGGTTTTCAGATATATTGCTACAATGATTGGAAAGCCTAGTTTTTGACGGTCGTCCATTCATTTTGTTTTCCACGCCTCCCTTTTGGTGAACTTATGTGAAAATTTTGTTCTCATAGTTTTCCAATATCAATTCAATTAAAATAAATCCAAAGGATATTCACAATACCAAGCTAATTTATATGCAATTCATTTAACAGTCCCTGCATTGTAATAGGTTTTAAATAGTGCCTGATCAATCATCCTCCCTTTAAAGTCTACAAGTTCTCTCATACAGTTTTTTTGTGTGTGTGAATAAAAAGAATTGATTTAACTCATAAAACATTTCCAGTGAGAAAAAGGCAAAAAAAAAAAAAGAAAAAGTCCAAATCCATTAAAGCCTAAAGGCAATTTTTCAGTTAAATGAAGCAGCAATACTGATATTTTATCCCGGTGGGAATATATATATATAAAAAATACATACATTTAAACTTCAAATTAATCTCAGATATAAGATTCAGGCTGTGTAATACTGTAGCTATAATTTAAATAAACTAACCGAAAGTTTCAAAAGATTTATTGAAAAATGCAAATGTTCCCCAAGTTATGAATGATCTCAAGCTAACATCTGTACAGCTGGAATTTTCTTTCAATATTATATTTTTTATATATCAATCATATAATTGGTCACACTCGGACTAAACAAATATGTACACATCTGCGGTAGACAAGATTTTCGAGGTAATGGATCAGAATTCTGTACTTTATCTTAAAGAAATTGATGGTAGTGGAAAAATCCATGTTTTTCTCTCATTTGAGCTTGTGATTTTTTTTGAACTTCAGTGTCATATCCTATATTTTACCAGCAGTTCCTCTTCTTTAACCCCCATTTTTCTTCTACTGCTTGCCAGGCCTTGCCAGGGCTGCACCTGCTGCCAGTCACCCCACACACCTTTGGCCCATCATCCTGATTCTCACTGATGTAATATTTACTATTAGTGTCAGGTAATGTGGTCCTAATTCGAATTATTCCGCCATATCCCACGCTTAGCCGAGCTAGTGAGTGCCCCTCTTCCGGAAGTGATGACACAGCGAAATCTAGAATAACAACACAGTAGGAGAAGAAGAAGAACAACAAAGAACTAACGCCAACACAAAAGTGCATGTGGCGCCACCTAGCACCGCGGAGTCGAATGTACGTCACTCAATAATCGATTGTCTTCTCGCGCATGTATACTTGAATTTCTCAGAAACTCCAGTTTAATCCTTAGCTAGATTGTTTGCCAATAGCTTGATTTAGATTTAATAGTGATGCACCGAATGTTCGGCCGAAAATAGCAAAAAAAAACACTTTTGGTGTTCGGTGGAATAAGTGGGGAAAAAACCGAACAGTTAATAACAGCTGGAGTGAGGGAGCAGTGTTAAACGCAGCAAACCTGTCAGCATGTCAGATCATTACTTGGATGTGGGGAAAAAGCAGAGGACACGAGAAATGATCCAGGCTGAGTTGGATTTGGAAAAGCTGCTTGGTGATGGAGACGGTCACGGGGCGCACAGCGCAGGAGCGCATAGTGTTTGTACATGTTAATCTCTGTTGGAGATGTTTTTACTTCGGATTTTTTGCCAGTGTTGCACAGTGTTAATGTTTGTCACATTATTATTAACCTCCGTTGTATAGAGGACTTGTTTACATCATTAGGCTTCTAGGATTGGCCTGAAATTTTTTTCATTTGAATAAGTGAGGACTTTGCATTTCAGATGGAACTTCTAAGCCTCCTATAATTCGTGATTGTTTTGTTTTGCTGATATAATGCACAGATGTGTCATTAATAAAGGAGCTTATGGTTAATATTTTGGTTGCTTATTTATAACATCAAACTGGCTACTATGGACTAAAATGCTTGTGCTCAATGCTTAATATAATATTCAAATAAGGAAATCTTGGTGGAAAATGGGTGCTTTGTCATTATGGCGTGTTTTATTAAAAGAATGTCAATATCAATTTCATTAAATTTGCACAATGCATGGTTTCAAAATGAACTTGCATTCAAAATAATATTTTTTTATCTGAATATTATATTTAACATTCACAATTACTAAATCTGGAGACAATTAATACATAATTCATATGTAAACTAGATATATTCAAATGTATAATACAAATGTATTATATTTACATAAGTCTTCGTCTTTGAGTGCAAAATACATTTTGAAAACCCCCACATTTTCAAATTGTGCGGCCCTCTCCATACAGTCCTTTTGCAGATGTGGCCCCCGGCCGAATCTAGTTGAATACCCCTGCCCTAAATTGTCCATGAGATTCATAACAGAACTGTGCTGCTATGGTGTTTTATTATGTCAGATGTTGCACAATAGAAATGCTCACAAATAAGTTAGGGTTATTATTTTCACAGATTAATTCATCACCTGCCGTTACAGAACGAAACAGTCCAAGAGTGAGAAAAAAAAAACCAGCCACATGAGATCAGACAGTTGTGTTATTGCATGAGATTTTTCTTGGCAGCAATTTACAAGGTCATCTGGTCAGTGCAGTTGTTGGTTTCACTTTGATATGACGGAAAAGATATCCCCTTCAAGAATGTATGACATACAATACCAAGCTCTTCTTCTTGCCTTCTATACCTGGACGGATGTATTATGCCTATTAGGTGCTCTGTGGTATAACCTTTACTGCAGCGCATTTCAACCATGCTAAAGTCTGTGCAGTGCATGTGCATTGTTTGCTTCAGCAACAAATCGCCATTGTGTTGCAGAAGCCACTGAAATATACAGTGGGGCAAAAAAGTATTTAGTCAGCCGCCAATTGTGCAAGTTCTCCCACTTAAAAAGATGAGATATACCTGTCATTTTCATTACAACTATATCTCAACTATGAGAGACAAAATGACAAAAGAAAATCCAGAAAATCACATTGTCTAATTTCTAAAGAATGTATTTGCAAATTATAGTGGAAAATAAGTATTTGGTCAATAACAAAAGTTAATCTCAATACTTTGTTATATACCCTTTGTTGGCAATGACAGAGGTCAAACTTTTTCTGTAAGTCTTCACAAGGTTTTCACACACTGTTGCTGGTATTTTGGCCCATTCCTCCATGCAGATCTCCTCTAGAGCAGTGAACTTTTTTGCTTCTAAATTCAGATCAAACAGAGGTGATTATTTTTGGTCCAAAGCATCTTAGGAAGGGATTAGATGGTGTTGCGATGGCTTCTAGTGCAATTGTTTTCGATTTGTCGTTTAAACCATATATTAATCAGGTTTGTAAAATAGCATTTTCCCATCTCCGTAATATTGCAAAGATTAGGAAAATCCTCTCACAGAGTGATGCAGAGAAACCTGTTCATGCGTTTTTATCTTCTAGACTGGATTACTGTAATGTGTTGTTAGCAGGATGTCCAAGTAATTTGCTGAATAGGCGCCAGCTGATCCAAAATGCAGCAGCACGAGTACTGACAGGAATCAGCAGGAGGGCCACGTCTCTCCAGTGTTAGCTTCGCCCCATTGGCTACCTGTAAAATTCAGAATCCAATTCAAAATTGTATTACTTGCGTATAAAGCCCAAAACGGCTTAACTCAGCAATATTTGCAAGACCTTATAGTGCCTTATGTTCCTTGCAGAGCTCTCCGCTCCCAGAGTGCAGGTTACTCGTAGTTCCTAGAGTATCCAAATGTAGATTTGGAGGGCGGGCGTTCTGCTATCAGGCACCATTACTATGGAACCAACTTCCAATCTGGGTTAAGGAGGCTGACACTACCTCCACCTTTAAAACTAAACTTAAAACCTTTCTGTTTAGTAAAGCCTATAGTCAGTGTTTAGTAAACCTCTAGTTAGTGTTCAGTAAACCTCTAGTTGGTGTTAGTAAACCTCTAGTTGGTGTAAACGCTAGTGTGTTCGAGACAGTAGTCATAGCTGCAGCTATAGAACAAGACTATAATAGTTAGTCTCAAACATAGCTTCGTAGTAGATATGCTGCTATCAGTGGTGGCTGGTGATAAAAAATTTTGGGGGGGCGCACTGGCGAGTGGGGATTACAACACAACTATAAACTCTACTTGAACATAAATATTTTTGTTATTTTTTATTACATATCACTACATGTACATATACATATACTACATATACATGTAGCTATTTTACGTAAACATATTTTAAATTTTTCAAGTAACAAAATAACATATTTGAACCATTTTTCAGATTTTTTCAGTTATTATATAGAGATATTGACAGATATTGTCTGAAAAATGATTCAAATATGTTATTTGAAAAATTTTAAATTTGTTTTGTTGATGATTGTTCTCTATTTTTGTGAGGGGGGATATATATTGTTTTTCGGCACTACCTTGTTCTCTATAGCTGATATAACATGTTTATATATATATATATATATATATATATATATATATATATATATATATAGATAACTGTTTCCCAAGTATATTAGTGCATGTGTGAATTAATAAATAAGACGTAAAATGTAAATTTCTTTGTAGAAAGGCGCTTTATGAAAATAAGTCAATTTACTTGTATTAGTTTACAGCGTAGTCTTGCCACATCCAATATGGCGGCGTCGTTGATGTATCGCAGCAGCTCCATGGGGCGGATACGGAAAGATGTCTATGGCTGTGACTCCGTTTGTATGCGAGTGACAGATGCAGTCGCGCGTCTACACTGTCAGGGGTGTGACTTTGATTGACAGCTCATGAATCAATCAGATTGGATGAAGAATGACAGAAAACACGCTGATTGGCCACGGGCGGAGAGAGCTGCGCCCGGAGGAGAGTCTTTGAGTCACCAATTAGAGACCGGCATGAAGTCACATGGAAGAAAAGTTTAAGAACATGCAATACACACTCATTTGGCCGGCGCCCCTCGCCATTGAAACCTATGTAATAAATCCAGTATGGGATGGGAAGGCTTGAAAAATTACGTCAGACACATTTTATGAGTGCACAGATGTGATAGTTACTTTTTATTACGTAATGTATGTGTACTGTGTCTATATATATATATATATTTATTTATTTATTTATTTATTCTTTTTCCCCTGTAATTTTAATGGGGGCGGCGCCCTAGCGCCCCCTATTGACAAGCCGCCACTGGCTGCTATAGGCCAATGCTGCAAGGGAGCACCGACATGATCCACTGAGCGGTGCCTCTCACCCTTCTTCTCTTCTCCTCTTGCATTGTTTATTAATTATAAGTATCTCATAGCCATCATTTTTGTACATCGTTCTTGTAGTTTATGTGCTGGTCTGAGTCTCTGGCGGCGTAGTGTGTTACTGATGGTAGCCTTTGTTACTTTGGTCCCAGTTCTCTGCAGGTCATTCACTAGGTCCCCCATGTGGTTCTGGGATTTTACTCACCGTTATTGAGATGATTTTTACCCCACGGGGTGAGATCTTGTGTGGAGCCCCAGATGGAGGGAGATTATCAGTGGTCTTGTACGTCTTCCATTTTTTAATAATTGCTCCCACAGTTGATTTCTTCACACCAAGCTGCTTACCTATTGCAGATTCAGTCTTCCCAGCCTGGTGCACAATTTTGTTTCTGATGTCCTTAGACAGCTCTTTGGTCTTGGCCATAGTGGAGTTTGGAGTGTGACTGTTTGAGGTTGTGGACAGGTGTCTTTTATACTGATAACGAGTTTAAACAGGTGACATTAACACAGGTAACGAGTGGAGGACAGATGAGCCTCTTAAAGAAGAAGTAACAGGTCTGTGACAGCCAGAAATCTTGCTTGTTTGTAGGTGACCAAATACTTATTTTATCGAGAAATGTACCAATTAATTCAGTAAAAATCCTGCAATGTGATTTCCTAGATTCTTTCCCCCCATTCTGTCTCTCATAGTTGAGTGTACCAATATGAAAATTACAGGCCTCTCTTATCTTTTTACGTGGGAGAACTTGCACAACTGGTGGCTGACTAAATACTTTTTTGAGTTTTTAAAATCCAGCTCATGTGTGGTTGTGGTGTTTGATCTGACAGGGTCATTACAGAGCAAAAATGGTTTGTTAGGGTTAAGCATATAATGCAGTGTACTTTGTGAAGCTTGGCAGTGAAGCTATTTTGTTAATGTACGGAAAACATGATGGGTGTTTTAATTCCAGATAAAAAGGTATTTATTTTGGAAAGCAATGCTGACATTGTCTTATTAGTTGTGCTGATATATGTATTGACTGTTACTGGCTCAAAGGACTCTACACATTTAAAAAAAAATTATGCAGAAAGCTGTAGATGAAGAATGAGGACTGAGAAAAAGTTAATACAGGGAGCAGCCCATCGGATCCATTAGTAAGCTGACTCCCTCCCCCGTGGAAGAGCAATGGTTGGATCCAGTGAATGGTAAGTGTCTGTGCTTTTGCAGAAAAAAAGAGGTCCCCCACATTAAGAAGGAGCTGAACAAAGGATAGACACGGTCTCAGTGCCTATAATGGCACTCATTCCCACAATGATTTTATGAATCACTTCCAGCATCCGAGTCCTCTGAATCTCCAAGATAAAAGGCAAATACCATTATTTGTATAAAAAAAAAAACAAAAAAAAAACTACATTATCTTTATTCTAATGTCCTATATGTGCAATACCATCTCGGGCAGCAAAATGCAGAAAGATATAAATAGATAATTTAGTGTCATTCCACTTTCTGTCATTGTGTGACAGTAAGCAGTTTCTCTACAGGCGTGAACAGCAATACTGACCTCTTCATGTGTATGTCAATGGATGATTTAAAGCTTCTTTTGGGTTCAGGCAACACAAAGTCTCTGGAATAATAGAAGATTTTTACATTCTTATTTGCACTTGCTATACCATCCTAACTTTACTTAATTGGGGGTTATATACTCATTTAAATTCTTGCCATGAAAAAGCAGAAGCAGTGCGGTCCTGAATGAAGCGCCGCACTCTCAATGAACTCGTTCAATGAAGCTCATGAACTTTTTGTCCACACTTAACTTTCTGTTGTTTCTGTTTTGGGCCCATTTCTGCCTGATTTTAAATATTGAGTTAAAAAAAAAAACTTTTAAGCTATTTTTCTTATTGCCAGGACAAAAAAGAGATTTAAAATATTTGTATTTTTTTTTTTTTTTTTTTTTAATGTAGCCTCTTCACACATTTGGATCTAATTTGCTGATAATTTTAAGACTTGCATTTGCATGATCACATCTTGTCTTGGGTAATGAGCAGTTTGTTACATATAAAGAAATTAGTGGCTGCAGGATAAAGATCATATCAAAATACAGTTATTTTTTAAGTCTGTACGTACTTCCAGTTTGATCATTCTTTAATTTGCTTTGTTAAGCATACACATGCAATGTAGATTTTCACTGGGTAATGGATGCTGTGAGAGAGCACAGGTAGGTTGTTGGCATAAAGCAGGGGGGGGTGCAGAGAAATACTGGAAATTGATGATCCACAGCGCTTACCCTCTGTTAGCCCCTATAAAATAAAATAAATGGCACCATGTCTGTACTCCAGTGTTTGAAATTAGTGTACAGATTTTGAGGGCTCACCTCTTTTAGTAAGACTTCCTTTCCCATGAGTTTGTAGCGCAAAGTTGGTCGAGCTCTTCCTTTCATCTGAGTCAAACCCCCTCATTTTCCTACAAGTCCTTCTGAAGACAAAGAACCAGACCAGAGACGACCAGCCAGCAAAGCTTTTTTTCCTAAATTGCCATCAATTTATTCTTTGTTCTTCCTTATCTGTTACACTTCCACAACTCTCAGAAAAAACTTTATCCATTCCGCAGCTATGTCGCCATTCCTCATCTATCCCACCCTACAATTACAGTGCACTGCAGCAAACTTATTCATTCCTTTACTTGGCCTGAAAGCAAATCAGTTTCTATTCACTGGAGGACCAGTTGAAACAGATTGTGTACGTGTGTGCGTGTGTGTGTGTGTGTGTGTGTGTGTGTGTGTGTGTGTGTGTGTGTGTGTGTGTGTGTGTGTGTGTGTGTGTGTGTGTGTGTGTGTGTGTGTGTGTGTGTGTGTGTGTGTACACACATCTGTCTGTGTGATGAAATGGGAATGGACATGACAACAGCAGGTTTTGTGCTTGTGTGTTGCCACCTAATCTCACGCATGATTAGGAGAGCAATAACACAACTGTCTGAGCAGGTTACACAAATGTGTGCTTGCGCCTAAGTGTGTGTCTGCATGCATGCATGTATGTATACCTGTTATGTGTGTGAAAGCCAAGAAAATGTTTATCACAGTATCACATTACCACAAGACTCATCCTTTCTTCCCACCTGTGTTCCTCCTGTCTTTGTTTCATATCGGCTTTTATAACGAGGTTTCTGCCTTGACCTTCATTCAAAATCGTAAATTCTCTCTTTTTACCTCCTTTATCCCCCGTGGCCGTACTTCAATTTCTTTGATCTGAGAGAGGGTGATTGCAGAGGTGTTGACTGGTTGGGCCAGTAAACGATGGACACGCTCACTTGACAGATGCTAATGATCTTTTTTTGCTGAAAGAAGATCTGCTGAAGAGCTGCTGCTCCTCCTCCCTACCACCCTTTGTGCCCCCCGTCCACCATTCACCTTCACCCTGACTGCATTTTCATTCCTTCATGCTTTGTGACTCTGGTCAGTCTGTGACTTTTGTGACTGTGCTCCCTTTTTTATGTAAAAGACATTATGTGTTTTTGTTGGAGGAAAAAACATTGTTATGGGGCTGTTTAGCTAGTGTGTGTGTGTGTGTGTGTGTGTGTGTGTGTGTGTGTGTGTGTGTGTGTGTGTGTGTGTGTGTGTGTGTGTGTGTGTGTGTGTGTGTGTGTGTGTGTGTGTGTGTGTGTGGGGGCGTGTGTGTGCGTGTTTGTGTGTGTGTGTGTGTGTGTGTGTGTGTGTGTGTGTGTGTGGGAGGTTTAAAACGAACACCTCAGCTCATGTTCTGGGCTACAGTACCCTCAAGTGGTAGTTAAAAGTTTAAGACTTTTATATAAAAGATAAAAAGAAGCATTAGTCATTTTTTCATGTTCTAATAAAAAAGAGATTTTGAAAGCTATGTATCACACTCGTTTAAATCATTTAAAAACTCATCAACAGATTCTTACTTACTCCAGGAATGAAGGAATACATGTTTCTTTTTTTGTTGTTTTTACTTGTGTTGTAGACTATTCATTAGTAGAATAACAAATTGTGTTGACGAAAACTTGTTAATTTCTGTTTTCATAATTATCTCAAATCCCTGTTCATAAAATTACATTAAGTTTATATATGACATTTTCTGTATCTGTAGAAATACATTTTCTATCTGTAGAAATAATTCCACAGATTTGATGAACAAATTTTAAAAAAAGAAAAAGAAAGAAATCATTGAAAAACAGTTGTTACTGCACTTTAGGGTAAATGAGCGGGATGCAGCCATATGACGTGTGTTGGATTATTCGAGGATCTGTCACCAATTAACCAAGATGCACGTTGTTGGACTGCGGGAGGAAGCCGGAGAACCTGGAGAAAATGCACGCAAGCGCAGAGAGAACATCTAAACTGTGCTGACTCCTCCTCATTCTAGACTGTTTAGGAAACTAAAATCCACAATGATGACAAGGAGATCTCTGCAGTCCACAAATGGTCCAATGAAGCTGTGCAAAAAGCTTGTGAATGAAAAACAAAAAAAAGATACATTAAAACCAATTTTAATTCTTATGAATCAATAATTTTACCACTGATTAGTGAGAGATGACATGAAGCATATTAAAGTTGTAATTTTTCCACAATGAAAACATGTTAATAATCAATATTTCAAACTCCCTAAATCCTATTTGTATCAATTATTGATGTTGTTTTTAACCAGATGGAACATTTTGTTTGGACAAAATGAGGCGACCCTTGGGAGATCGCTGAAGCAGGAAATCTCAGAGAGTGTTTACGCTTGCTTTCACTCCTCTGCAGGGTTTCTCTCCAATTACACCATCTCGTTCACAGACCAATGTAAGGAGTGTGAGGTATTCATGTCTCATATGCCTCCTGATTCCTTTTGTCCACCAAGCTCACTGCCTCCTAGCCCCCGTGTCCATGTGGGCCCATCTGGATTCAAAGAGGGCTGCTTGGTTTCAGTAACATATGCCCCACGTTAGTAAATGAACCAGATGGGGCCCCCACCCACAATCCAGGTAACTGAGAGTCCTTATGAGAAAGGGCCACCATGAAACCTGCAGACAAATCCACATGGGATGCATTTTGCAGCCCACTCTCAGCTTGTATTAGGCTTCTTTGATTCTATGGAGGAGATTAAGTTAAGTTCATCATCCAAAATAAATGGGTATTAATTAGGTGGGAGCCTAGACCCCAAAACTCAAGTTTGTATAATTGTTCATTAAACATTTGAAGTCTTCTTTGCATGAGTTGTATGATTGAAATTCTCAGATAAATCCAAATATGTCATCAGTATAAAATGCTGTGCATAGCTGCAGCTGGTTGTTAACACCATTGTCATCCCAGGTTTGATTTCCATTTAAAATATTTCCTCATTAATAGATCAGCAAATCTAAACTGAGTAATTTACTGAACCATGAATAAGTATACTGGCTTTTAATATTTGGAGAGGTTTTGCATTGAACTGAGCAAAGCTAAAGCTGAAACTATGGACTACTTACAGTAGGTGAAGACATCCTGAATCTGTTTTTTGTGACAACTGTATGAGCAGTTGTCATAAACTTTGAGCTTTGAAAAGCTCTGAAAAAAATATGAATAAACTGCAGTGTAAGCAAATCTACACTGCCGATTCAGATGTCAGGGGGGAATGCCCTGGCATCTGTGGAGCCCGGCGGGTTCTGTACCATGTCCCGCTTCCCACTGGCTGCTTGGGCAGCAGGGGGCTCACTCCTTGGGGTACGGCATGGCCCTGGACCTTGGCTTGGTGGACCTGTCCTCGTGCCCTCCTTCTCCTGCTCCTTTACATGAGTCGTCCACACATTCACATAGGAACAGAGTGGTTCATATATACATGAAAGAGATATACGGGTATATCTCAGTATCATTGATGATTTTTTTCATTATTTTTCAATAAATGGTTGATTTTTGATGATTTTTTTAACCGTTATACAAGGATTTGCTGTCGCTGTTGTTGATTTAGATGCATGTAAGTGTCAACACGTTAAGCTTGAACACATCCAACTACAAACACAATATTAAAGCTGCAAGCAGCGATGAACGAGCCCTCGCACCCTCGTGCACGTTCAGGCCTGCTGCAGTGGAAGCGCTTGTATGACTGTAGATGCCTTCAGGCCTGGACATTTAGCGGATGACACCACCCACAACTCTCTATGTCAAACCATTCAAAAGTTATGGCAGAAAATAGGGATTATAAAATATCGACCAATCAGAAGAAGGGGCTAATTAATGCCAATGAAGGTGAAGTACTCAATACCAATCAGATGACACCACCCACGAGTCTTTATGTCAAACCATTCAAAAGTTATGGCAGAAAGTAGGAACTATCAAATACAACCTGATCTCACAAAAATCCGTGAAAAGCCCACGACCTTTCACCACTATTTTCCGTGGCACCAACACGGAAATGGTATAATTCCGTCTGAGCACCACGTATATAGTAATATGCGAAGTCAATGGGATCCGTTGTCGTGATATATACACAGATTATTACATTATTATTATGTATATATTATTCTTTAGTGGCTAAGTTATGAGTTTTTGACGCGCAAGTTACTGTTTGTTATTAGAGAAATATTAGGATTATTGGAAATATAAAAAAGTATTTTAATGTTGTGTCCTTTAACCACTTTTTTGCTTTTACCAGAGTTAGAAGAGCAGCGTGGGGGACATGCCAAAATTGGCTACACTGAATGGAAGAAAATGGTTTAGAATAGTATAAAACCATGTCAAGAAACTTGTCATGACACTCATATTTGTGCAAATGTTTGGTCATGTTTATGATGAAGTTAGTTTTACACAGTAGTTGACTTTGATGGGGACACCAAAGGTACTTTATAGTGATATTGACCAAGAATGTGGTGGCACCTGGGGACGGTGGCCATACCTGCGAGAGCCTGCCTGCAGCTTTTATATGAAAATGTGTTTAAACTCATACATGTTGGAAGAACTTGTTGCTACAAAAGTCCTGTTTTGTTTCTTTTGTTCATTATAATTAAAAGATATAGTTGAGGATTGGAAATTGAATATCAAATTAGGTCTCTGTGAGTGTCTGTGCTGAAATATATATATATATATATATATATATATATATATATATATATATATATATATATATATATATATATATATATATATATATATTTAAACACACTGTTTACTACTTTCTATTATTTTAGTTTTTTACTTTTTCTTACCCTTAACAGCACCTGATAGGCACCTTTCAAGTGTGTTGTACATGAAAGTGACAATGACAATAAAGATTTATCTTATCCTATAAAATTGAAAAAAGAAAAGAATTACAAAAAATGTCAGCTTAGATTAAGTTAAAGATCAAGGCGACTGAGGCATCGTCGTGTTCAACTGAAGTTACTGTGTCACTTCTAATTTGTTGTTGCTGTATCAAACATTAAATAGTTCACAAAAACGTGGATAAAAAAGTCACGAATGATGATGTTTTACGCGTGACCGCTCGTCACACGTGGCCCACAATGAGACGGAGCTTAATCATTTTTGTCGTTGGTAATATGAACTTCTGGAAAACACTTAACATACTTTTATTTTTCATGTAACATAATTTGAAAGAATACAAATTACAAAAATTCACAGGTACGTCTGTTACATACGGAAGAGTATTAGTGCCAGGCAGGAGAAAAATAAAAATAATATTTTAGAGGAGGAAGATTTTTTTTTTCATTATGCACTTCGATAAAAAAGTCGAAATGTCGAGAAAAAAGTCGAAATGTCGAGATTAATGTTGAAGTACAATTTCGAGAAAAAAGTCAATGTCGAGAATAAAGTCGAAATGCAGAGAAAAAAGTCGAAATGTCGAGATTAAAGGTATAGTCCGTGATGTTGGAGAGCTAGCAAGATTTGAAAGTGGCACCTCCTCCAAGCCCCGCCCCCTCCTCTCCCTCCCGTCAGCGCTCCGTCCAAAGCCACGCCCCCACAAACTTTGGGGAACGCGCATTTGCAGGAGTCGAGTTTTCCAGGACATTTTGGACAGCACATTTTCAACAAAACTACCGCCTGTCTCATTCACCTGTAAGCGAGGCCGGTTTTAGGGGGTGGCAGGGGTGGGCTGTGCCCATCCAAACGTGCGTCCTGCCCACCCAATCAAAGTTATGGGGATCCTTTATTTTTTTATAATTAAATTTTTTTATAAATGTAAAAAAATATCACAGAATATCTATACCGTTTCTGATTGGGTGGGCACAGCGCATAATTTTAGACACAACAATGAACGCATACCGCAAAAGTTGTGTCTCGGCGGAGGGACCCGACGTCCCAGCAAAATGAGCACAACAGAGAAGAGTTCAAAACAGCAGACAGAGCACACACTGAAGGCTGATTTATGGTTCCGCGTTACACCAACGCAGAGCCAACGGCGTAGGGTACGCCACAGGGACACTCTGAGCCGAGGAGGACCCGTGGGAAGTGGACACGGGGGGGGGGGGGCGGTGGAAGCAGAGAGACGTGACGAGTGCGCCCATGGGACAGAGGGGGGCGTGGGCGGGACTTAAAATGAAGGCATCTGATTTGTTCTTTCCCCCCTGCCAATCCTCTGGTCCTCTGACCAATCCGTGCCATTCGGTGCGCAAAAAACAGATTGGTCAGAGTTTTTACAGGATTAAAGCTGTCATAGAGGTCGGATTTTTTTCTTTCCTTTTTCTGAACACATTATTCACTGGCTACTCTCAGGATGGAAGGACCATTTCACCCAGTATAACAATAAATGTTTTTGAATACGATTACAGACTATACCTTTAATGTTGAAGTACAATTTCGAGAAAAAAGTTGAAATGTTGAGAAAAAAATCTAAATTTTGTGAATAAAGTTCAAATGTCGAGAAAAAAGTCGAAATGCCGAGATTAATGTTGAAGTACAATTTCGAGAAAAAAGTTGAAATGCAGAGAGAAAAGTCGAAATGCCGTGAAAAAAGTTGAAATGTCGAGACTAATATTGAAGTACAATTTCGAGAAAAAAGTCGAAATGTTGAGAAAAAAATCTAAATTTTGTGAATAAACTTGAAATGTCGAGAAAAAAGGCGAAATTTTGACTTTATTCACGAAATTTCGACTTTATTCTTGAAATTGTATTTCAACATTATTCTCGACATTTCGACTTGTTTCTCGACATTTCGACTTTTTTCGAAGTGCACAATAAAAAAAAAATCTTCCCCTCTCAAATATTTTTTTCTCCTGCATGGCCTATTCCGTAGTTACATTCGGAAGCAACAAGAGTAAAATAAAGGCTGGTGTTTTAAGGCTTATTTATGGTTCCGCGTTACACTAGCGCAGAGCCATGCGCGTCGCCGCGTAGCCTACGTCGTAGGCACTGCGTCGATCTAACGCGGGACCATAAATCAGGCTTTAGGTCTGCGCCCTGCCGGAAGTGTTCGCCTCGCTTTTAAAAGCAGGTTGACAAAGGCTAGCAGAGTTAGCTGTCACCGGTCCGGCATCGCGCAGGGATGGAGGTAACACGCCAAAGTAAGCAGACAGACTGATTTTGCCTTCAATATTTTTTGTAATTTGCTATATGCATTATAAAACAACACAACGACGTAGTAACGTGACGCATTTGTAAGCGGACACGACTGTAAAGGGGCATCTGTTTGTGCTCCAGCTAGCATGCTAGGTAGCAGCGATGCTGGCTGTGCAGCCGCTGCACGATGTCATTATCATGTTGTGGTTTTCTTTCCTTCAGATTTTAAAGACAGTTTAAGCGCGGTCTACAGTGCGATAGACGAGGCAGACTTCCTTGCCATCGATGGAGAATTTTCAGGTATTGTATTTGTAGTTGAGAGTGGACTGACATAGTCACTGCAATTTAAATGGATTTACAGGACTGTCTCAGAAAATTATAATATTGTGATAAAGTTCTTTATTTTCTGTAATGCAATATAAAAAAAAAAAATAATAATAATATGTCATACATTCTGGATTCATTACAAACCAACTGAAATATTGCAAGCCTTTTATTATTTTAATATTGTTGATTATGGCTTACAGTTTAAGATTAAGATTCCCAGAATATTCAAAATTTTTTAGATAGGATATTTGGGTTTTCTTAAGCTGTAAGCCATGATCAGCAATATTAATATAATAAAAGGCTTGCAATATTTCAGTTGATTTGTAATGAATCCAGAATGTATGGCATTTTTGTTTTTGTAATTTCATTACAGAAAATCACAATATTCTAATTTTCTGAGACAGTCTTGTATATTTACACATATATTTGTTTTTTAAAGGGATAAGCGACGGTCCTAATGTCAGCGCACTCACTAACGGGCTGGATACACCTGAAGAGAGATACACCAAACTCAAAAAGGTACATGATTCAGGCAGCAGTACTCTTCCTTTTTGCCAGTGTATTTATTGTGTAATTTAAACACATTCATTTTACACCCTGTGTTTATGTCCACCAGCATTCAATGGACTTCCTCTTGTTCCAGTTTGGAATATGTACATTCACGTATGACCAGACAAAATCAAAGTGAGTGATTTTGATAAATATACACTTTTCGATCAGAAATTCTGGAGCAAAGAATTTCTTGTCTCCAAAATGACTCCCAAGCTTTATTTGGTTTAATATCCTCCTCATTGTCGTTTGTGAAGTACATCATGTTGCTATTTTGTTTTTCTTAATTAGTTATATACAAAAAAGAACCAATACATTTTTTTTTAAGTAAAAAATACTATTTAAGAGAAATTTAGAAATTATGAAATTTAGATGTGTGTTTCCCCCCAGATAGATTGCTAAAATTAATGTATTTGTTTTCAGCGTGACATTTCCAAAGTGTTTTTTGTTTTCATCTTCTTTTAAAGAGTCTACCTAAGACTCTCCTCATTGTATCAGGGTGAACCAGTTGCCATAAAAGTCTGTGCACTTTTCTTTACATTTTATTTATTTATTTTATAAAGAGAAGTATCAAATACTTGCACGGCAACAGTAAACAGATCTTTTTATTCAATTTTTGTTTTTTTGGAGAAAAAAAATATGAATAATTTGGTAAACTGTAAAATAAGAAGGGAAGTTTTGTATTATCTGGGAGCAGTTATCTTATGACTTAATTTATACTGTGTTTTTGTCGTGTGTGTGTGTGTTTTTGTTTTTTTCCCTCCCCTCTCCTCCTCTGCAGGTATGTCACAAAGCCTTTTAACTTTTATATATTCCCAAAACCATTTAGTAGGACATCTCCTGATATAAAGTTCATCTGTCAAGTAAGTCAGGCTTTTCAGGATTCATGGAGGTTTAAAAAAAAAAAATTAAAAATGAACAGCCAATATAAACTACTATTATGCTTCGTAAAGACTTTTGATTTAAAGAAAAGATTTGTTAACAAACTGCTGATTTACCTAAATGATTAAAGTTCATGACAATGAATCTACCTTTTGAATTTCAGAGCTCCAGTATTGACTTTCTTGCCAGCCAGGGATTTGACTTCAACAAGGTGTTCTGTCATGGTGAGTGCAGGACAATTGCTACCTTATGAAATATATTGTTTGTCACTTTCTTCAGCGACTAAAAATGTATTTTATTACAATGAGACCATTAGTACTAATACGAGTGGAAGTTTTTATTTATTAAGCTATGTAGTTGTAACTTTGGTTTCATAATTTGATTCCAAACTGAATACTGAATTTTAAAAAGAAATTCTCATTTTGGTTCAAAAGTAAGTATTTTAGGGTGTATTGACAATCACTGGGGAGAAAAAGCAATTTGAGATTTTGTATACAGTAATGTAATATAATTGGCCGTTCACTTGATCAAATTTAAATCAGATTGCTTGAGCTTTCATGCCTGTGATGGTGTCTTTTTAATTTCACTTTTAATAAATTCATCTAGTTCTTTAAATTATTCCTCATCATTTCAAATAGAAATGTTTTTCTCCTCTGCTATGTTGAAAACAAAGCAGTTGGCTGGCTCATCATCGGATACACAGCTACATGGCAGAGTTTGTACAGCTCATGCTGACGCAATGTAATAATAATAAATAACTATTTATCCGTTAGGAACTTCATTTGTGTAAAAGCATCAGTGTGTGTACAGATAACATATGCAACAGGACAGTACAGAAACAAACTAAACAACCAATATAAAGCAACATACATTGGACAATCACAAATACTGCTGGACTTAGATGCTGTAAACCATAGCATGGATAAAATACGAGAGAAAAAAGAGATAAAAAAATAAGTCCCCCATTAAGTGCGTAATAAATACAATGATTTTTTTAAATATATGTATAAAAGCGGGTACAAAAATAAATAAGTAAAATCAGCTGTTTATGAGTCTGATTGATGAGGGCACGAAGCTTGACATGGCTCTGTTTGTCCTGAATTGTAGTGATCTGTATCTGTGACCTGAAGGGAGGAGCTTATACTGACTGTAGAGTGAGTGTGTGATGTCTGAGGCTATTTGTTGTCCCTTTCGTTTAGTCCTTCTGTTATAGATGCCCATCAGTGATTCCTGCTTCTGTCCAATGATTTTGCTGCTCAGTGTAATAATTTTATTTAATGGATTACGGTGAATATTAGATAAGGATCCGAACCAAGCTGTTATGTTGAAGGTTAAAACTGATTCAATAAAACACTTATAAAATGCTGTCAGGACTGATTGGTGGACTTGAAGTTTACGGAGTTTCCTAAGAAAAAAGAGGCGTTGCTGGCACTTTCAAAAAATTGTAGTAGGGTTATTAACAATGTTGGTGTTTTTTGCTGCTTTTTAGACCCACTCTTGAAATCCTGAATAATAGTTTATGAAGAGCTGTTTCATGGGCTAACGCCACGTTTCAGTGGAACATGGGTTTTTTTAGTCTTAACATGCTTAAACAAATGTTTTGTTCAAGAAACACTTGTTATGCAGAAGTAAACCTAAGTCTTTCTTTCTGCTTCTCTAAGGAATCCCATATCTGAATCAAGATGAGGAAGCTCAGCTGAGAGAGCAGACAGAAGAGAGGAGAAATCAACATGCCAACGGACTAGGAACACCATCCTTTATATCACCTTCTTCCTCCAAAGTCCCTGCACATGTACCTGAGGAACACAAAGACTTCATCAACAGGGTTGTGTAAGTAAATGTGAATTACCATTTTTCTGTTCACAACCACACTACACACTCACTCACTCCTTTTCTTTTTTACTTTATATTGAACACGCACCATAGACCAAGCAGCACATATACCATCTCCTCCAGGATCTCCATCTTTGGTGTTGTTTCTTCTTTTTTGTTTGTGTTACACAATCAAGTACCCCACACAATCAAGTACCCCACAGCGTCACTTAAAACTCGCTTACTTTTGATCTGGCTACAGGATTGTAATAGAAAAGAAACACTGCCAAGTTGGGTCGAGATGTTGATGAGTAAAGCTGAGTAGCTACTTGTGGAAAAGCGCAATTAGAATACTACATTGCTGGTATGAGACAACCTCACAACAGATGTTTTTTTTGGCGGGGGGGGGGCGGTAACAGAGGTGCACATGGAGAAGTACTTCTTCCCAATCTATCCTTTTTGTTTTTAAAGAAAAAAAGTAGACACAGCACTTTCCTTTTAGTTTTTTAATAATTTGCTTCGTTTTTGCAACAGAGAGAAAATTGAGAGCCTCTTCAGTGGCAACAACAAGACTTTGGACCTGGAGCCATGCACTGGGTAAACTGGTTCATTGATCTGTCAAAAAGCCATGCATATCCTGATGTTTTATTTAACATGTAAACAATGTTGTTGTTCGTTTTGTTTTTTTTCCTCACCAGGTTCCAAAGAAAACTGATATACCAGACCCTGAACTGGAAGTGAGTGTTGCATAACACTTTTTACATTGTTGTTGTTACTGTTGGTTTAAAAATTGATTGTCTTGTTCTCACAGATTTCCCAAAGGTCTTCATGTTGAAACCTTGGAAACTGACAAGGTAAGTGTATATTTTGCTTTAACTTATTTTGTCATTTTTGCTTGAAGTAAAGTGATTGATTAAAGTAATGTCTGCACAGAAAGAGCGATATATCCAGGTCAGTAAAGTTGATGATGAAGAGAGGAAAAGGCGGGAACAACAGAAACTGGAAAAGGAGCAGGTGAGTTTAGCTATGAGCTATTCAAGGGCAGTGTGAAGCTGTCACTCTACTTTTATAGATGGTGTATGGAAACGTGGTGTGTTTTTTATTAATGAAAATGTGATAGAGGCTTCATTCTTGCATGCAATGTTTGTCCCACACTACTACTCCTTCGCCCACAGGAGGAGCTAAATGACGCTGTAGGCTTCTCCAGGGTGATCCATGCCATTTCTAAGTCTGTAAGTTAATACCTTATTTGTCTGTTCAACTATGTTCCACAGTTACAATTTTTTGATGAAAATAATGAGTCAAAGACTCATGGCTTTCGCAGAGTACAGAATACAACTAACTTATTGCCAAGTTCTGACCCCGTAGTTACTGTTGCTAACACACACACAAGCTATCAGTGTTGGTTACTGATTGATAGTAGCAGCTACCTGTGTGAAAAATATGTCCCAATGTGTTTTAGACACATTTTGTACATGAATGAACCACCTTTTATCAAGGAGCAGGTTTTAGGTCTCGGATACTTTTTGCCTGATACCCAACAACCTTTTGCTCAATTTAGTTTATGGTTTTCACTGTTTTCTTTAATGCCGTTCTAAATATTTTGAGGTGCTTTATGCTTGATACACAGGGCAAACTTGTTGTGGGCCACAATATGCTCTTGGATGTGATGCACACAATCCACCAGTTCTACTGCCCTCTGCCAGAGGTATATTATTGACCTTACACTTATCTCTCTTTGCTTTGTGCTTTCGAAATTTCAAGCCAGTTAATGTAGTCCGTGCATTAATATGATAATACTCTTCCCAGGATCTTCAAGATTTTAAAGATGTTACAATGTGTGTCTTCCCAAGGTATTTTTTTATTTTTAATATGCCTTCATGTCTGCATAACACTTTTAATCATTGCATTTTTTGATGTTTAATATATTTATTTATTCACTTGCAGAATTCTAGATACAAAGTTGATGGCCTCCACTCAGCCGTTTAAGGTAAACAAAGGCAAAACATTGGATGCAATTAGCTTTAGTTGGTATATGTACTTTTTTTTTTTTTTTTTAAATGCTGAGTGAGCTTGTGTACCATATTTTCGCGACCATAAGGCGCACATACACTTTTTTTTTTTTTTTTTAATATAAATGTGCCGGGCGCCTTATGAAACGGTGCGCCGTGTCTATTACCTGAATTACGGTAATGTAAGGCCGCCTACCATGAGAACGGTAAAAAGAGAAGGGGGCGGGTGAAGCCCCCGTGAGTTGCGGTTTGAATGAGACCATCCACTGAGCTGTTTAATGCGTAAACAGAAGATGACGACTTTTAAGGATTTGCTTGATGTGTAAAGTGAAATAAAATACAATCAAACTAAGTTTTGCTCCCGCTATATTTTTAAATAAGCACACTTGTGTGTGTGGGTTGAAGCCGCGGTGATGCGCGCTGCTCCTCCCGACTTCCTGGTTCCCCAAGCGGGGTCCGATCGACCTGGTTCCCGCCCGCTTTGGGAGCAGGGATTTCTGGGGTACGTCCCAGGTCGGATCAGCTTCACCCTCCGAGATTTTCAGGGAAATCTGTCTGTTACAAACCCGGTACCGGATCTCAGGATTTTAAGTGCGCCTTATAGTGTAGTAAATACGGTAACTTGCACATCGGCTTCGTTCAAACACTTGTAGCAGGTGAAGCAAAACATTGCACCCATCTCCTTGTAATACAGACCCAGGGAGTTTTAACACACAATGGTATACATCTTTGTTTTATTTCACGTTTCCTCATCGTCTGTTTGGTTCTGCTTTCTTCTGTTGGATGATTTTGCTGATTTAGTTGAACATTGTCATAGTGAAAATCAATCTAAGCGCTGCCTACCACATGCTCAAGAACTTGGACCATGGTAAACATTACTCCTTTGATTGGCTGACAATTCAGTGAAAAAAAAATGTCTATTCGGCACAGCCCAAAGTATCTGTGTGGCAAATAGTTTGACGTTTGCACAAACAGGCAAGTGCCATCCCATTTGGCAACAAACAAGAGTTCACTGGACCCGGGTAAACCTGTTGACTCCTGCATAAGGAAATTTTCAAAATTGGCAGCCTCAAATGCAGCCTCTTTATTAAGAATTGGCTTGTGCACTGAATGGTTGTGTTCTGATAAATATTGATTCCAGCTATAGCCAGTAAATGGTGTCTCAACTGCTACATATTCATTTGAAATGGGGCTGAATGCTAATTAAACACCGTCCCACTGCAGTGAAAAGCCAGATTTATTTTCTTTGAAGGCCCTAACCAATCTTTATATACCTGTAAATCAACCTGCTAGTTCGTTCACAGTGCTGTATATTTGACTGTTTCGTTTATTGGAACCGGTAAAGTTAATTATGAGGACTTCTTAAAAAGCCTTTTTATAGTTGGGTAGGATGATGTTATGACGTTGCTATTAAAATCTATCCTGAGCACGTAGTTAAGACCCTTTCATCACCCCCAGAATTATTATTGGTTATTGGGTGTAACTAAATGTTGTTTCCACTATTTCTATTTCTCCATTCCAGGAGCTGATAAATAATACCTCTCTGGCAGAGCTGGAGAAACAACTGAAAGAGAGCCCTTTCAAATCACCACAATGTGGTGAGTGAAATGCATTGTAGGAGCAGCCATTGCACCCATTTGAACCAGGACTGCTTTAACCTTTTTTCTTTTTT
Organism: Cololabis saira; assembly: GCF_033807715.1. Taxonomy (NCBI): domain Eukaryota; kingdom Metazoa; phylum Chordata; class Actinopteri; order Beloniformes; family Belonidae; genus Cololabis; species Cololabis saira. The sequence goes on from NC_084587.1 coordinate 28,773,890, forward strand.
TTTCCCCCTCCCGGTGCTGCTCTTGTCAGAAACGACAGACGGGTTCCCCAGTTATGACACTGCCCAGGAGCAGCTCCATGAGGCGGGATATGATGCTTACATCACTGGCCTGTGTTTCGTATCCATGGCCAATCATCTGGGTAATGTTGGACAAGCTGGAACAGCAGATTAAAAGAAAAGCTTGACCCCTTGACAGCTTTTTGGCTCAGTTGTACAATTTTTCAGATGTGATTTGCCTCCATTTATCCCAGCAACTATGTCCTGCATGTTATAGATCCATCTGATCCATATAGGTTTGTTTGTTAAATGGATAAATATATCATGCCATGCTGCGCTCAAAAGTTGGTTAGTAAATATTTGTTGCAGCTGCTGTCTGATTGATCGATTTAGTTTTTTTTCTAAAGTTGCAAAAGAAAAGTCCATGTGCAACTATGTTTGAATTGCTTACTTTTTGTCTTCTTATAGGTTCTTTCTTGACACCACCCAAAGCTTACATCTCTGCTCGCTCCAAACTAATTGACCCTTTTTTTAACAAGTAATGAAGACTTAAGTTTCTTCTTTTCTTAATTAATTGCTTAAAGGGAAGTTTGTTTTTTTTGTTTAGTTTTTTGTCTTTTAGTAATCCTTCTTAATGTATTCTAGGCTCTTCCTGATGAGGATTATAGATATACCCTACCTCAATATCACCGGACCAGATTGTAAGTAAAGTGACAACAGAACGTTAATTCTTTAATGTTCAATAGACTTTGGGCCAATCCAATACACCACCTACTTTCTACCACTAGCCCTAAAAATGAAGCCACAAGGCATAGGGCCTTTGTAATCTTCCCTAGGGATTGGGACACCACTTGCTACGTCACTTCGTGGTTTACGTTCGGGTACGTAAGCGACTGCGTAGTTATGTTTGCACATACATCACACCATATCAGGAAGCCGAGAGCTAAAAGCAAACTAGAAGCTGTTTTAATTTCCGCTGTAGCGCTGTTAATATGCCACTTAAGTTTTTATATTTTTTCAGACGTAAAAGTAACCGTTAAGATCCCCAACCTGGGCTCAGTTTATCCAAATAACGCCTGTTAAGAAATTTGCTCCGATGTTTTCGGGGGATGAGAAAAGCCGCCGGCTCGGGAGCTGATTTATGGTTCTGCGTTAAATCGACGCAGAGCCTATGGTGTAGGGTACGCGGCAACGCGCATCGTACGGCGCGTGTCGCTGCGTACCCTACGCCGTAGGCTCTGCGTTGGTGTAACGCGGAACCATAAATCAGCCTTTTATTCTGGCGACATCTGAAAAAACTTCGCAACAACGAGCAAGCGAATGATTATGTACATTCACTGAGTGAATATTATAATAATAATAATACATTTTATTTATATAGCGCTTTTCAGGGCACTCAAAGACGCTTTACATTAAAACAAAACACATAATACAAATTACAATACACAGGACAGTACATAAGGACACAACATGACACAGGACATTATGAAAGTAAAATATATATTTCTCGCTAGAAATGTAATCAAAACGCATTTTTATTCAGAAACTAACTCAAAATATTGATTTTATTCACTAAAAAATAAGAAATGTCCAGAAATGTCTGGGAAATTTCTCTAGCCCTCGGGTCAGCGAGTCTGAAATCCCTAGCTGTTTAGGGCTAGATTCATACACACTAGCCCTCGATATGCCCACTACCCCTAGATGCAAAGAGGAATTGGGACACCACTACCCTCACGGGAACGAGGAAGTTGAAAAGTAGGGCTAGGGGGTGTATTGGGACTGGGCCCTTTAACTTGGGTTCAGTTTGTCAAAACTTCTAAGAACTGCAAGCTTTTCATGTAGGTTTAGTGTGAAGTATTAGTAATCTTGGATTTGGCATCCATTGTACTTAAGAACCTGTGTTGAGAAAACCAAAATGTTAATTTAGACATCATTAAGAGCACTAACTGCATATGTGTTGTTTTTTATTTAAGATTCCAGAGAATGCACTTTGATCTTCTTGTATTGTCTTTTGAGTGGATATTCATTTTTCTTTTACAGTGCAGCCTAAAAGAGACCATGTCCTGTATGTCACCTTCCCCAAAGAATGGAAGACGAGTGACCTCTACCAGCTCTTTAGTGCCTTTGGTAAGATAGGGATGTTAATTGTGCTTTAGTTAGATATAACATTCTCTCACTTGCTGCTTCATTTTGTAATTCATTCAGGGAACATCCAGGTGTCATGGATAGACGACACATCAGCGTTTGTGTCCCTAAGCCAAACGGATCAGGTACAGATCGGTGAGTTTTCACACTAGGTAAATGCCTATACCAGGTATCATGATTGTGGGGTGCTGTCCTAATATAATCTCTGATTGCACAGCAATGAACACCAGCCGTTATGCCGAGAGCTACAAGATCCAAACATATGCAGAATATATTAAGAATAAACGGCAGGAGAAGGAAAAACTTGGCCAGACAGTCAAAACCTGGGGTGAGGACGGCTGGGTGAAACCTCCCTACCCTTCCTCTACAACCTCTGCTGGGTTTGGATATCACAGGTATTACTGTACTTCTATATGCTACTTATTTGCTTATTTGTACACAGTTTTGTTTTTCAATGTATCTTTATTTATACATTTATTTCCCCCATAGGATGAGGAAACGCAGCATAAGTCCTGCTCAGGGAGAACAGGGAACTGAAGAGGCTTTAATTGCAGATGGTTGGAGTCAGTACTCGTATCCAGATGGCACAGGCAACAAGAAGATGAAACTTGACGGTGTGTGAAAGCTTGCAGACATTGGTACCTTCTTGCTGCTGTATTATATTGTGCATTAGGTATCCCTTTGGAAATGAGAGGTATGTTGAGGGGAAACTGGGCAAGTGGCATTGTGATTAATTATTACATCATAAAACGCAGTAGGTAAAGTTAAGCACGCTTAATTTAATATTTATTGTTATTATCATTTCCCCCACTGAAGTTAGACACTGAAGCCCAAGCAGATGGGCAAAATGCCTTCAATTTCTTTTTTTCTTTTAAACAATATTGTACAAACAAACATTTATGCCGGATATTAAGCTGAGGAGAATAAAAGATTTTTAGATTTTTCAGAAAGATTTTGCTGTTTTCATTCCAACTAATTGAAGATGCAACCATTGAGATAAGATGAATAAAATACTTTTCTTTAATTTGATGAATTTGAGAAAAAATTAATTGGCGACATGGGCCAATTGTATTTAAGATGAAATGTCTTCACCTTACCGGCTCTCCTGGCCTCATTTTGTCTTTTTATTCTGCATCGTTAATCATGTCAAACGAGGAACAATACATGCTTCAAGACGAGAGCAAATCTTTATCACTGTTTTGTAGATATAAGTGGACAGGCGAATGTTGACGCTGCCGAGAGCAAGACTTCAGAGGAATGGCTGAAGACAAAGTAGGTGAAAAGCACTTACGGTAATTTATGATGACACTGTTGTCCTACATACTCTGTTTCAAATCTGTTAATTGTTTTATTCTGTAGTGATGGATCACATTCAGCTGGGTTAAATCCTGCACTCGATGGCACAGATCCAGGCACTGATGCTGACGGGACAGTCACCTGGCGGCAAGCTGCAACTGGGAGGAAAAGTCAAAAGAACAAGAAAAAGAAGTCTGAAGGTGTGTTCATCAGTGAGGATTATCCCTTTGGATCTGACTCAACACCTTAATTGGAGGTTACCTTTCAATATACTCAAGGTCTCTGTACAAGCAAGAATATGAAAAAATAATGCCAAAACTGTTATAAAAGCAAATCTGAGTTTATTTATTAAATAGAAAAGCAAAAAACGCATAAATGCTTCCATTGTCCAAAATCAGTGGTGTAAAGCTAAAATGTACAGCCAAAGACGCACTTTGAGGGGAGAGGGGAAGGGGAGTGCTACGCCAAGTATAGTTTTGTAGAGGAGCAGGAGCCAGTGACGGAGCCGTCTGGTATGGAGGGATGTCCAGTCTACCAGGTTATATAAGTCGCAGTGGTGAATGGTGGAGGAAGCGCCAGTCGCAAAGCGGATGGCGGAGCGGTGAAGAGTATCCAGTTTCTTGAGGGTGGATTGAGATGCTATACCATAGATGGTGTCACCATAATCAAATATGGGCAGGATGGACAATTTGATAAGTGTATGTTTTGCTGGGCGGGTGAAAGAGGCCTTGTTGCAGTATAAGAAACTCATGCGAGCTTTGAGTTTTGACTGTAGGTGCTTGATATGGCTGGTGAAGGAGAGGGACGAGTCCAACCAGAGGACAAGATATTTGTAGCAGGTCACAAACTCCAGTTCAGACCCGTCAGCACAGAGGATTTTGGGGGTAATGGGAGCTACAGGGTTGCCGTTCACATCTTGTCTATGTGTACAACTTTAAGAGGCCAGTTAAAGTTTCCAACTGGTTTAACTAAAAAAAACAGTTAAACCTGTTCTTGTTGCAACACTACAATCACATTCAACTTGGAGTAGACCTGCTGGTTAAACTCAAATGTTGCTTTTGTTTATCATAATTGGAAAAGACCAAAACTAATGCCGATGAGTAATACTGATGTTAAAACATTGGGCATCATAACAGAATCTAAGGCTGCGTGGAGTTGCTTTGAGTGATGCGCTAATGTGATAACTTTCTGTACAGGGATGGCATTTATTTTTGGGTGTTGCTATGACTGTAAGTAAATGGTGCATAAAATTAATTGTGAGAGGGATTTGAATATTGGTACCAAATTCTGTGGTGGTCTAATTGTGTAAAAGAAAAAAAAAAAGTATAGTCAATACCATTTGTGTGAATAAAATCTTTTACTTTCAGTTTAAATATAATTAAGATTAGGCTACCAGGTATACTACAGGTACTGCTTTTCTTGCAATCTAATCTTTACTTCTTTTTATACAGCAACAGAATCTACAACATCATTGTTTGAAGTCCCAGAAGTTTGGTAGCAAAAGATGAACAGCTGTCCAGGATACTGCTCCAGACTGGGTTCCTGCTCAGCATCTCTTCCAAAGCACTTTGGGGCTCTTTTCCTTCAGGGTCTCGCAGCACATGGAGTGCTGCATGCCCCAAATTCATTTGTTCACTCACAGCTGTGAATGCACTGTCCAAAGCTACCAGCCAAGCTACTTGACGAAAGAAAACAGAAGCCATAACAGCTGCCATATTTTCATCCAACACCAGAGGAGCAGGCACCTCTCTGGAGTAACGCACACAAGTACTCTCCATAGATCTAGAAAATATAAACTAAGAATTTATTGCTCACTCTTTTATGTGTTCAGACGGGAATCTGCCACCACAGCCATGCAGTCACTTTGGATTCATTCATAAATTTTAATGACTGTCACGTCTAAATTAGTCTTACATTTTGTGAGTGTGCGTTTGTGTGCAGGTTTGTGCATGAGAGAGATGTACTTTTCTCTAGTGTTTGTATCCCGGAGTCAGTTTCATAAAACTAGATAAAATGCCACTTGATGGGTCCGTACAGTAAAATGTCAGGTTTATTTTTTATTCATTTTTGTCTTCTTTTTTTTTCCTTCCCATTTTTAAGAAAGTTGTCAACTTCTCCATTTTTATCAGACGTGTTAGCTTATCAATGATGTGATTTATTGTTGGTGGCATTTTCTTGACTCTACATGAGAGGTGCTTGTGTATTTTTTTTTTTTGTACAGAACTGTTTTTCTTTACCTTTTTTGTGTTCAGTGTTTTGTAATCATGTCAACTTGCAACAATGTCAGTATATTGTAATACAAAAGGAGTAAATGTTAAGATGGATACATTTTGTATGAGAAAGTTTAAAACAATCCTTAAATACTGGGGAGGGGAAAAAATTAAAGTGTTTCTTAGCAACTTGTTTCAACAATTTCTGTTCTCAAACTAACAAAGTCACTTTTTTTTTTTTACCTTTCCATTTAAAGCCTTATGGGTTTAAAAAAAAAGTGTACAGGTCTTGATGATGTTTTGGCAAAATGTCAACATGAAATAGTTGAAGTGTGCTCCAGACACAACTGATTCACACTTTGTTAAAATTGAATTCAATTATAAATTTTTCTGTTTCAAATTTCAGTTCTTACCAGAAATTTTTTTTTTTTTTTTAACTGCCACTGTCATAAATGCACTATTCCTGAAATGTGTAAACTCAGTTATAGTGAAGAAAACAAGCCACCTTTAAACGTAGGATGTCTATATTTCCATTGAAAGCAGTCAATTATGAGACCATGGATCATTCTTCTCTGTGTGGGGAGCAGTATGCACTCCTCTTCACAAGGGTTAGTAGGAATGGAAAAAAAGGCAAGTGCAGCCTCCACGTTGGAGCTTTTTGTTGGTTGGGGAACAACAAAGAAAAAAGGTTTTCTGGGGAAACGGTTAACGGATATATTTCCATCAATAAAAACCAGCGGCTTTATTTTAAATCATTTGGTAGTTCCAAATGACAGGAGTGTCCAACAAGTAACCCAGCAGGGAGATTAGGAGGTAGGATTTATTTATTACTTTTGTGCATATTTCTGATTTAACAATCCATGAGATGTGATATGGGCCAGATGTCCGAGACCTGTGCTCACAGCCCAGCACTGTTGATGACCTGTTCTCTCGTCAGATGGGAGCAAGTTTTACACACAGCACTTGTGGGATTTGTTTGAAAAGAGTCTATAGAGGACGTGACGAATGTTATGCTGCCTGCTCCATAATCCAATATGTTTTTCAACGAGTCAGCGATGCTTTATGGAGGCACAGACCGGCCAGCTGTATCCTGACTCCCCAGCTGCTCAATGCTGGTGCAGATGGCGATGGTTCCTCCTGGTGCATGACAATACTTCTCTGCCTCGCAGGCCAGTTCTTAGGCAGCTCTTAGATGACAGAAGAATTGATGCCAGTGAGAACCTCTACCACATTATACATCAGGCACCCAAAGCTGCTCAGTCCTGCAACAGATTGGTTGACGTTTGATCCAGTTCTGGAAAACAATCCCTCCAGTTCAACTTTTGCAGTCAAAAGTCTAGATGTAATCAGGTATGAAAACTGGCACATGGGTGCCCAAGTTTGATCAGTCTTTACTGTTCATTCTTTATTTTGTGTGTGATATAGCCATATGTCTAACTTCATTTACCATTCTTACATTGATTTTCTCCCAGTTGCACAATGTACATCTAAAGATTTGCAACTTGAATATTTTTTTCAATGATCTGATCTGTGAGTTTATACATAATTTTTAAGTATTTTGTTAAAAAACAGGATACAAAATATTACTTTTGGCTCTTTCCGTGAAACTGATGAGCCAAAGAAAATTGTACTGCATTCACTAAGCATTCTTTTATCTAAAGTGATTTGAAGTGAATGACAGACTGAGGCAATGTGGGGATTCAGCATTTAATTTAATAAAAACTTGGGCGTATAAAGTGGGGAAATTGGAGATCCCACTTAACCTTCTGAGGCAAAGCTGCCCCTAAAAATACTTCACTTTTAATTCAGTGATTCAACTCCCAAGTCATTCAGGAATTACAGATCTTCTGGACATTTCATTGATTTATTTCCCATTTTTCCTCAAGATCCATGTTTGATTTGCAAAAGACACAAACCAGGATGGTGGCCGTTCGCACTGTAAAAGAGATCGGACAAGAATATAGGACGGGCAGTATTTAACAATAGTGCAGGTTAGGCCAGTGATGCTTTTAAGCTTCCTTACATGGTGTGTCCACGTAGCAAAACCACAGACAAGGTGCCATCTGGGAGGGATCGGAAGGCCTTTCCCAGCCAGCGATCCAGCTTCTTCATCATGAGATCCATTTCCTGATCCTGCATGTTACACATTAGAGTCTTTATTACGTAGGTGTTTCAAAATAGCAAATCACAAGTGCTACATGATGGAGTAGATCCTTGCTTTTGACACCAGTAATAAAGTTCAGGATGGATCAGCACACCTGTTATCGTCATCAATAAGACCATGTTGTCTTAGTAAGACTTCAAAATATTTAACACATTTACACTGCTTTCAGACACAAAACCTGGTTGTGAAAAGAAAATCTAGTCACCAGTGAATAAACACCAGCCAACAATCAGACTCATTCATACTACAGTAAATGCTGAACCTCTCCTGTCTTCTTTGGTCTTTCCTGGCTGCTCCTGTCACTTTCCCGTCATTACTGGCTTAAAATCCAAACTGCTCACAAGATCTTCAAGACTTGCCACCCACATGTTACCCCAAATGGAACTACACCATTCAAAACATGTCCAGGTGTCTCGCCCGTTGCTACCCTGCCTCTGAAAAAAGAGATGTGTCAGAATCCAGCCAGTGCTCCCTCAGTGCTCTGCCCGCAGCTGCTGCCAGGGTGTTGTCCACCTGCTGACCTCCACCACAGCTGTTATGCCCAATGAAAAACTCACTGATACTCAAGCGATGACAATGATGATTGATGCCATGACTTTTGTTTTGTTTTTTTTTAAAGAAAGACATCTGTTTCATGGAGAATTTCAAATATATTGTCATAAATGACTGTATCATCAGCACCTCTAATCTGCAGAGAGGTGTATTTTCCAGCATGAGCAGCTAGAATTCTCTTGATTCTTTTGTCATTCCAGTTTCCTGCCATATCTTTTTCCAAACACTGCATTGTCTTAAAGACTGTCTGAAAGGGGTTTTAGATGAGTTAATCAAATGGATAACAGCAATATCTCCTTGACAAAGGTAATTCCAGCCCATGCTCAAGTTTCTCTTAGAGCCATTGAAACTCTTCCTTAAGTTTCCACCGTAGTATGTGTTCATGCTTTTATACGTTAGACTTTGTTAAGCAGGACTGCTCTGCAGGCGTATAGTTTTGTCTGCTCATTAAAGAAAAACTCAACGATCAAAAGTCAGATGAATCACAGCTTCAACATTAAAGGAATTCCACATCACCTACAGCCTTTTTCTCTCCTCTATTTTCTCTCTGCACTACAAATGAGTTGGAACAAAATAAGTCCAAACCCTGAACTCAAAACCATCCGTCTTCAAGAGAAGATGGAAAGATTAAAAGTAGATTTTATAAGACTAAAATATAATTTGAACTAAAATGATTAGTTAACTTTCTACCAGGACGAATTAGTTCAATCTAATCTATACCTGAGAGCTGTTGTGTGTGTAGGTCATTCTCTGCTCATCTGCTGCTTCCTCATCTGCATCCACTGCAGTCACTGCTGTTGTCATGGCAACCCATGAAGGTAAGTGAGGTGGAGTCAGGGATGGACAAATGAGGTAGTTGTCCTTCAGCAGATCTTTAGACGAGCTGAGGGCGCAATGTTTTCCCTCTGAACTCTTAAACTCTGTCAAACAAAACACTCTGGTTAGGAACGGAAACTTTGTATAAAAAATCCACAAAATGTCTTTTACTCACTTATGCATGCATGCTTTGCATGTTTTTCATGTTTGTCAGGTAGTATGACACTCTCCACAGCACCAAAGTGGCCAAAGGTCTCTCTGACAGTCTCCTCGTGTAATTCTCGAATCTTAATTTCAGCAGGAGGGAACCCATTCTCGGCTCTTGCAGGAGTGACATTTGAGCACTTTCCGTCCAATATATGCCCATTAACCTTTGTAGAAATGTTTACACGCTGAGCCATGTGGTGACTCAGTTTAACAGCGAACACGTAATTTGCGTTGAGGCTGTCGGCCGTTAAAGCATCGAGATTCAGATCCAGGTCCAACAGTGACTCGTGTACTGGCCTCTGCACCTAGGATGTGCAGAAATACAAAAGTCTCCAAAGCTTCGGACGTAACTGTGACATAAATAGGATAAAAAAGGCAGCGAAAGAGGAAAAGAGGGCAGGACAGTTACCTTGAGGGGCTGGCCCAGCCAACTGAATCCACTGAGAGTTTTTAAAGCGAGCGTTGCTCCTTCCAGCAGCTCATACTCTACCTCTGCATGGACCTGTAGACCAGACATTTGCAGAGCATGTGTTAACTATAAAGCACATCCTAACACAGTGGAAAAGAGGCAAGTAACTATGTGCAAATGTGTGTTTGTTTTTAAAGTACACATAGATGCGACATACCCGAACACTTGTGTTCAACAATTTGATTCTTCGAACTGGTCCACAACAACTAAACAGCCGCTTCACTTCCTTCTTTGTGACTCCTGCAGGAAACGGCCCCGCAAACACCACACACATGTCCCGGAGATTAGCACACACCTGGGGGATAAACGCAAGTCTTAGGTTGTATTTCTGCAAAGTCCTATGTTAAAGAAAGTGAAGAGAAGGAGAAAAGCCTCACACTCCGGTACAGCTGCTCCTGTTGAGGGAAGTCTGTCGTCAGGGGTTCTGAGAAGGTGGAGAACTGGAGGACGGAGAGGAAGGGACACTTCGTCTGTCTCCTAAAAGATGCCAGCATCTGAAAAAATAAAGAGAAACAGAGGAAGGAGAGTTTAGAGAAAGATAGTGGTGGCAAAAACCGGTCAAAATGATGAAAGTTCATTTTTCACCTCTTTGTCAGCGCTGTACCACCGCTGATTGGACAGTTCCAGTGTAATGTCAGCACGCTTTCCTAAATAGAGCACCGACCGGCCACATCTCTCTAGCACGTCAGCAAACCTGCACAAGACAGATGATCTGTGAAACTCACGCAGTTTCACATTTTGATGGAGTTGTGACAGATAAAAAGTTCTTTTAACTTTGTAAATGTACAGAATGTGTTTAAAGAGGTCTGCAGAGGCATCTCATTTCATTTGCCTGCACCTCATTATCAGCACATACAAGTTTACTACCAAATATTGCACATCCACATCTACTCAATAGACTCAAAAGGAGGAGAGTTCATGGCCTCTGCTTCAAGGAATTACATTTTTTTTGTCTTAATATAGCTGTTCATTTTGACCTACACTGTAAAACCGCATTTCCAAGAAAGTAAATAAGCCTTGTTTCAAGAAAAAAAAAAATCAAAAGACTATTCTGTTAGTTTAAAAAATTCTAGCCAACAGTTTTTCTTACCCCACTGGCAAAAATAGTTCTGCTTAAAATAAGCCAATTTTGACTAGATTTATATAATATTAGGCTTATTTCCAGAGGGGCTGTTTGTGCAGTAAAGTAATAGATGTTAGATGTTATTTTACCTCCAGAATGTTAAACATTTCTATGAGTCTTTTCGCTTGGGGCAGAGAGCAATGCAGCCAACAAGCCTACAAACTACGTCCTGACCTCAAACCTTTTAAGCCATATGGAAAATCCGAACCTACTTGGCCTCCTGATTATTCAGTTTGGTAATTTTCTCAGAGAATGGCAAGTTAAAGAGAACTGGCACTGAGATGGAGGCCTATTTGTCAACATACCTTTTCAGCACTGATAGAAGATGACACAGTAAAAGGTAAAGTTTCTTTTTTCATTTTTGCCATCTTGTCCATTTTATTGGTGTTTAAGCCACTCTTTTTGTCAAGTGTGACATTCTGTCTTCACATGAATTCAGTGTCACTACATCTACGTCATAAACCCGAGTAAAATCCTTCACATAAAAACACACTCAGAGACGGGCAGGATGACTAAAACCAGGTCTTTACTGCAGCTAAATGTTTTTATCAGTCTTTTCATAGCTACATCACCCCTGTATGAGCGAAAAGGATTCTATTGATCCTCCGTGGAGAGTTATTAAATGTTTCTATTTTGGGGTGTGACATTTTTGACTGTAGTACAGAATTTTTAAAGCCCAGAGGAAAGATGTAGTTTACCAGAGCTGGTGTTAAAGTGAAGTACAGTGTCAAAGAGGTGTAAGAAACTCCATAGCATTTATACCTGTGGCTTGGTGTTGGTTCAGGAGCACAGTCGTGAAATTCGTCCACTACTGTGTATCCCCACAGGTCCTCCAAATGAAGCTCCACAACCTGATCATAAATGAAAATATTTGCTTATCTTTCTGTGTGGGTGTATGAATGTCAGTGTTTTCTGAAAGTCCTTTGCTACCTGCCGAGGCCCTGTTTTGATAAAGTACTGGGCCAGGTTCAGGGCTGCCACCGCATCTTCGGTGGGATTATGACCCCTGTTCTCTTCAGATTGGATTTGCCTCCTGGGATGTGAGTGAAGAATCAAATTACTAACCGTGCAGAGTGAGTGAGTGAGACTTTCAGAGAAAAAATAAAAAAAAGGACTCACTTTAGCACCGTCTCAGCCAGAACTTTGAGCTTGAATTTCTGACCTAACTCCCTCCTGTACAGAAGTGTGGTGTCAATGACATGTTTGTGGATGAGCTGCGGGAGAACAAAGACAGGTCAAATCTTTAAAAAGTGTGACATTACCTTTGAAATGAAACTTAAAGGAGCATGAAGCAGGATTGAGGCAGGATTTATGAAAAAAATTCATCTACGTTTTACGTTTTCTAGTAATAATGTCAGATGAAGCGTTCCAAACCAAAACGAATGAGCCCTCTAGTGTATCTCTCCGTTGCCTTGAACAGGCTGTGTGCTGCAAAATGTGCTGCAATTCCGGGCCGGAATTTCCCGCGCTGTCCTGTGGATGTGACGTCACATGACGCTGCATGCGCGTTCTCCCCGTTCTCCCGTGCCGGCTTCACTGTTGGCTGCAGTACCCCCGTCAGCCGTCGTGGCGAAGGGTGGCGCTAATGAGTCTCATTTCTTATAAAGGAGCCTCATTCTCCTTTTAAAAGTTGAAATCAGATACCTCATTTTAAAGGGGCCCTATTATAAAAAACATGTTTGTTCTTGCTTTAACATATACAAAGTGGTCTCCCCTCAGCCTGCCAACTCAGAAGGAGGAAAGCAACCAAATTCTGCAGTGTCTGTACAGCCGCCCGGATGAGCCATCCAGTGTGATGTGGCTTCTACGAGCCGTTCAGATTCTGCTCCCGTCGTTGCGTAACGACGGGAGAGATTTGCATAGGTTGGCCTCCGATGCGTGAAACCACGCCCACAACTAACTCTGGCCGGAACAACAACAACAACTCCGCCGGCCGGAGCTTCTGCCAAATTTTACCTAGCGGTGTATCGTGATGGCGTCTGTTTGAGCTAGACATGCAAATTGCTCTGTTGTTGGTTGTAAAAACCAACACAAATGACTGTATTCTGTCTTTGTGCCCTCCCCTGCTACGCGTCATTCAGGCAGCCAATCAGCACAGAGCCTCATTATCATAGCCTCCCCGCCCACTCGCATAGATAATGAGGTTAGAGAATGGGAAGATAAAGACATGGCTCACAGGCTGAATTTCTAATTTATTTGGCAAAAAAAAAATCAAAAGCTTGTTTTGAGACATTCAAGGCCTGTTTTAAATAGGTATTAGATGCCACAATACGTGCCCTTTAAGTTCTTAAGTTTAATCAAGGTTGGAGACTTTGATAAAAGTTATTTATTTCATCTTCCACATTATTAAACTTTGAAATGCAATTAATTTTGTTTAGTTTTTTTCTGCAATACAATCTTACAAAATATAAACAATACACTGACCTTACTTATAGCAAGCTTAACCTGCATGAGAGTCAGCACAGTTTCAAAGTCACTCACTTTCAGAGCCATGAGATCATTGTTGAGGGAATGGCCCACAAGAACAGCGTCGCCTGGCAACAGCCTCCTGAGTTTTGCTTGAACATCCCGCAGGGTGGTGGTGATTGGTTGCAACATCGCTGCAGTGACACCAGAGAACCTGTCAGGAGTCACCCAGTAATGTTGGGAGCAAAAATGTGTTTTAACATTTGAACAGAGTGCGACGATGTCAACACAATGAACATCTTGAGTCACGTCCCCTTACCTTTACGTATAAGATGGGATCAATGTGTAATACAAGCTGAATACAATATGAAGCTATGTGTAATGTGTTATGTAATGTGACCACATTCTGACTGTAGCAAACCAGGACAGGATGTTGCTCATGAGGCTTTATGTTTGTGTGTGTTATTTACTGGGTGAGGTAGTTCAAGATACGGTTCGGAGGTTTCACCAGATCGTCCAACAAACAGTTCCCATCACTGTCCACCAGAGAGACGCGAGTCAGCTCATACCCCTTCTCTGTTAGACACTGAAATGCAACACAAGTGCATCAACAAACAGTTTGGAACAGCAGTAGGAATGTTATAATTCAACTTATAATAATAATACATTTTTACTGAATCTTTCCTGATGGGTTTGTTTATCATGCTAAGCATCATGGCCAAACAATTCCACTTTGGTGTCATTTGTTTAAAGGACGTGGCTCCAGAAGTCTTGGGGTTTATTCAGATACGGCACTTGCACCCTTCAGTCGTGCTGCTATATTTTATTTTAGAAAAAGGAGGCTTTCTCCTGGAAAAAGTATGCCATCTAACTGAGTCTACCAAACAAGCAATACTTATTGTGTCTATTGTAGCTCTTGGTTTTTTGGTTGTTTTTTTTTTATAATCATAGCACAGTCTCACTGTGTGTATCTTGAGAGTAATACATTTGTGAAGTCTTTCTCAATGTTACATGATGGACTCCAAATTGTTGTGAATGTGGCCTTGCAACCCTTCCCAGGCTAATGTGTAACAACAACTGATTTGCTACAATCATTGCTGATCTCTTTCCTCCTTGGCACTTGCATGCTTCAGACCAGGAAACTGCAGAAACTCATCTTTATAACACCAGCTGAAGTCCAACTGATCAAGTGCATTTGACTAGATTAGATAAGGGTGTCGTTATCTTTAAAAACACTTTTTTCTGAGTTTTGATTTCATTTTTAAAAATAAAGTGTAATATGTCACGAGTTAATGCTCATCTGAGGTTGCATTAACTATTTTTTAGACTTGTTTCAGACCAAACTGAAAAAGGGCATATTTCCTTTTTCAAAAAGAAGATGCAAATAGGATTCCACAGTAAAGGTGAAAATCAATCATATTATTGAGATCATCTCACCATTTCACAGTCAAGTCCATAGAGAGGGCTGGTGTCATTAACACAGTCAAAGCTGTCTGTACAAACAAAGTCCTCAAAGCCCGGCATTCCTGCATCCCAAGAAAAGAACAAAACAAGAGGTGATAAGGTGCAGATGACATCCACGCTAAACCACTAAATCTGAAAATACATCTTGTGCCGACTATATCAGTGCTTTCGTATCCCAAACTGAGCTTAGGGTATGGATAGATATGAAACTATAGAGTATTTTAATAAGAGCACACACATGAAATGCTCTAAGAAAAATATGACGTATGCAGTAAATGATTGTGGAAGTAAGAAGATTTGAAAGTAATGATTGCTGTTCACATGAACATGATTCAGAGGTGGTTGCTTCATTCTGGTAATTCATCGTTAAAAACACAGCGTTTTGCACTGGCTTTACCTCCAACTTGAGCATGCTAACTTGGGAGGGGGGCTTGTGCTTGGGGCACATGACTATGAGAACACTGACTTGTTTTATAATATAGTTAGGGCTTTGCTCTAGCTATATTGAACCTGGGTCCTCCAAATCCAAGTCCACCTCTGTAACCGCTAAACTACCACTTGTGTGCCCTTGGAAACTGGGTTTTTGATCTAATTCATATTGGCTAAATAATATAAAAAAGTAATGAAAATGAAAACCTTCCTCACCCTTGACAGGGTAGCGATTCTTAATCATCTTTTCCTCGGTGAGAACATACGCAGTTAATCCTCGCCTCTGTGTCCCGAACATGGTGATGACTGGATGTTGTTTAAGAGCTGCAGCAGTACACAAGAAAGCATGAATAAAGAGGTAAGTACAAGGCCAAATAAAAAAAAAAAAAAACAACAATACAACAGTCTTTGAGAGGCACTGTGGGTATTTCATGACGCAATTACATTCTGACTAATACACAGAAGTACTAGAAATAAGACCAGCACATTACTGATGACACTACAATTATGTACGCACACAATTCTAACCTTTATGCAGAGTTTTATCTGGTTCTGAAACAGAGGAACCGTCCGCTTGAAGAACTTCACTGCTGAAGATCCCAGAAGCTATGTTGTTAGATGACGGAGTGAAAGTGACCCTCTGTAAGTAACAAGTGGAAAAAGAAAATCCAAAACACTGACACTACAAAAATATGTTTTCTCTTCCATAATTCTAATTTTAACAGTCTATCCGGTGACCTACTGTGGTGTAGTTGGTCCGAAGGTGTTCCATGGTGAGATAGTTCTTGTAGAAGTGACTCTGTGTCAGCCCCTCCACAATCACAACATTTACACCTTGAATCTTTTTTTGATGACGGATACGGCACCAACTGGTGGAAGCAAGAGATCATGGACAAAGAGACGACATTGAACAATGAGAGATGTAGTTTGCTGGTCCACTGACTGTAGCAACACGGACACCGTCTTAGCAAATAGTCTGGTTAGTTTGGGGCAAAAATGGGGTCAAGGCTGCAAATTATGATTAACATTTGAGCCAATGTTTTTCTGTTTATTTAGGGTCCAATAAAGAAAAAAATGCAAGGAGCCCAAAAATTTAGGTAGGCGAAGGGTCCAAAACGACCACACCCACTTTTTGCACGCAACATTCTGTATCTCAGCTCCTGAAGGTCGTACAGAGTTGACTTTGGGCTCAAAAGATGCGGGAATGACACATTTATATTAGTGTTATGAAGAAACATATGGCCTAAAACCTTTACTTTTTGGGATATTCAAGAAAAACCCTTTTTTTATCACTGAATTGATCAATACCCAAGCCACTTCAGCCAAATCTGCTCATGAAGGCCATGCAGTTTGTTTGGGCCAAAGTTCTAGATCTACTCATGGGGCATAGGCCCCTACTAGTGTTTAAGTTGAGTCATTGTTAGAAGATGGGGACCCCAACAACCACCTAAGAAACAGAGCAAACCATGTGAAGCAAAATGATCTAGTCAGAGTTCTTACGGAAAGGTGACACGACTGCCATCAGGGATTACCTGGGCTGTTTGATGCCTCTAGTTTTCCCCAGAGCAGCAAAATGCAGCAGCTCTGTCAGCTCAGTCAGTGTGATCGGCTGTTGCAGGTGGTCGGCCGGTACTGAGACCCTGGCTTGACCAGAGCGACGTCCACGTTGCAGCACTTCATCATCTTCCTGCCCTGTCTTCAGTCTCTTTGGTTTCTCATATGATGCAGGGTCGCTGTTCTTCCTCTTCTTCCTGTCGCTCATTGCTGCGAGGGATGAGCACGGCTCCATGTCCAAGCTGAAACACATACAAACATATGTGAATGTCTTGCTTGGACATTGTACTTGTATAGCTGATTATACATTCTTATTATACTGATGTATGTCAGTAACAATGATAATCAGCAGAACTGAAAAGACTGAAACAATGTCAAACATCTATTTCAGCAGTAGTTAAATACATTTTTAAAAAGTACTTTACAGTATGTTAATCAATGCAACGTATCAACTGGATACTGTGACGAGAAAAGTATTGGCAAACATCAGCCTACTGTTCAACATGTTATAAACTCTTAAAATCGTTAAACCCTAATCGTTTTTACCAGGAAAAAGGCTCCATCTGGTTAAACGATCAGTGATTTCAACAACAGTTTTGTGGTTCATAAGAGCAACATAGAAACCCCTCAAAGCTAAACTCCCTAAAAACTGTTTACAAGTTACACCCACATGTATAGTGTCTGAATAGTCCGTCAGATATGCGTGAAAATAGTTACGAGGGTATAATATTAAAAATACCGGATCTTATGAGTCCAGGAGAAGCCACCCTAATGTTTTAATATTGACATTCTTTAAAAAACACATTGCCACCGCATGTTTCAGTGCAGTGCAGTTTTGTGAAGTGGAAACTGTTAGTAGCATTTCCTTTTTTGTATCTTCAAAAATAAAATCATGCTGTCTAGTAGAACGATCATGTTGTGGACAATATCTTAATTTCACGTTTTATTTCTGGTAGATATATATGCTTTCTTCACGTGCTTACCGTCTAAGAATCAAGAATCTTTGCTGTTATTATGAAACCATAACAACATTTTGTATCGACTCCCGGCTTAAAGGCACACCGGTAACATTTTTAATCTAAATATTCAAGAAGAACGAAGTCTAAAATAACTAATAATTGACATGTTTACATAAAATACAGAAAGTGCAACTAGTGCAAATTCTAGCTGTGAAATTTACGTGCTGCTTCTGAAGAAAATAGTTCAGAAAAACCGGTTACCGAGGATTTTATTTTGAAGAAAAATACTGAAACCGGAAGATCAGCGCGTTCACTGCACTGTCGGTTACCTGACGGTTACCTCCCGGTTTCTGCGCTCGACCCTGCGCCCTGGCAGACCAAACTAATCGGCTTCGAGTTTTTCATCCGCGTTTAAAAAAACAGCGCGATATTTTTTTTCTTTTAATCGCACATTTCACAGCTGTGGCAAGAGTGTGTGATTGCTGAGATACTAACGTTAACATCACAATTGCATCGCAATTATGTCTACAAAAAAACTGGCGATGTGAGTAAATGAGTTTGCAAGGTGGCTTTACAGCTACTGTAACCCAAACAACAAAGAAGTATTTTTTGTAGTTATGTTTTTGTTTAGATGGATCTAACTTCAAACCCTCTTCACAGGAAATTAGGATTATTGAGGAAACGGAGCAAAACTCCATCTGAGGCAAAGAAATCTTTGATATCTAGTAAGTGTGATTATCTCAAACAAACTGACTTTTTCCATGTGCAATACTGACCGAAACGTGCAATACCTGTATGTTGTCTTCCTGTTTGTGTCCTTTTAGAGATTATTTATTTGTATAGTTGTTGTTGTTTTAATATATCTATTTTTTAAACCATGCACCTAAAAGAAGATAGCATCCAATTTCGTTGTACCTGTACAAATGACAATAAAGACATTCTAATTCTAATTATAATTATAATCTCTTAAAGCATTGTTTTATCTCAATAACAATAGATTTCTAGGTAATTATTATTTTAAATTCTTTCAGATCAGATATTTTCATACTTGATTGTGATTGACTTTGAGTCCACTTGCTGGAAAGAAAGAAATAACAGTCAAGAAATTAGTAAGTAACATTATATTTAAGATTTATATTTTGTCATTATTATTTCTTTGTCCCATATGTATTGATGCCAACATCAGTCCACCTTTTTATTTCTCCCCCCTTGCAGTTGAGTTTCCTGCTGTTCTGCTGAACACATCAACTGGGGAAGTTGAGTCTGAGTTTCACGCCTACGTTCAGCCCCAGGAACATCCCATTCTCTCTGAGTTCTGCACTGAACTCACAGGGATCACACAGGTTTGGTGCACAGGGAAAACCGCTTGAATTCTGAGACAGACAGCTAATATTTATTTTTTCTATTTCACCTAACAGCTGAATATCTGTATCTCACAGGACCAAGTTGAAGCAGGTCTCCCCCTTCACATATGTCTGTCACGGTTCAACCGGTGGCTCCAAAGACTGCGGCTCGAGTTGGGAGTGGTGTTTCCAGACAAACTGCAGACATACTCGGCCCCTTTACCCTCTCAGAAACTTAGTACCTTCCTTACGTGGTCAGGTAAATGTTCTTTGCATTGGTCCACATCTCTATATGATCAGTGTTTCCACTGTATTTTTCTTAGCAAACTACAAAAGCATCACTACAATCAACTCAAAGAATTTAAGGACTTGGCAAGATCAAACAAAGCATCACAGATTCTGTTTTGAAAACTGCTAATGAAACTATTAATGTAAAAAATATTACTAATTTGAATGTGCTTCCATCTATCAGACTGGGATCTTGGAGTTTGTTTGCAGTATGAGTGTAAACGCAAACAGCTTCATAAACCTGATGTTCTGAATAGCTGGATTGACCTCAGAAGCACATACAGGGTAAGTTCCATATTAATCACTGTGTCTTCTGACCTGCCCTGTCTTTCAGGCCCTTCTGTTTATGTTTTCAGTCAATAAAATACCCCAAACACTTACAGTTGATACAGATATCTTAAGTCAACAGAAAATAGTAGCATGCATAATTGTATGATTAGGATTACAAAAATCATCAATTATTCTCTTTTGAGATATAAATAGAAAATACATTTGAAACTACTCGGAGGTTAATTGGATGAATATCAATGATCTCTGCCCATCTTACCTTCTATAACTTATTTTCTGCATCTCCAGCTTTTTTACAACAGGAAACCCAGAGGTCTGAATGGGGCTCTTCAGGATCTAGGGATACAGTTTGCTGGGAGAGAGCATTCTGGTACCAATTAAATAAAAATGATGTGCCAAATATAATTCTGCATATGAAACACACACTGTTTATCATTCCTCCGCGTTTGCTTCCACCTCAGGTTTGGATGATGCCCGAAACACAGCTGGGCTAGCAGCAAGGATGATGAGGGATGGGTGTGTGATGAGGATCACTCGGAGCCTGGAGCGGGTGAGTTGCCCCCCAGCGACGTCCGTCATGAACCCCAACACCTGAAATCTCAGCTGAGACTTTTAAGCAGGAACTTTGTCGTGCACAAATTATTAATGTATACAACACATTTTAACATCTTGTTTTTAGTTTTCTTTTTAGTTTATTTTAATTAATAAATGAAAATAACCAGTTGGGTGTTTTTTCTTTATGAGAACTTTTGAATTTTACATTTTCAAGAAAAGCCAATGTACAAGGCTCAAGGAGTAAGTTTAGAGATAAGATAAGTCAATTTGAGGATACACAGGTGTCAATTCTCTATCATCCAGATCATTGTGGTCCTCAAAGGCTTGAATCAAAGGTAGCTAGACAACTTTTGGTAGTTCTTGAAGATGTTTCACCTTCCACTAATAAAGAATCAGATAATTTTATTGATCCTGGGAGAAATAGCTTTTGTTACATCTGCATGTATGTTCAGAGAAAGCAATAATTATTAAAAAATAAAACAAAATATACAATGCTATATAAAATAAGAGTGTTTGGTTATTAAAGAGGTGGATATAATTACTGTACATAGAATTAGCTAAGCAATCTACCATAAGAAAAAAAATATTGCACATGATACTACTGCACTTAGTAGCAGTGATTTGGTACTACTAAGACGGAAATTGCTCATTAAATAGAAGCAGGGTATTGCACCTATTGTGTAGGTGTGTGACAGATGAGGAAGCGAGAGAGTCTGATGGGGAGGAAGGATTGTCTTTGGCCCTCCCTGGAGCACTTCCAGACAGACCACAACACTGGAGCGGATAATCGTCATTAAGCCTGGACAATATTCTTCTTTTCAGCCACGGTCTCTTAAGCTGTCAAGATCCTCACCCACCACTGAGCTGCCTTCCTGATCAGCTTATTAAGCCTCCTGGTGTCAGCCTCTTTTATGCTGCCATCCCAGCACACCACAGCGCAGAAAAACTCATTGAAAGATCAGTCTCCGTAGGAAGTAGTCTACTTTGACCCCATGTGTAGGTGGACACAGAGGACCATCAAGTTTATTTTGCATGTGCCCTTTACGATACCTGTAGTCCTGAACAATCTCCACATTCTCTCCTAATGGACAGAGTAGTATCAGGAAATGGTGATCTTCTCAGGCCTACCACTAGTTCTTTAGTCATGTCGATGATGAGCTTCACCCGGTGTAGCTCACATTATTGCTGAGTCATCTGAAAACTACTACACGTGACAGCCCACTGTGTTGTAGTTGAAGTCAGATGTGTACAGAGTGAAGAGGACCGCTGACAGGACTACGGAGGACAGTGTCCGACACACAGCCCCGTAGCCTGTTTCAGGCAGATAGTCCATAACCCATGCGACTAATGGCTCCTGCACCTGCGTGGCAGACGGGTTGCCCCATAGCCGGGCTGACTGAGGGGCTTTAAAGGTGCTGGAGAAGTGAGAATTTTGTAAGTTTAACTCTGCACAAACTGACAGATATTTCTGGGTGGAAGGTGAAACGTCTTCAAGAACCAGAGGAAAGAAGCCCAGTTGCTTTTGGTTCAAGCTTTTGATGATTGAGTTGAAGATGAAATTTGACAAAACTAGTATCTGTGGATGCCCTGCCTTATTAAAAGGGCTGCAGTGTGGAAGTTTCTCATCGTTAATCATTCTCAAAAGAATAGCTGTTGATGCTCCTTAGGCTGTAAACATTTACAAAACTATCATTAAAGGCTTCACTTCACTGGTTCACAGTATGAAACTATAAATGGAAGAAATCCAGCACATTTGTTGCACTCAAGCCGCCCAGTTGTGTGTTGTTGATGGAGCTTTTGTGTCACAGCAATAAGGTTCCCATTTTGAACCCCGGTTAAAGCCTTTCTTGCAGCGTTTGCATGTTCACCCTTGCCTTCGTGGGTTTTGTCCTCTGTTCTCCAGCCTCTTCGTACCTTCCATCCATGTTACTTTGGTTGACTGGAGCTCACGTAATTAATTAAATGATGCAGTTTTAAGAAAAACAAAATAAAAGTTTACTCTTGAAATACTCATTTAATATTTCCTCTTCTTCTCACAGACCCCAGCGGTGGTTAGTGCCCCGTTGAGAAACTCGACCCATTCTGCAGACACCAAAGAAAAAAAGACCATTGATGAAAAGGGAAATGGCCTCGCTTCCAACAAACCCATATCATCCAAAAATCCCCTCAAAGCTCCTCAAAAGCAGTCGCATCCAAAGGACATTACTTCAGACACTACGGGACATTTACATCCAGGTCATGGATCAGTTAAAATGTGTCAAAGCATCATTTCCCCAAAGACGCTGCTGAGTAACATGACGAACAACACCGCATCAGTAACAGGAAATGCTTCATCCATAGTCGTGACAAATTCTACCTGGCCACACAATAGCAGCACTAGTGTTCTGTGTTCGACCACCACCAGCTGCTTTTCAAATCTACCTCAACCAAACCAGGACTCCCAGACGGGACTTTGGGATGAAGAGGAGGATGCAGAACTTCTAGTGGAAACAGAGGAGCGGTGTGGTTCATATGATGATGTGGCGTTGGCAGGTGACGATGGTCTCGATGAAACAGAGCGTGAATGTGACACTGAGTATGTATCAGATCTAGACAGCGGACGTTACGAGTGGGGGGAGCCACATCTTTTACCTTCAGAAAAAGGTCTTGTCACATTGGAGTGCAAGTTGAGAGAAACGCGGAACTCTGGACACAACGCCCAAATGCAAAAGATTACATGTGACTCATCGATGACTTGCAAATCTATAAAAGGTGTTTCTAATGACAAAAGTTCTGAATCATGTTTTGCTCTGCCCAAAGCTGTTAACTGGGATCGATACAAAACAGGACTCCTAAACTTCCCTCAACTACTTGGGCAGCATAAAAACAAGACAAATGTGCTCTCTCCACTCGGATCTAAACGGTGCGTCTCAGAAAAGACTTCCGGCTCATGCGCCATCACTACGAGGCTCAAACCGATCACCGTGAAACACACAGAGGCTCTGAAGTCATCGTTTACCATCTACACTGAGCCAACGAGGCGGTCTGCAGGGGTTTCCTGTCCCTCTTCATCCGTCTCTCTGCATAACCCCAACACTGTCCCCTCCAGTCTGTCAGCCAACACAGTCTCCTCCTGGGCCCGCCGCTCCAGTGCTTCAGCCGCAGCGAAAGGACCACCAAAGATCACCTCCCCGCTGTGTTCATGTGGTCGTCGCGCAAAACGGCAGCTTGTATCAAACGGGGGCCCAAATCAGGGGCGGGGGTTTTTCTGCTGTCCAGTCCGCCGCTCAGGTGGCAGAGGCCGGATGCAAAAAGGGTGTGAATTTTTCAAGTGGGAGTCGACTCTGATCAAGAGTAGTTCAAGAGCTGGTCCTGCCGTGGGGGCCTCTATGTCGCTCTGTCAGATCAACTCCACCTTCTCCCACCCTCCACCCAACAGGCCACAGCTGCGAAAAAGCTACTGACCGGCTGGAGAAGCACCCGCACGTCCAGCATACCTGGATCACAGTGATGCTGTGATGCTTTCAGCTCCAGTTATCTTGGTGGTCAGTTCTGATGCCTGGTGTCTGGAAGGTTCCTGGTTCAGCTGTTCTGTGTGGAGTTTCTTAGTTTCATGTATTTGAGAGTCACCCCTTAGGCACCTTAGAGACAACTTCTGTTGTAATAGACGCTATATAAATTGAATTGAATCCTTCTTGAAGTAAAAGCTGTGAAATGTTTATGTAATAACTGCTCGGGGGTCATGTTCTGGGTATGGGTCTCTGGAAAGCGTCTTGAGACAACTTTTGTTGTATTAGACGCTATATAAATAAAATTGAATTGAATTGAAATGATTGACTTTATTTATTGATATTGTAAAAGCTGAACTGATTTATTATCTGAACATTTCATAATGTCTTTAAAAAATATGTCACATGATTGTATTTTTATACTCTTGACTTTCATAGATTTCGAAATAAGACTTATTAATGTGCATTTATAATGATTTATAAATTCTCAGGGACATAAGCTGAGGCTTCAGCCTACACCTTTTGGTCATTGGTTTTTAGCTAAAATTGTGTGTGTGTGTGTGTGTGTGTGTGTGTGTGTGTGTGTGTATATGTGTATATATATATATATATATATATATATATATATATATATATATATATATACACACCAATACCAAAAAATGATATTTTTTTTGTATAACACCGACGAATTAACCTGTACTTTGGGTTTGTGGGAATTGAAAGGACCAATAAACTAAACTAAACTAAACTATATAAATTATTCAGCACTCGGTGTTTATTTTCCCTTTTTTCCGGTTTGGCCGCGCACTTTTGTCCCTCCTAGCACGCCGTCCAGGACGAGCACTAAACGTGCAATGTTGTGACTGAAGGCTGATTTATGGTTCCGCGTTACACCAACGCAGAGCCTACGGCGACGCGCACCGTACGGTGTGTGAGCCGCGTAGGCTACGCCGCCCCCTACGGCGTAGGCTCTGCGTCGATTTAACGCAGAACCATAATTCCGTCGGAGACGTCGTCCCTCAGATCCTCCCCCGGCTGCAGAGCGGGACACGTGAGGCGGCAGCGGCTCCGATACATCCATTTCACGCGGTTCCACGTTGTCGCAGCCCTCGACGCTCGGGAGTTATTTCAAAAGCCCTGTGTTGGTTTTAAAATAACCCAGCGAGCGCCTCGCAAACCCCGGGGGGGGCAACGATAGACGAGCTTAAAACTGTTTCGATAGTGTGTTGCAGCGAGAGCCGATCGGGAACATGTCCAGCGTGCAGAGCGACTCCAGGAAACGGAGCAAGAAGCGCTACGCGGGCGGGCATCAGGGCAAGCGGTGGAGGGGCTCCCGGGAGCTGGAGGTGGGCATGCGGGGAGTCCTCATCACATGCAACATGAACGAGAGGAAGTGCACGGCCGAGGCCTTCAACCTGCTCAGCGAGTACGCGGACAAGATGTGCGGCCCGGAGAAGGTCAGTGTGGAGCTGTAATACATCCATGGTGTGGAGCTGCTCACCTGGAGGTGGAGCACCGGGGTGCACAGCAGCACAGGGGTTGGGGTTTTCACACACTAATGTGTAATCACCAGTACTCGAGTTGTAAAAAAAAATCAGGGGGGATGGTGGATTTTATCATATGGGGACAGATAATTTGTGCTGATTACAAATAATATAATATATTACAAATAATAGCACTGACCAAAACAGCTTTAAATATCCACTGGGCTTACATCAAATACATCAAAACACAAAAATAAAAAACAGTTTTCTGAACTTTATCAATATGACTGTCCTTAAATCTTGTCCCACTGGCATATTTTCCTACTTATTTCAAGTGAAAATTTACTTGAAAAAGGTGAAAATTGTCACATTTTTCTGGTGTTATTTTTCTGGTGATGACTCTAAATGTTGAAATAGCAGTAAAACCACATTCATTGATGAAATGACATAAGGGATGGAAAGGGGGGATGGCAGTTTTACAGGGGGGAGGATTTTGACCGTTTTTATTTCAGGGGGGATCTCATCCCCCCTCAACTCCAGTACTGGTAATCACATTCAATATTTGTTTTGTTTTTGCTGCGAGAAAAAGAGTGATTTTTTTGGGAATTACTTTATTTAACTACAACTTAAATTGTAGTACATTTTCAACTAAAAACTAAGCGTCCAGGAAATGCTTATAGTCATTTTGTTCTGTTTTAAATCATTTTCAGTGGTTTTTTGTTTTGTATTTTTATATTTTCGATCACAACACGAGGGGTATACTCAGTACTCGAGTTGTAAAAAAAAAAAAAAAAAAATCAGGGGGGATGGTGGATTTTATCATATGGGGACAGATAATTTGTGCCGATTACAAATAATATAATATATCACAAATAACAGCAGTGACCAAAACACCTTCAGAAATACTGCAGGAATGACATAGCAGCAGTTAAATACAGCCTTCTGTAAGCTTTAAATATCCACTGGGCTTACATCAAATACATCAAAACACAACAATAAAAAACAGTTTTCTGAACTTATCAATAGGATTCTGTCCTTCACAGGATAAGTAAAATGGATCACTGCAAAAACCCAAAATCTTAACAAGAATATTTGTCTTATTTTTAGTTAAAATGTCTCATTTTAGTAAAAAAAAATCTTATTACACTCAAAACAAGACTCACCACTGGGAAAAAACAACAATTTTCCCCTGTTTCAAGTAGATTTTCACTTGAAATAAGTAGAAAAATCTGCTAGTGGAACAAGATTTTTTTACTTGTAATGAGAAGATAAATCTTGTCCCACTGGCAGGTTTTTCTACTTATTTCAAGTGAAAATTTACTTGAAACAGGTGAAAATTGTCAAATAAGTTATTTTTCTGGTGATGACTCTAAATGTTGAAATAGCAGTAATACCACATTCATTGATGAAATGACATAAGGGATGGAAAGGGGGGATGCCATCGATCCCCCCTCAACTCGAGTACTGGGTATACTGTACATACATAGAACACAAAACCCCCACATCTCAACTTCCAATAAAAAATTTAAGTCAGTCAAAGTCTATACACACCAAGACATATTTCATAGTGCTATAATCATGCCAAATATTCTAACCAAAAATTCTCTACTCATTGCACTAATTGAAAAAAATACCAGATAGTACTACCATATCAATGACTCTGAAATAATAATTGAATAGTTAAATAGTCTTCCTACCATACTTCATGATGAATGGGACTTATCAAAAAAATGTAGTACGTCAAAGTATGTCATTGTTTTCCTATCCTAAGTTGGGGCTGGTCCGTTAAAGAACCAAAATGATATCCAAACATATACCCTCAAAACAAAACGGAAATAAAACCAAAAACCTAACAAAACAAACAGACATAAACGGTGGGAAACCCCCACTTAAAACAAACAAGACAACAAAACAACACAAACCATTGCACTCAGATCTTATCATTGTCACTATGCCTTACTTACCTACGAGATTCTTAAAGTCAAATTCTATATGACATTGCCATATTTTTAAAAAGTCTGAGGATCTGCCTTTACTCTTGTAATAAATATTTTCACAGTGTTTGTCCCAATGATTTAAAACATATTGTTGGGATTTAAAAAAAAAACCAACATAATCTTATGTTCTAGTATCCTGTGTTTCAAACTATTTATTATTATTATTATTAATAATAATATTATTATTATTATTATTATTATTATTATTAATAGATTTTATTTATAGAGCACTCTTAATTCAGGGAATCTCAGAGTGCTAAAACGAGTTTAAAAAAAAGTAAAAATACAGGAAAAGGTCAGTATGGATAAAATGTAAATACAGAGACTGAGAAGTGGCGAACAAACACTTTTTTATTTCTAAAAAAGAAAGCATGTGTGAATGTATTTGAATGCATTTGGTTTTTACAATGACAGTGACAGTTTTTACAGTGACAGATGTCTGATGTCTGCATAATAGATAAATGCCAGATAGTGTCAGTGTGACAGTAATGAAAGTTCCCCTCACAGCTAATTTAAAACACATTGTTGGTATTTAAAAAAACTACATAATCTTATGTTCTAGTATCCTGTGTTTCAAACTATTTCTAAAAAAGAAACCATGTGCGCATGTATTTGAATGCATTTTGTCTTTACAGTGACAGAACCAGTGTCTGCATAATAGATAAATGCCAGATAGTGTCAGTGTGGCAGTAATAAAAGTTCCCCTCACAGCTCCGAGATGCCAATGGAAGCAGCAGCAGCGAGGAAGAGGAGGCTGAAGAAGAAGATGTCGACGTTGCACTGAAGAAGGAGGTCGCACAGCTGCAAGCCTCCCAAACTAAACAGGAGCGGCGCTTTCAGGCCCTGGACAGCGGAGCAAACAACGTCATCTTCATCAAGACTCAGAATCTGGGTGAGCTTTGATTTCAGTGAATAAACTACACTTACTTTCTGGCACTCGTTGATGGGTGTTTACAGTTGGCTTGTTTAATTGTTTATCTTTTTTCTTGTAGAACCTGATAAACTGGTTCATCACATTCTGTCTGATCTCCACACCACCAAGAAGAAGAAGTCGCGTGTGATCCTTCGAATGCTGCCAGTGAGAAACTACCAATGGTTAACAGGGTTCCTGGGGTTTAATATGTGGGCCCAGACAGTTAAATTACGGGTGTTGAACAGTTTTATACTGTATATCTACGAGGAGAGTTTCTTTTTCTCAGCAGAGCAGTTTTAAGGTCACTTGTTTATATATTACTTGAGGGGTGTCCATTGTCAGATATTGCATATGATACTCAAGTATGCTTTCATTAATGTAGGATTATATACAAATAAGAGTCCCCTGCCTTTTCAGGACTGGAAGGTTAGGAGGAGATCTTTTTCCTGAAGTATTTTGGGTTTTATTTACTATACAGTAATACCTGAAATTTGCTTTACACACTCCCATATAGAAATAAGTTAAATCCTCTTTAAGTCAAAACAAAAGAGGCGGATCACTAGGGTCGGTCCAGTACCAGTCTCAGAATATCTGTGCTGCTACTGCTGAAACTAAATGTATTTGCAATGGTGACAGAGTATTTACTTGTATGCTTCATCTGGTACTTCATTGTTTTTATGAACAGGATCCCAATTCTTCTTAGTTGCTCTAAAAGTCAGCACCAGAAATGATGCTATATTGCTGAGCACATTCCTGTTGTGAGTCTTCAGGTGGAGAAGCAGTGGTGCACAAGTTCCTGGATAATGCTATGTTGCCGTTATGGCATTATTTCAGGCTCGAAATTCTGACACGCTCATGATGCAAGCCTGCAGTTTTCAGAGGGGACATGGATGTTGCTGAAAATAAAACCAGCAACTTTATTAAGTGTTTAAGGAGCCATCAAGTGTTTATCAAGTCAAGAGGAAAGAGGGATGTACTACAGCAGTAAACTGGAGAATTCATCTTCCTAGATGAGCGGCTTCTGTCGGCCAGTGAGAATATTTGATTGTGTATGAACATCTGGAGCCGAGGTGTAGCTTCCCAGCTCCAAAATACATCTCTGAAAGTGATTTCTCCAAATGGTCAGTAGACCGAACATATTTCCTACCAGCTAACAGAAGTGAAGGCGGTCAGCTCCACGGATCTGTTTAGATGTCAACATCTAAATGCCTTTTTAGTCTACATATTTGTGGCTGTGTTTTAACTTTAATTTCTATATTTCTTTTCTTAATAGATAGATGATATCAATTAAAGAATAATGGTTCAACTTTTTTTTTTATTAATTAAAATGAAAAGTAACACCAATATCAGTACTCGATATTGGCTAATATCCAAAGTCCAGGTATCTGCAAGGAAACAATAGCTGTAGAACTTCTCTGTTAGAGAGATGGCTTCAGATCAGGACTAAAGGAAGGGTGTTGTATTTTTTTTTTTTTTTATCTCACTGCCTTCTATTAGTTTTTTCAGCATCTCCCACTCAACCTTTCAGAGTAAGACGTTTATGTTTACAGATAGTGCAGGGCCTATATGAACTCTGCCATGTTACTGTGGACTGGAGTTTTGGAGTTGGCTTGTCCGGTTTTTAAAGTTGTTTCTAGAAAAAATGCCTTCTCTTAAAATGCTCTGCAAAGGAGGGTGAAGCAGGGATGTTCTGATGGTTGCAGTCTGCAGCTTCATCACATCATTTACATTTTACAGGATGAGTTATGAAGGGTAATTTGAGGCTTGGGATTGTGACATAATAGTGAGTATTTAACATCATACCTGCAGTAAGTCTAGTACTAGTACTATCCCTACATAAGCCCCTTTCACACAGAGATTCCGCAATATTGGTGTAAAGAAGTACTGCCAATACGCCGCCTTTGTTGGTTCACACAGAACCATACAACGCCGGCATAACGCCGCTCCCGTCTGTAAATTCACACAGCATGCCGGCGTTCAGCAATCAGAGGCGTGACGACAGCGTCAGTCCGACCGTCATGTCAGCGGCATGCCGGCTGTGTCATTCACACAGACCCCGTTTCGGCTCTGTGACTACCTCCGCTGCCGGCTTATTGGTGGGGCCACTTGGCCCCCCCATTCCGCCTCCGTGACTTTCACACAGAACAGCGAGGCGGCTTAAAGGCGCAACGTTCCCGCCTCGAACTGGCTGTGTGAAAGGGCCTATAGATTGAGGGCCATGGAGGAGCCAAACAACTCAAACCTCTTGAAATTAATTGTGGTTAAAACTGATTCAGCATCATATGCATTTATTCTGTCACAGTTGCACTAGACAGTTATTTGTCACTATAGCCTCTTTACTGCAAAACCTAACGCGGCCATGCTAAATGGTCCACTCGTTGACACCTCGTTGCAAAGCAGACTGTTCAGAAGACCCGTGCGACTGTGGAGTCATATGATACGATGTAAAATCAGGCGGATCCTCCAAATCGTGATAGCTGTTTACTGCAAGATATCAGTTGCTCATAAATACTTTACGTCTCTACTTGGAAAAAAAAAAGTCAATTGAATGTGCGTTTTGTGTTATTTACCAGCATAGAGATTAGAAGTATGGAGATGCACTAAGTTTTCATGCCGTCATCTGCAACATCTGAACTTTGTTTTGGCCTCCTCCAGGTGACTGGAACTTGTAAGGCTTTCCAGGAAGACATGGTGAAGTACCTGACCACATTCCTGGAGCCCTGGTTCAAAACCCCAAACTGTGCAACCTACCAGATCGCGTTCAAGGCTCGCAACAGCAGCCACAACAAGAGAGATGAAATCATCAAATCTATCGCAGGTAGGCGTAGATGCATGATTTACAGTGTTTGCCCATTTCACATTAAGGAAAAGTAACTAATTCTTTTGAATTTCAACACTTCTGCAGGTCTCGTAGGAAAGCTGAACCCTAAGAACAAGGTGGATTTGACAAACCCTGAACTGACAATCATTGTGGAAGTCATCAAAGCCGTGTGTTGCCTCAGCGTGGTGAAAGACTATACACTTTACAGAAAGTATAATGTTCAGGAGGTAGTGAAAGAAGATGTAGCCAAGTCTGACGTGGCTGCAACAAAGACGGAGTCAAACTCGACAGAGCAGAAAGAGAAGCACAATCAGGACGAGATGGACAAAGAAGAGAAGAAAATTGAAGGAAAAGAGGACAAACTTGTCTCTCAGGACAAGGAGGAGGTTGATCAGGGTGAAGACGGGGGGGGAATAGAAAACCCAATTTAAAACAAGTCAGCAATTTCGCAAGCTGCCATAAGTTGATTATATGTTGAAGTGTTTTTTTTTTTAGTTGTTTTTTTTAAAATGAACTGATAGCATAATTAATTTGACAAACTACCAAGGATTACAAAAGTCTAAAGGATCTAATATAATTTAATGTACTTTTTTTTTTTTTCTATAAACTTCTGGCACAAATTGATCATTGGCTTCACCGAGCTGTTCATTTCACAAGTAGTGACTTTAAATTGATCAAACATATCAGCAAACCTCCATATTGATGAACATTTCAAACTTTTAATACAGAATGTGATAGTGAAATGCAATATTCTTCAAGTTTACTTTTTTCTTTTTAATAAAACGCTAGGTACGTAGCCTGGGTACCAGGTGTTTTACAACGTTAGAAGATAGAAACCTGCCATTTATATAACACTGAATAGGAATCCATGGAAGAGTTTCGTTATGTCTCCATTGGACTTTGATCACATTAAGTACCTGTTTTTTTGTAACTGTTTTTTTCTAAACTAGCTCTCCAATTAAAGTTATTTGTGTGTTTGCGTTCCCCCATGTTCTTTAGTTATTTTGTGGTGTTTTATGCTGTAATGAAGAGGGCATGAATAATGTAAAAGATAAGCATCAAGAACATAATATACTGGGGAGGGGGGGGGTCATTCTCATGTCAGTCCTCAAGAATTCAACAGGACTAAAAAAAGGATTCAACCAAAATGTTTTTAGACATGTCTTGCTGAAATGATGACATATCATATTCACAGCAAAGACAGTTTTTTACAGAAACACTTTTTAGGCCAGTGCTCCTCAAACACCACCGCCTCTCCCTGTTTTAGATGTTTCTCTGCTCCTACACACCTGGTTCAAACAAATGAATTATCAGCATCTTGGCATCAAAGTCTAAAGGTGTGTGCAGCAGGGAGGTGTTGTGTTGGAGCAGGGGAATAGCTGAAATGTGCTGAGCAGTGGCTTTTCGGAGACCGGGATTGGTGAACACTGTTTTAGGCCATTAGACTGACACTTATCGATAACTGAATTATCAATGATCATCTGCTGAGCGCACTCTGAAGCTGAGGGTACAGTGTGTTTCTCTCATTATCCAGGTTGAGAGTTTGTGTCAAAAATCCTATTTATTTTATTTCTTTTTATTTTAGCTGTCTGCATATATATATATCAATGGTTTGTACCATCATTTGGTAAAACCTTTATCAATGGGATATATATGCAGCAGCAGATCATGGTGTTCCTAAAGTGTGAACGTGTCTTGAGTTTCCCCTTTACCAGCCCTCTTTGGCAGTCTGATTTAACATATTTTATTAACTTTTGAATCCTAATTCTGACAAAGAATGTTAAAGTTTGCAGGATTACAACCAAAGATATAGTCTATATCGGAAAACAAGCAAGAATCACTTGCTACATGTGCTTATACAACATCTGACTTAGATTTTTTTTTTCTTCCTCCAGTGAATTGGAAACAGTAGAGTAAATGTAACATGGGGCAAATACGGGCCTTGATGAGAGGGCTGCGACGTGTTTTGTTTGAAACACCAGAGATGTATTTTTAGTCAGACGCTTGACAAATCACAAAAAAAATAGTCTTGCCATGATGCATAGTCAATTTGCTTTTCATATCTACATCATGAATTCTAAGATTGCTTTATGATGCATCATAATCTGCAGGTCAGACGGTCAAAACAGAATCATTTCAGAATCGTTTCAATTTGAGTGGCCTGTGAATTCTAGTTTACTCCACAAGATGGCGCTAAAGACCATTTATTCATCATTGTAATGGGGCCCATGTGTGATACTGAATCATAACTAGATATTAGTTACAACTAGTATTTCTTCAGACTTCATCATCTACAGTCTCACTAAATCCTAAATATCTGGCAACTGGTTTTGTAATTACAATCAACAGATTTTCACATGGATTAAAAAAAAAATGCCTGTCTTAACTATTGTTTATCATTTGACACCTCAGAGTTCATCTTGAATGTTTTCAGATATTGTTTGTAGGCTCTTTGTTTACCATTTCCACTATTCTTCCTTCGCATTTCCCTCTGCGGACAGATTCTGAGAGGATGGCCACAGTCCCACTGACCTTTTACTTTTAATAACATTTGCAACCTGTCAGGGGAAAATTAATCTGCTTGGAGATGGTCTCAGCCTGTACCTTAATCATGTTTATCATTTTCTTTCTGAACTCCTCTCTCACCTCTCTCCATTATGCTGGTACATGTTCAGTGCAGTACACACAAGGATACCAAACTACATTGTGACAAGTTTTTCTAAACGGGCCGAATGACTCATAAGAATATTGATGACATCAGTGATGCTAATTATAGTAAAACGATCAGTGGGAAGCATGACTACAGTGTAATGGTTTTTGCTCTTTTTTGCAGGCAGGGGGGCATCTATGTAGGAGATATTTTTAAATATCCTTTTAATTTTACCCCCAAAAAAACCTTTGTGTCATAGATGTCTTGGTTTACGGAATCATATCCTCAACACATTGAGGGATATATGAGACACTTGCTTTAAACTGAATCAGTTTTTGGGAGGAGTGAAGTATTTTCAATATGTGTAAGGGTACCAACAAATTTGTCCACATCTGTAATTCTAAAATGGTGTGGTGTATTACTATGGTAGTGGTAACAATTGATCATAAAAAACCTGCAGTTCATGTTTTCTCCCTCCGTCTCACTCACACGCACACACAAACATTATCTGATTTGCGAGTGTTTTTCTTCTGCTCATTATACTCAGGCTGAGCTGTTGCTGTGACCTGCCAGTGATTCTAACCTGCTAAAACTCATAAATTGCATTGTTATGGCTCGCAGGTGCTGTCTCTGAGTCAGGCTGACAAGCCTGTATTTTTCGATGTGAAGGAAAAGGAGTCCAGCAGTGTATTATTATTAGTTCTTTATATATATATATATATATATATATATATATATATGTATATATGTGTATATGTGCATGTGTGTATATGTATGCCGATGTCTTATAAGAACATAACTATCTTGTATTTATCGTTTGTATGTTGATCTTCTGATAGCACATTAAGCCTAAATGAAAACAAACTTTTCAAAACTAATCACTTTTAATATTCAGCAAGGCACAATGTACTAAAATCAAAAGAATATTAATAGCGCTTACCAAATGGGACTGTCTACATAAGAGAACCATCTCTGATGTTTTAATTGCACACAAGGCCATGTCTAATTAAACCTCAGTGAGCGTGAAAACCCATTCTTCCAGGCAAATGTGCACAACGCGCACACACTGTTCTGCCACTTAGGACTATACACTCATTCAGGTTTAAATGTCACAGGCCTGTGAAACAATTACATCCTCAGGCGCATGTGCACACAGTCCCTGGGGTCAGGATTAGCAACCTTAGGTGTGGCTCCATATCTGACCTTTATGAGTAGCTAAGTAGTGCTCTCTGGGGTCTCATTTGTCTCACTTCGACCAAACAATAGCCTCAGTCCCTTCACGACTGTGGCTCTCCCTGCAGTACAGAATGTGGCTGCAATTTGTGTTTCAGAGCTTGTCAAGGACTACTTTCAATTCCTTATATGGATAAAGGAATAATCAAAGCCTGTTAAACTTTGAGCTCGAAGTTAAGCATTGTTTCCAGCGAACCTGAATAAAAATGTAATGAAAAATTGCATATCTTTTTAAATGTTCCCTTATGGTACGTGATGTTTCTCTGTATGTGAAGGTAGAACAGTGTTTGCAAATGTTTGACACTGAAGACTGTTTCCAGATTTACTCAAAGAGGAGGTCAGGTGTTGGGAAAGACCATACAGTCTATAAAGAACATCACCTATATTTTTCTGAAGAGTGCTTTTGAAGCCTCTTTGTCTTCGTACAACACAGCGCTGTGTTGCATTAATTTGCAACATAGCACTTCGTACAACGCAGAACTATGTTGCAAATGAATGCAATAAACAGCCGTGGGCCATCGACTGGAGCTCAGAGAGGTTAGACCCTTTGCAGTCAGACAAGCCTGCTGGCGTTGCAAGCTCATTGACTCCCAGCTTCCTGAAATGATTTGCCGTGACTCCTGACTCCTTCACTCAATCCACAGCGGAGGAGCTGTGGTCCTGCCAGGCGAACATTTGCAACAGGACGTCCCCTTTGAAATGTCATTTCAGTCAACACTGGAAATGATCTCTGCTTTTAGCTCATACATGGTTAGCACAAGCTGCCTGCTGCTTGGCTAGGCTAGGATCATCCACAGCCGGTCATGGTGGACTGTTAGTACAATTGACAGCACAAAAAAAAAACTATACTTTTTAAAATATGAATGACGATGATTTCGTGGCAAGAAGTGAATGTACAGCTAACCATTGGGTGTGCCAGACACCAAAAGGCCACACCCCTGAACACGCCCGCCGATAGGGGGGGGACAAACGGGTCTGTTGTCCCGGGCCCAGGGTAGGGGGGGACCCAGAACTGAAAAAAAAAAAATTCATTAAATTATGGAATCATTTTTCAAAATGTTTCAAAATATGCCTATTTGTGGGGAAATATGTAGTATTTGAGTTACATAAAAGCTTGTCATTTGTTTTCTTCCTAATTGTCCTTGTGGTCAAGAACCCCCAACACAAAAATGGTTTGGCCGCTGATCAAAATTTGACGTTATCATTTAATTCAAACATTAGAATGGTCAAAATGTCCGGTCAGCACAAGTCCGGTGCTCAGAAAAGAAGCGAAAAGAGAAGAAGAGAAGAAGAAAATATAAGCCTCAGAGATTCTCTACACAAACATTTTAAAAAGGGTGGTGATGGTGAAGCTGGAATTAATAAAGTCAGCGTAGAGCAAGGTGAGAAACAGTGCAGCCAACGTTTACCAACCTTGTAACTTAACCTAACTGGCTAGCTCTAATGTTAACGTCCATTAGCTTGTATAAAAACCTGAAGAGCAGAGGGAGAGGAGAGGAAGAGGGAGAAGGAGAGATCCGGGCGCAGGGGAGCCCATCTTAGATTATTTTGTCCGGGGCCCAGGCAAGACTGTCAGCTGGCCTGCCCCAGAAATATACATACAATTCTTGTTTGGTATAATTTTACCTGATTTGGTGGAAAGAAAACGCCTCCCGGTGGTCAGTGAAGGAACTGCAGCTTTTCTTATTTCCAAATTGGCTCCAATTGAAAAGTTAGAGTAGAATTTTGGCTTTTGGGGAGGACACACATTCTGACCATCCAGCACGAGCCAGGAAGCTGAACAACAAAATTCCTTTTTAATTTAATATTTTGAGAGCATCTGTGTTTTCACACTGACAATTTTCCTTTTGCGGAGTACATTCCAAGTACCCAGAATCAAAAGGTTGTTAAAGATGTTAACACTACAATGACATCTTGGCAGTGGCTTAGGTGAAGCTGCTAAAGTTGGTAGCATTATATCTGACATGAGCACAACAGTTTAAAGTTGGCATAGCACTGATTTGCACACTTGTTTTTGGTTGTTTTGTATGTTTTTTTTTTGTTTTATGTTGGGAGGGAGGGGGGGGGGGGGTCTTGTCTTGTCTTGCTGGCCCCTGTTACACCTATGCTGTGTCTTAGTAGTTAGCACTGTTGCCTCACAGCAACAAGGTTCCTGGTTCGACTCCCTGGCCCGGTGAGGGTCTTTCTGTGTGGAGTTTGCATGTTCCGGCTCCGGCTTCCTCCCACAGTCCAAAAACATGCGTAGTAGGTTAATTGGTGATTCTAAATTGCCGTAGGTGTGTGTGTGTCTGGTTGGCTGTTTATCTATGTGGCCCTGCGATGGACTGGCAACCTGTCCAGGCTAAGCCTCTGCCTCCTGAAAATAGCTGGGATAGGCTCCAGCAGACCCCCGTGACCCTGCAAAGGATAAAGCGGGTATGCAGTAGATAATGGATGGACTCCACTTGAATAAAAATAAAATAACCTCTATCAGCATGTCAGAAAAATCCTCTCTCTCTTTCTTTCAAGCTGGACCACTTCCAAAGGTAGACATATGACTTTAGTCCGTCTTCTTTCCTGGGTGGGGATTTATGCTAATTAATGAACAACCCAGATATCCCAGTGACACACGCATTCTTACTATCCAAATTTTGTGCAGCATTCCTGAATCTACAGTAGGTGTTTAGTAAGGCGGTGATTTATGTACAAATCTATTGTGATTCACCAACGTTTCTTGAGTGAGGCCGGTGTGGTATGCAGTGTACCCTGTAAACACCCAAAGTTTTTTTCAACCTTAGATATATCATGAACAAATCAGTATGGTTGTGAATTTCTCCTTTGACTTTTCAGAGTACCACTTACTGTACATTCCTGGAAAATCAGAGTCACACAGTAAGAAGTAATCAAGGACGCAGTTCTTCCTGAAAGAGGTCAAACTTTACAGCTAATCTTTATATATTGTGAGGAACCAATGAGATGAGAAAGTAGCACATGCCAGGTAGAGAAACGAGAGCCTAAAAGAGGGCGAGAAGCTATTTGGTGTATTTTTCTCTTCTTGGAAAGATGATGCTCCTGGAATGTTCTGTTTATTTCAGTGATTGCTCAATATCTGATCTGTAAGTCTTCATACTTTACCCAAGGATTTTAAACTGCAACATATGTTGATTATATTTATTTAAAGAGAGTTACATTAAAAGCTCCCATTGAAAAATGCTGAAGAGCCCACTGGTCTGAACTCCTCATTATTTGGACACCTAGTTCACAAATTGGACCCCAACACAGCTTTTTTTTCTCCCACTAAACCAATTCAGAGACTCCTCCAACCTTTTATCTCGGGGACACTGCTGTAATGAAAGGTGTTCCCATTCTGTTCTGCTCTCTTTTGCAATCCCTGCATTCAAACAGTGAGTCTTTACTTAATCTGCCTGTCTGGCTCCCTTTGCTCATATCTTGCTGAAAATGATTTGAGTTCAAGCAGATGCTGGTATTTTTTTTCCAAAAGCCCACGAGTCTTACGGTAAACTGTTATCAGGTGTTTGGTCTGTAGAATATCAGCTGTTAAATTTCTCTGAGGTGAGGACAAGATTTGACTAATATGATATTAACCAACTGATAATATCCACAAATGCATTTGGAATGAAAACCAATACACTTTTGGTGTGACGTTCATACACTCATAAGTAAGTTGGCTGCAGGAAAACACCAAGGTTTTTGCTCAGAAATGTCAAATTATTTAGGGTTTTCTGAATTAAATACAATAAAGAATTTATACATATTTTAAAAAACGTACTTGCATCTCCTTTATTATTACTGTTGCACTATTGCTAAAAAATAGGTTTTTGATTTGGTAAATAGTTCAAAGTTATTTACCTTCTAAATGGGGCCACTTTTGTAAGCAACATGCATTTGCTCCTCATCCCAAAATTGCATGTTCCTTACAAATGTGGAACAGTTCAAAAGAAAAATAAACAGACTTTCCAACGGTATAAGATTTATAAGAAATAATCTACCAAACACAAATGTCTTTACTTTTTGTCCTAAGTTTATAAAATGTTCACTTTAAATTATTTTTCAGTGCAAAGAGGGTTTCAGTTGTTTTGCACAACATTTTACACCTGGTCCTAACTTTTTTTTGGTTGACTGTCAGTCACAAGAGTACAAACTTTATACAACTCTGTAAAGCCTAAAGTGTAAAGTTGGACGAAGAGTGATGAAAAGATGCAGCTGTAATTAATTTGGGACGTCTTCACAACACTGACTAAAAGACACTGAATGTGTTTTTTCCCTGAAAATAAATCAGAACCTCAAAAATGACCACAGACTTAAACTGGCGTGTCTGTCTGCTGCAACAAAAAGCAGTAGTGAGTCTTGCCAAGCTCGTATTTCACTGCGGAGCTATTGCACAATGACAGCTGGCTATACGTGAGTTTAAAAAATGTCCCCGCAGAAATATGTACATGCATGGAAAACTGATGCGCGCATCAGTTATTTATTTATTTATATCTATTGTTTGAGTCGGTGGCATATATTCTGAAGGACATGTGTTTCTCTAAAAGATTGTGTGTCTATTTGTATTACACGTGTGCATGCTGCCAGCTATATGAATAGGGTTCAGTAATGAGAAATGCTTATCAACCTTCAACAGCCTGTCAGCTTGCTGCCATTAGCTGTTACCCCAACATTCCTACAGGTACGCCAAGAGTGCTCTTATTGATTCCAAACATTCTTATTTGTCTTCCCAGAAGGCGAGCCATCGGCAGATGGATTTAGTTGATTGGGATTATGGGGAAGTCATTTGTGGAGGACGTAAGTGGGCATTTCTAGCAAAACCATTAATCTTGTGAAATTAGTTTTCTTAATACCTGGGATGGAGCTGCTGTTTGAATGTAAATGACTGCTTAAGTGACTGGTATGTGGATAAGAAAAAGAATGGTCTGTTTTATAAAGAAAGCTGAGAGGGAGGTTGTTGAGTGGAAAACACAGACAGCAACAGTAGCAAGCACAACTTAACAACAAATGTAGGGGTAGTCATTCTCTTCCATGCACACTTGAATACATTCAGCGTTACCCATCTTTGTTATAAACCTGGTTGAGGGTTCTTTCTATATAACAGAGTGGCTTTTGGTGTAGAAGACGCATTTAAGGATAATGGTAACAAGAACCTTGACAATTAGTTAGACAGGAGAGGCCATGTGGGGGCAGAGAGGCAAGCAGGGCACTGTGTGGCGTGACAGTGTGAATAAAAACCAAGGGAAAACAGAAGGGCAGCAGACGGAGAAGAGGAGGCACAACTGGGACATCACAAACTTGTGGTCATACAAACCTGTAATTATCTTTGCTTTGTTTTCTTTTTGTTTAGTTTTTTGCTTTTTTGTCCTCCCTGTGATCAATGCATGAGAAGAAGGCAATCAAGGCCATGAAGACTGTTTAAGGACATGAGGACCTCATTATGAAATTGGATGACAACAAAAGTTTGTATGCGTCATAAGCTTTTCATAAGAGTTGTATCAGAAACAGGAATGTAACCAGTGTTTTTTATAAATTAAAACACTGGTTAAGTTTCAATATGACTGCTTTACAGTGAGTTGTTTTTGTGCTGCTTTGGTTTGCTCGGAAATTAACATGTTATTATTGTAAAGCCCTTTGCAACAACAATGAAAAAAGAGATAAAGTTAATATCATTTCAGAATGGGGGCACAATTACTGTGCTGAAAACATTGTATTATCAGATCAAAATTTGATTAAGGACAGACTTTTAATACTGGTTTTGTTATTTAACAAAAACTCAGCTTTGGAGGTGAATCATTTACAATAAAAACTGATCAAATTATGAACGTGCATCATCAGTTGAGAGGATGGTGCCCTCTTACTTTAGCAAAAGCTACAAAAAATATATATTTGTCACTAGCGATGGGAAAATTTGATATTTGGCAATCTGATATTTTTGGTATTCAGTATTTGATTCCACGTATAGTAACTGAATATAACTAATGTAGCTGCAGTGAAATCAACACAGTTTCATGCCAAATCGTGACATTTTCATGAAAGAAACTATTATATGTTATTATATATTAATATATATGTTAAGACATACATTTTTTCGGGGCAATTTTTAAAATAATGTATATAACCTTGGTGTTAAAATACAAGTAGTTGAAATGTCTAAGGTTAACCATCCAGTTTAACTTTCAGAACATCAGTAAAACAAGTTACATCTGCAGATTAACTTTATGATACGCTCCCATGTTTATGTTCCCAACGTTCTTTATTTGGACCTTTTTTATGTATGTTTCTCTGAAATCCTGTTAAGCATCTAAGCTTATGGATGTCACACTGTTTTAGGTTTAATTCTTACTTCCTGCCACTTGTGTTTTTCATTTGGCTTGCTGAACGTCTCCGTATGCATGATTTGTGTGCTGAAATTTGGACTTGACTTTAGAAAAAATACAATGAGAAAAAGCTATATGATAGGGATGTTTATCTTAATTCCTTCATTTAAGCTTTGAGTATTATGACGATACCATCCTACCCTCTTAATGTTTTTATACTACACTACACTCCAATGTAATCTTGTTGCATGTCCTCAATTAGAAACTTTCCCAGTTTGATTATTTACATGGTTGGGGATACTAGTGTCTGTCTTTGTGGAGCAATACAGTCATATAATGTAAGTCCAATGACCTATTCATTGATGATGATGACGATGATAGTAGAAGTTACTGAAACATTCATGCTGGAACGAAAGCGCTCATCTTATTGCTACTCGCGTATATTTGTTTAGAAGATCTTATTATATTGGATAACAGCTGCCACATAGGATTGAAAGTGTGACAGTGAAACGTGCATATGCGATTTGGAGGCAGATGTCAGACAGACAGAAGGGTTCCTTAAGAGGACACAAAGCTTTAACAGGATTGGAAATGGTATCGCCCAGCTGTAAGTATTAAGAGAACGCAGGCAACAAGAGTTAAAAGTGGGACCAAGGAAAGGGTGGCATTGCAAAGAGTGTTGTCTTTTAGGCACAAAGTTGACCAAAAACATATTTTTGTTTGCTCCGACAACTTGGAAACATGAATGCATGGATTAAAAAAAGAAAAAGGTGTGGAGGAGAGAGGACAGGGCTTGGGAATGAATGAAGCTGTTTAAACACGTCATCAAACACTGCAGGCACAGCAGGGGGCCGAGGGATACACCCGTCTGAGGGATGGGTGGTGTGGGTGTGTGCACATAGTTTTGTATTGGCCTAATAAAACCATCCGTTTGCAGGAAGAGGGGAGCAGTGGATGTGAGTAGTGGGGGATTACGGCACTCTTTTTGCTCCATATTTATACTCCTTTCAAATGCACCGACCAACAGGCGCACAGTCCTGCCCAGAGGTTCTTTGATGCTTGTCGATACCGCAGCGTGATGATGTCATACGGCAGAGAGCAAGGGAGGGAGCCATGATCAAAGGAGAGAGGGAGGGATGAAGACGCAGGAGAGGATATCCAAGACAACAACGGGACAAAGATGGCGACTGCTTCTGCAATGGGACGTCCACTGGCATCCAGACCTCTGGATCCCCATCAGGAACCAAGGCCGTGCAGCAAGTGCATCCCCTTCCCCTGTGCTGACAGGAAGAACACCAGCATTACATTGTGGAACCACCACGCCAACCTCAGCCATCATTATCGCCAGGCTAGCACGGTAAGCTCCCCGTCTACCTTAGCCTTTCCTCCGCTGCCGTTAAACCTTCAAACCATCAACAGCCCGATGTTTGGTTACCATCACTCCATCTCAAGTATTTTTCATGAGGTGCCATTCTTTTTGATAACACATTTTCTACCCATTTTCCGTCTTTTTCTCAGCCCTTTCATCATAGTCTTTTGGCTGTTGATATAGGCCTCTCTTTGCCATCAAAGGCAGCACATCAATTGCCTTGACTCCCAAGTGTATGTGTGAGGGTGAAAGGGAGAAAGGGAGAGAGGAGAAAAAAGAAGAAAACCATGTATCAAAGATCAAGGCACGCTTTCATGCTTGTTTTTGGCCTTGGTTGGGTTTTCCTTCCCATCATCTTTCCATCGTCTTTTTCCACCTCTTGCAGGGCTACAGATGCTCTCCGACACCTCGGAAAATTCCCCCGTATCCTTAGTGGTCCAAATTCGCCATCCGCAGAAAGATGAAATTAGAGGCTTTTGTGGGGAAATGGGAGCAAAGACATTTTTTTCTGGTTTTCTTTGACACTATTTGGTTGCTTGTGGGCTTCTGGGCCAGAGTTCTTCCCCAATGATGACAATACGTGAAACAATATTTGAATAAGCAGCAGGAGGGCAGCCTGCTAATCCACTGTGGCTAATCCAGTATTGGTGCAGGCCATATTGGTAGCTGGAGTATTCAGCTCCATCACAATACACATCAGCAGGACGCCATGGCAGATACACTGACACCCTTACCACAGGCATGGCTGGGAAAGGCCAGCAGATGGATGGATAGATGGATGAATGGATGGATGAGTGTATAAGTGATAAATGGATGAATGAGTAAAAGTGTTGATGATGTAATTAACTTCATATATTTGTTATCCACTTGTAAAACTTAATTTGAGCATTGTAAGAAAATGACAAGCACAAGGGAATTTTGTAATGAAGAAAAACTGGAGCGGAAAGAGACATGAGCGTCAGATCTTGTTGTTTCACTGTGCAACAATATTGCAAGTGCAATCTTAACACCTAACACTTCACACAAACCAGCCTGAAATGTTTATATAAGCTGACTGGTTGATACTTGTGTACCGAGCACAAGTACAAGTGTTTTATACTGAATTTGTAGCTTTTATTGTAACGAAACAAGCTACTTGTATTCGATTACATTTCTCAAAAAGCAGAGGTTTGTTTGTGTTTCAAAAGGTATATAATGAAGAT
Source organism: Cololabis saira (assembly GCF_033807715.1). Classification (NCBI taxonomy): domain Eukaryota; kingdom Metazoa; phylum Chordata; class Actinopteri; order Beloniformes; family Belonidae; genus Cololabis; species Cololabis saira. The sequence continues at coordinate 28,817,623 of NC_084587.1, forward strand.
TTCACTCTCTGTGAGCATTTAAATGGGTCTTTGTGCTGGGAGGCCCCCAAGAGATAAGCCTGTTTCTGACAGGCCTCCGTACAGACGCCTAAATCTGCTGTGGCAGCTGGAACAAAGAGAGTCTTGAGCTGGACCAGCACACTGACAAAAAGCCCTGTCTCAGCAGTCAAAGGAGGCTGCCTCAATTTAAGAATTAATAATCTACTCTTATCTTCTGTGGAAATTGTTATTTTATCACATTACTGGCGGCGGTGAACGAGGGCTTGGATCGTGGGAGCAGTTTTCTGCATCACGATTTGTTTATTTGTCCAATTATACAATATATGATGTTCCCCAGGTGGCACACATGGCAAATATAAGAAAAAAAAAAGGTTTCAGTCGTGGCACATTACATTTTAACCTTAGGCTCCTTAAGGCTCCTTTGCTGCTGTTTCACATACTGTTCTTTGTCAGACTGATGCAAATATATAACGACTACTAAATATTTCCCCAAAGCTTGCCTCTTTATTGACTTTTTACAAGGATTCTTAACTTTATCTTCTTTCTGTTTTGCTTTTTTTTTGTTTTGTTTTTTTTTTCCAAGTTTTTAATCAATTTGTATTCAGCACAAATAACAGCTTCTTGTCTATTCTTCTTGGGGATTGATTCCACCTCTGTTGCACAGCTCAGGTCATTTATATTCATTTTCCAATTAAATATATTTTCAGGCTGAATCCTCCTATCCTTAACGAGTCTGGTGCTGTATGGTATAAATCAATAAGACTGACATTTTCAGAATCAACATTTTGACATTTTGAGATGTATAGTAAGGTAAAGGTAAGTTGTTCGTAATTAAATCAGTCTTGGATAAATTACATGTAATTGTTTTAATTTGAGTTCCTGCATTGTGCGCTGTGGCACACGGTAACACCTGATCTTGTACAAATATAATAAGGTACAGGGTCAGTTGTGTAAAAGCCCTGCAGCTTAATACAGCCAGAGAAAATAATGAGGATCTCATGCTGAGTATATAATATACAGTACAGTGTTGTCATATTTCCCAATCCAGATGTCAGAGTACATTTTCAGAATTTTAATAAACTGATAAGCCCAACATTTCCATTAGAATGTTCTTGTTAAGTCCACATACTGACTCTGTCCATCACCTGTTGATCTTGGATCTATGTCCATCACGGTTTGTTCCTGCTCAATATCCCACACAGAGAAAATCAGAATCACAAAACAGAACAAGGGTGAAGGCGCACAGTCAGACAATTTAAATTCCTCCTCAAAGAGCCTCAACACATGGAGCTAATCAACCCCAACTTCCTTCATTATGTTCTACCCTGAGTTAAGCAAAGATGGAAACAACATCTGATGACAGTAACTAACGAATATGACTTTTTGTTGCCATTGTATGGCCTGATGTGAACAGCTATGTCCTTGTGTTTCCATGGATAGATGGATGGATGGATGGATGGATGGATGGATGGATGGATGGATGGATGGATGGATGGATGGATGGATGGATGGATGGATGGATGGATGGATGGATGGATGGATGGATGGATGGATGGAGACTCAGGTGTATCAGTGCCCCCTTGTGTGATGACCTTTCTTCAGCTAACAACTCAGACCTCTATAATACTCTGTGGTGTCTCTCTCTCTCTCTCTCACACACACACACACACACACACACACACACACACACACACACACACACACACACACACACACACACACACACACACACACACACACACACACAGTAGAGATTCATTATAGATTCATAAGTAGCAACCTGCCCCCAACCCCTCCTCACCAAGACATCATAAAGGTCAAGTTCATCTTCGTGAGTATTCTCTCTTTGTCTCCCTCCCTTTCTCCTCATTGTCTCCGGGGCCACCGCTGCGGCCGTAACAACACCAGACTGTTGCCACAGGAAACTGTGAATGCAGGTGCGGTGTGTGGATGTGTTTATGCGTATTGTGTGGATGTGTATTGACTGTTGGGGGTATGGGTCAGTGTAATGTGAATATATTTGCATGATTCGGTGTCTTTAACTTGGCTGTAAAGTCTGCCAATCCAGCACCGTGTAATGCTGTACACAACCTGCTGCTTGTCTTCATTCCTATCCTCTAAAAGACTTCTCGATTTCACACTGATTATCTTTTCAAGGACATGATAATAGTTTTAATTGACTAGGATAATTGGGGTTTGAGGGTGGGGGTATACCAGAAGTGGAATTCAATATTATCTGTCTAAAGGGTGAAAAATTATGAATTAATAATACCATTGCTGTGATTAAAGATATGAATTAAATCCCTTGATATCTTCATACACGTCAATATGTGAGATATTTTAGGTTGGAGATATTTTACCATATTATCAGGTAACTGATCCATAGCGTAGGTTATTATCATCTGCTGTCATCATAGCGTCAGTTCAATCCTTATTTTCATCTTTCCGTCACATGCACTCTGTCCTATCATACCTTGGCTTAATAAAAATATTTAAGACCTGTATATATCGTAATGTCGTATCCAGTGGAATTTCACCTTGATCTTTGCTGATAACAGACACAATCCTTAACTCAAAACATCTCAGCTCAGTGAAGAAGATATCTTAAAGAATCTGGAATTTGTGCACATTTATAATTCTAGCAGCATTGGATTTAACTGGAGCTGTTGCTTTTTGTTTTCCCAATGCCATGAAGACTTTGTATTTTAGCTTACCTCATCTGTGCCCACGCACATGCTTACTTCACATTGAACATATTCAGAGCTCTTCGAAGCAACTCTCGAGTCTGTATAGCTTCAGGCTAACACTCATAGGCTCATAGAGCATATATAAGAGGTGGAAGTAATCATCCAAAGTCAGCCGTGACGCCTGACAAGGTATCCACTCGAGCAGAAGTTGCCATTTCAAAAATATCTTGAGCTCCATTAGACTCTCATTCAAAACCAATGACTTCTCTCATCAATGATAAGTCTGTGGAAAAACAAAGATGCTAACCTCCAGGTCCGAAAGTAGCAGTTCACAGACCAACGTGGTACAGTATGTCACTGCAGGTATGTGCATTACCTGTCCACTCAGACCCTGCTGACACTTTGACAGCGCTGATGTCCTTTGACCTTGACTAGGGTGATGGGGTGTCAAACTGAATTGTGAAGCACATCAGAAAAAGAGACTGTATATAACAATGGACGAAGCATTAGGTCACGTGACTCATCGGTTTGTGAATAGCAGTTTTGAAGCCTGTTTTTCTTCCTATGGGGCACAGCAATGTTGCTCGAGAAGCCGAAGGGAACACGCCCCCACATGTCAACAAATGTTAACTTTGCTCCCAGCTCCTTCAGCAGAACTCCCACCTAAATATATCTGCAGACGAGGTCAGACATTTACAATGGAACATACAGTTTAAAATATTGACGGCAAAATCAAAAATGACCATTGAAATCAAAGATTTTGCAGACGCTGGATTAATACAAATGGCTGATGGCTTTGCTAAGCCAAATAGCATGAGGATTACGGATATGGACGTGATAACAGCTGGCCATTAGCTGAGCCGACTGTCAATCAATCATATTAGAAAGAAATGTATTACTTTATATAAAATCTCCTGCCATGGTACAAAAGAATTCACCCTGCCAAGAGTTGTCAAGGGTGTATAATCAAACGATTGAGACCAAAATGGTTTTATGAACCCGTTTATTCCTGCTCCAAAGTTGGACATTTTAACATAGGAGTCAGTGGAGATTAACTCACTTTTGCAGCCAGCTTCTTGCGGCCAGTCGGGGACTGCAACGAATCTTAGTTCCGCATGGGCCTCAACCCAGAAATAATTTACGCTTGGTCAGAAACACCTAACGTCAGGTGTTGCTGTATGCTCCGGTGTGAGCAGGGTGTCAGTGTTTGTCAAACTCACCATCTTGAGGAGATGGCAACACATTTCAGTAGATGCAATGACAAAACTAAAAATACATACTCAGAAAATGTGTCATTGTACATAACGCCATAATATGTCACAAATCACAATCATGAAACGAGAACATAATGTACACTATACAGTCACTAGCTCAGCTGGGATTTAGAGTTTAACCCAGTGTCAAACCCTGTGTGATGTAAGAAAGTCACATGACGTCTTAAACTCCTGTTGCACTGTGGTTAGCAGCACCTGTGGTTTCAACTGAAGTTGAAGGTTAGTTGACAAGGGTCTGGCTGCAGATTATGGAGAAAGTGAAGCTCCATACTGGAATCACATGACCAACTGCATCACATGAGCACTCAAGAGTGGAGCTCACATTTTTCTGGTCTAGAGTGGAGCCCCTTTTTCTCCACAGTGTGCGGATAGATCTTTGGGGTTTGCTTGATCTCAGTTGTCATCTCCTCAGCACAATTTTACATCAAGCATTGTATGTCTTTCTTACTTGTTTGATACAGGTAAGTTTTAACATGAGTATGGGTCATTTCTTTTACACAAGAGACTTATCTCATCATACACACTAAATAAGTTATTTACCCTCGTTTAGGTGCTTCCTACAGAAAAAGCATACATTTATTATGCATTATTTATTCAGCAGGATCATTAGACAATACATTACATATGCACCTGTGCATTTGCGTAGTCCTTAGTGATGTCATGTTTGTTCAGAAATATATTTCAGCATTCTTAAATTAATCGTACAACACAAATTTACACAATTTCTTTTGAATTCAGCTCCATACTGTTCAGCTGAAATTTCACATTATTGGTTTATTAGCTATAAAGGAGCTATGGTGCAAAAGTGAAACCACAAAGAATTCTATTACTCATTAATCCAATCTGTCATTACTTTTACCAATCAGCTGCAGGTTGCCATGGAGATGCAGTCCAGTCATGAGTGGGCGGAGAAGAAATCAGGTGTGTGGGCCTTACCTAAACCACCAGACCCTGACCTCATGCTAATGGTGCAACCGGCCTGACACAAGGCATGGTAAGCTGCTGTAATCATCTGTTTTTGAGGGTGATTATTAGTTATTGTTATGTAACTGATGGCTATGACTTGTTGATTTTGCTGAAATATTTTGACATATTTGATATATTCAATGGTGGTGGTGTATGGCTGCAAGGTCAGATGCTACTGTGTGTGATGTGGAGTATAGGGAATGGGTGTCATTGCTCCTGTTGGGTCAGCTGCAGGGGGTGGGCGGGGAAACACCCCCAGTTGGCCACTGCCCCCCACTGGGGAATGTACTGGGTCAGGGGTAAAACATCAGCGAACGCTGGCACCAGCTGGCAACCCTGCAGCTGACCCAGCAGGCAGCAGCCGAGGTGTGACAGTAAATTATGACAAGCAAATATTACACATCCTGTACAGAATTTTACAAAATATGATACATGTTAATCACGTGTGAGAAATTAGGTCACATATAAAGATATTACATGTATAAATCAAGTTAAATGCTACAAGTCCTAACAAAATTACATATCAAGTGCATGTCAGATGTTTTTCACGTTAAATGCAAATCAGTCATGTACGCATGATAGATAGCTCACTATATTTATCAAATAAAATGTGACTTTCAGAAGATATGGGAATATGTGACTTTGTTATATTTTAATTATTAAATTACAGCATCTTTCTCTCTCTCTCTCTCTCTCTTTCCTTCTCTCTCTCTTTTTCTCAGTCACTCACACACACTCACACACACACACACACACACACACACACACACACACTCACACACACGGATGCTGGTGGCAACTCCTGCTCCTGATTGACTGACACCTCGGTGGAGGAGAGTAACTCAGAGGATGCTCAGGTGGCGGCAGCAGCACACCCTTCTGTCCTGTCAGCCTTTGCCTGCGGATGTTGGCGCCTACAGCTGAATTCTGAGAAGTGAGTAGCTTTGTTACTGGTAATATATTAGTTACTTCAGATTTGTCCTGCATTCAGACCAGCTGAAAGAGAGGTGGTGTTGCTATGTCTGGATCTCTTGTTTTACCATACAAATCATGACTTGTTTCAGTATAACAGTTTGTGGTCGAATTAGTTTCTTATAAATCGTGTAATGACTTCTAATTAAATGGCTCTACCGGTAATGCGATTATTTTCACTTCATCAATTTGTGTAATTGGCATTTCTTGCCGACGGTGGCGCTGTTGATCTTTTTGCCAATTTATTATAGAACTGCAAAAGATAGAACCAAAATGACCAATACAATCTCTTCAGGATTCCTTTGATACACTGACAGAGGGCAATGGCCAAAAGAATTGTATTTTAATATGAGTTATTTTCGTTTCCTGCTGTAAATTAGTCTGATGACTTTAGTTTATTTATTATTTACATAGTTTACAGTGCATTATTTTCAATTACTACATAGAATTAATTGGCTATGCATTAATATAAATGCATATGTATTTAGGTGCATTTAAAAAAAGCACTGTTGGCTTTTTTACACCTGTGGATCTGTTGCAAACCAAAATTAGAATAAATAAAATAATCATTTTCACATAAACCATTGATTTAAATACCGGTATTTAACAACTCTGCTTTATGCAACTCTGCATAACACATAAAATCACACATTAATGGAAGTAAGCGTTTACAAGATGTAATAGTGTGTTTGGTATATAACATTTTCAGTTCAGTTCAGTTCAGAGGTGATGCTCACAGTAACAGCTTGAATTGTGAATTTTACAGTTAACACTGCATCACAGTGTTTGTGCAACTCCTTCATGTTTAGCATGTGGTACCCAAAACATTTTGAAGGAGCTTTACTTTTTACTACATTTGTATCTGTATGACAGGAGGTGCTGGTTTAAATAAGCAACAAAAGAACCTTAAACAAATACAAAAAACAAACAAGGTGTTGTAGATTACACATAGCAAACATGCAGATTATGTCAGAGATTTTTGTTGGGTTATCTAATTTCACCAAATCTATATTTGCTAAATTTATTTCCTTTGCATTGAATTTGTTTTGAGAAGATTACAAAAACATATTGTTGCCATATCAAGCTTTGTCTATATGGCATAATATTTTCAATAGAATCATAATCATGTTTATTTGGCCAAGGTCAAACAAGACAGGGAATTTGACTCAGTTATTTTCACCGTACAGTAAATAGACAAATGACAGCTCTTATTAACATATACACAATTAAAAAAAAAAGTGAAAGGTGCAGCAGTATGAGGTAGACTCTGTTTAGACTCTATCCGATCTGCAGCGTCTGGACCTACTTTTAAGAGCAAGCTAAAGACGCAGCTCTTTAAGGAGCACTTCTGCATCTAGTAGCTGCTGCACACACTTTTAGATGTAGCTTTCTTACATATGAAAAAAATAAATAAAAAAATGATATTCTAGCACTGGCGTGACAGCACCTGTGTCCAACTGGACTCTCAGCAGTCTGACCAGCACTTATCCAGCTGGACCTCCTATTTGATTTTGGGCTTGTGTGTTCTCTCAGATGTAAGTCGCTTCGGATAAAAGCGTCTGCTAAATGACAGTAGTAGTAGTAGTAGTAGTAGACATAGTTATTGAAAGGTATATTGTTACAGCATATGATTGTGGTTATTATTATTATTTTATTATTATTATTATTGCAAAGTGATTGGTTACTCTGAGGCTCTAGGCGTGATGAGCAGTATGAGGTAGACATGGTTATTGAAAGGTGCATTGTTACTGCATATGATTGTGGTTATTTATTATTATTATTATTATTATTATTATTATTATTATTATTATTATTATTATTATTATTATTATTATTATCATCATTATTATTATTGCACAGTGATTGATTACTCTGAGACTCTAGGCGTGATGAGCAGTATGAGGTAGACATGGTTATTGAAAGGTGCATTGTTACTGCATATGATTGTGGTTATTATTATTATTAATAATAATAATAATAATAATAACAATAATAATAATGTATTATTATTATTATTATTATTATTATTATTATTATTATTATTATTATTATTATTATTATCATCATTATTATTATTGCACAGTGATTGATTACTCTGAGACTCTGAGACTCTGATGAAAGTTAATCAGAGCAACAGCTTGGGGGTAGAATACAACAACGCGTTTCCAAGTTACTCAAAAGTTTAGATCCTCTAAATTAATCCTCTAAAACTTCTCCCCTCAGCGTGTCAGTGTACTAGTGTTTCTACCCGGCGCGGGTCTATAGTTCCTCTCACGCAGCCTCACGTCTCCTCCTCGCGTCCTCTCTAGTCTCTAGTGTTATTGCTCCCAAACTAACCACCATGGGCAGTCCGGGGCCAGGCAGCGGGCTGTTCCTGCTCACGTCCAGCCGCTGAACGCTATCCCTATGCTGCCTATCGAAGCACATTGTTTGCGCCAGTTTCCCCAATGCAGCGGATTACGGGGACCGGGCTTTCAGAGACGGTAGGAATAATAAAAACACTGAAGTCGGGGGGAAAAACGCGCAGCTCGCTGCGCTTAGCCAGCCCAGCTAGCCCGCTAGCTCTGGAGTGGAAACGTGCCTTCGCTTTCTTCTTTCTCTTCATCTCACACCAGCCGGGGGCGAGGGGGGTTTGTTGTGATTTAGTTTCGTTTAGTATTTTTCTTTTGGTTGGGGGGTCAATCAGCGAGAAAGTTGTTGCTGCTGGAGTTTGCCGGCCACATGAGGGTGCATAGTTTAATCCTGTGGTGGGAAAGTGTTGCTGCACGCAGGCCCGTCTTGTTGAAGCCTGGATTATGGTTCTGCGTTAAATCGACGCAGAAGGCTACGCCGTAGGGTTACGGCGTAGGGTTGCGTAGGGTCTGCGTCGGTGTAACGCGGAACTATAAATGAGCCTTTAGCAGGAGTTTGTTGAACCCATCCCCCCACCGTCTCTGCAGGCCAACATGAATGAGATTCTCACTTCAAAGCGCTGGCATTGCTGGTGGCATTGCTAAAGGGGGCTAGCTGGCTGGTTTTTTCGCTGGTTAACACCAGTTGATTGTTGGGAAACACATGAAGTCCGGCCGAGATTTAGAGATTTGGCGAGCGAGCTCACTGATAAACAGCTTGGTGGTGAACTTGAGCTTGTAAATTGGCATCCAGTTTTCGTCAAGTCATTTAGAGGTAATTGTTCTATGCAGTTGTCAATGTGTGAAACTCTTTGAGAGATGGATAGATACTGTATTGATCCCGAGGCTTATTCGCAAAATTAGAATTTGCACAATTAGTCCAGGGACCAGAGCCCAAAACTTCACTTGTCAGAACCACTCAAGGTGACAAAACCTACTTAAGATTTCTGAAAAGATCCATGTCTGTAGATTATATTTTGGTATGATGACCCTTCCTTTGGTGTGATACATTTCCTGAATCGTTATGTTAGTTTAAGGCTCACAATGACCTGTAACAATGATATAGTATTGGTATATTATACATTTACTGAATCATTATGGTCCCGTGAGTATTCCAGTTTTTGAATTGTGTGTCTCTGTTGTTCCTAGATGACACAGGGCTAAAAGATAGTATATCATTTAGGCGAAAATTGTGTAAAAGTGTATGTTGTTTATAGTTTAAAGAGCTGCAGTGACCTCTATGTTGGTCAGAAAGATTCACATCTTAGCTTGAATGAATGCTTAAAAGGTCCCCTTTAAAATGATACCAAAGACAATATTGTGAAACATTGACAGATATCCTGTACATGAGTCTAAACCAGGATACGCACCAGCATCTAAAATGTAATTTTCTGAACTTCATGAGCTGATAACTATGATACAGCTGCCACTCAGGAAGGGTTATCATACCAAAATATCATCTATAGACATAGATATGTTCAAAAATTATAAGCAAGTTTTGTCACCTTGAGTGGTACTGATATCTGGTCCGGCCCATGGACTAAATGCCCCAACACTCATTAAATTTATTGTTACCCTATATACGTGTGTGGCTAGATTGGCCTGATGACAGTGTGGAGTGTTGGAGATGAGTTAGTCATGTTTATATTTTCACAAGTAATGTTTATTTATGTTGTGTTGACTCACAGTGATGTAGCTAACTTCCTTTTGTTGTTTCCATTTTAGGGTAAAGTGTTTGCCAGCAAAATCATCGGTGGAGGGAAGGATCTGACCTCTGCTTTGTGCAATCAGAGACATGAGTGTTGTCAGAGAGTTACATGGGATCGGGTTCAGGGGCGGTGGAGGGGTTGTGGCCCCTCTGACCGGCCCTACCCACTTTACAGAAGATGCCCCGAGACCTCCAGTCCCCGGTGAGGAGGGAACTGATGGGGACCCCCCGGTCCAATCGGTCAACACCCGTCCAAATAACCTTTCCCAACCCCTAGGCTACCCCCCATTATCTAAAATGGGGGATTCTTCAAGTTACACACCTTCCTCGTCATCTGCAACCCCACGACGCCCCGACCTGGACTTGGGCTACGAACCTGAGGGCTCAGCTTCTCCAACTCCACCTTATCTGAAGTGGGCTGAATCACTGCACTCGCTCCTAGATGACCAGGAAGGCATCCAGCTGTTCAAAAACTTCCTGTGTCAGGAAGGGTGTGCAGACCTTCTTGACTTTTGGTTTGCGTGCTCGGGCTTCAGGAAGACTAGCCAGGAGAAGAGGGCAAAAGTGGCCAAGGCCATCTACAGGAAATACATAGTCGATGGATGTGGAATTGTCTCCAGGCAGATCAAAGCAGCTACCAAGAGCTTCATCAGAGACTGTCTGGGAAAGCCGCATCCTGACCCTGCCATGTTTGAACAGGTAACTAAAACACTGATTGTATTTTTAAATGTTCCTAATGAGAGTAATTAATGTTGGATTACATGGGCAGATGCAGAAAGGAGACTGTGTTTTGATTATTGAAAAAGGTCCAGCTGTGCTAAACATTTTTGTTTTAAGTCCTTCATGATAAACAAACAGGATGTGAGAATACTCTTTCATCTGTCCAATCCACAAGTGTTGTGGGTCTCTTAAGTCTTAAAAAAGTGTAGCTATCAGTATCCTAGATTTGATTAACTTAAAAGCCATGTCTGGTTGTATAACCAGAACTGGGTAGCTTATGAACAGACCACAATTTGTGTAGCAATAGTTAAATGTTGTTTAAAAACATGTCAAATGTAGTCTATTTATACCAGAGTGCATATTTGAGTGCCATCAATTGGAAGTGTATTTATATTTGCTGACAGAATTAATGCTGAAGACCAGTTGTTTTAGTTATCTTCAAGCAAGTGAAAAAATGATCAGAAACATTCAGTTCTACTTCGATTGTTACATTTATTTTAGGAGGGAAACATGTGAACTGAGGTTCTTTCTGAATCATTTTTTGGGGTAGGAAAGTGTTGCTGTGTTTCTTGCAACTTTTCAATGCTTTTTTTTGTGAGTGAGAGAAGTATTAACAATAGTTGTACGCTAGTTATTGATTAATTAAACCACTGAATTTCTATTTTCACAGTCTTACGCATGTGAAACACTCCAAAGGACTTGAATAAGATGTCATTTTTGTTCAGCTTACTTTCTTCGCCCACCTTGGTCAGTGACTCTTGCTGTTGTTATGTCTTGATGGCTGTTCATTCCTCATATTTGGTTTTACTAGTCTTATGCGAAACTGCGGTTACTGATTTTTGTTTGAAAATGAAGGTTTCCAGGTGATAGTTCTCTATATGTCACCTCGGTATATACATTTTTTGCATAGCAAGATTTGTTGTAATCATTATAGAAGATCATGGGGTTTGTTAAATGTTAGTAAAACATTTGCAGAGTGAAGCTGAGTGATATGACCTAAAACTATCATGATCAGTTGAATATTTTACCCAATATTATGATTTTTATTTTAGTTGACTTTTTTTTTTTTGCCACTCTCAGATCCCTGAAATGTTTTTTGAAGCTTGACCATTAAAACTGAGATATATATATATATATATATATATATATATATAAAAAGAAAAATCACATATATTTCAGAGGAGGTGACACAGATGAACTGTTTATGGTCATTTCGAACACTTCAAGCCCAAGTTTGCATCGCTTGAAATGAAAACGCGTTACAAACAAGTAAACTGTGACAACACTGTCAAGAGCAGCAGAAAGTAGGGGGTTATTTCAGAGCCATACATTGTTCATATTTGGTAACATCATTGTGCTGCGAGAGTTGAATCAGATTGGTGGTGTTAACCACATTGTTTACATTTCTCACACTTTTTTGTTTAGTGTTGTGTTCCGAAAAGCTAAAATGACAGAAACTTTCTCTGCTACCGGCTGTTAGAGCCTCTGAGTCGTTTCCGTATTCCAGTTCTCCCGCCTGTTGACTGGATGAGGGAAAGTCGCCACACAACTACAGATGCAGGCAGGGTCTGAAATTACCTTTTTGATTCACTGGCCACAAGGACTAGTAGATTAAAAAAAAAAAAATCCACTTGCCAAACATTTTGTTTGACAAAATGATAAATTGGCTTTTTGTCTTCCACATGCATTAATTTCCCTACATTTTATTACATTAAAGATATTATGTTGAATACAAACTTAAAGGAGAGTCAGGAAAAAAGTTAAAGCAGAATTATTTTTAATATCTTAGTGTGTGTGTGTCTTAAGCCGGGCATACACTATGCGATTATCGGCTCATTTTGAGCCGATTTTTCCAGTCGTGCGACTATTTTTTCGGATCGGGACGGATTTTGACCCAATTGTTGCTCGTGCCTCATGCAGTGTACATGGGGTAACGACGAGAGATTAACACCTCATGACGAGCTCCCGATCACAAATCGTGAGGTCGAAAGAAAATCAAGCGTGTTTGAAATCCTGGTCGCTCCTCGTGAAGGAATCACACAGTTGAAGCAGTGTTACGACCCGATTTGCCTCATCTCTTTGCAGAGAGCATGCGCAATCTCTGATGTCACGTCAAAAACTATTATTTGTAGTTTAAGTGTTGCAAATTCACATTACAAATCATGTTTTAATAGCAGAAAAAAGACTGCATTTCCACGTACGGTACGGGTCGCCGCGTACCCTACGCCGTAGGCTCCGCGTTGGTGTAACGCGGAACCATAAATCAGCCTTCAGTGCGCCCTCTACGCTGTTCTGAACACTTCTCTTCTCTGTTTTGCTCATTTTGAGACACAACTTTTGCGGTATGCGTTCATTGTTGTGTCTAAAAATGATGCGCAGTGCCCACCAAATCAGAAACGGTACAGATATTTTGGTATATATATATATATATATATAATTATAATTATAAAAAAATAAAGGATCCCCATAGCCTTTGATCGGGTGGGCAGGACGCACGTTTGGGTGGACACAGCTCACTCCTGCCCCAAAACCGGCCTCGAGTTCCAGTACACAGAGGTCCGACGGGAGGATTATGATCGTGTAGTGTGAGCAGACGGGTCGCATCCGAGCATCGGGTCGTACAGTGGGAGACCATAAATCGTGGGCTGTGAAGTTTTGAACTCTGCGATCTAGTCGTGCAGTGTGAGATGGGGCAGTCTCATACGATTTAAAATATCGCACAGTGTATGCCCAGCTTTAGGGACACAAGCGCCCCTTTTTACACTCCGGGATACCCCGAGTTTAAAACCGTTGCCTGTACTTTTTACATTAACTGACACAAGGTGGTGTGTCAAGCTGGCCCCATCCATAACTGGCCTCTGTGGATACAATCTATGGCCACTTTTCCACTAGTACCTACTCTGCTCTACTCATCTCGAGTCAACTTGGCTTATTTTCTTTTCGGTTACAATCCAGTACCTGGATCAGGGTTGGAGCCAAGCCGCTGTGACATATTTGAAAACAATGCCAAAGATGGTGGAGATGGTATATCTGCTGCTTGGTCTGTAACTTGTGTTCAATATCGAATTAAAAAATGAGAATGAGAGAAGGCTTCAAGTGGGGAGGCTTATACATTTTTTTTAGCTTATCTCGGTACTGCTGAAAAGTCTGTGAGCAGCCATGGACTGAGAAAGCTCCTAGTAGATCTTTTTGTTCCTTGTCGCCCCATCTAGATCCCTTTTTTAATTCTCTCCTCAGCCACCAGATTTAGGAACGTCTGCACCTCAGAGTTGGACCACGAAACAGACTTTTGTGCTGCCATTGCCTTTCGAATAAAATGAACAAGAAGCCGCAGTCACAGTTGCTCTTCAAAAGGATGTCCACATCCTGACTCAGACATCTGATTTACTTCCTGACCAATCTGTGGCATGTAGTGTGATGAAATCAGATACACCCGGATTAGAACATAGTTACAGAAAAGTATCTACCCGGCAAGGGTAGACCTCTAGTGGAAAACCCCACAAACCGAGTCGAGCCGAGCCGAACTGAGTAGATACTAGTGGAAAAGCCGCATTAATTGCGGGTGAGGTCTAATGTAAACAGAACTGACGTGGGGTGGTGAGTCGTGAGTGGGATTTGTGGAGGATGTGCGCAAGCTCCTCATCGTCAGAGCCGTGGACCCCATGAATTGGCTTATTACAGAATCGTTATCTACAACTGTCCACTTAAATGACAGACCCCGGCTTTACAAGACACAAAACTTGGGTCATTAACAAACTGAAGAACCTCAGAAAGAATTTATTTGTGGTGAACGAACACCACAGCTGTAGTGGGAGACTGCTGGTCTTGCAACATGATTTGGGAGATGTCGCTATGCAAATCCCATTGTTATTCAGCATAAATCCTCCACCTGCTCCATCTCCTGCATCAGCCAACTCTAATTATGTCGGTGAAGCCAGAGAAGCCAATCAGTGGGACTGGGTCGTCATGCTACGTAGTACCACGCGATAATGCCTCCCAACTCGTCAAACAGAGATTTTACCTGCTATTGGCGGTTGGACAGGTGTTTGTGTCAGTTTCCTGGATGCAGGATGTTTTTAAATTAATAGTGCATGATCACACAAAATGTGAAAATATAAGAATTAAAGTTAAAAGTTTTGAATGTGGTTTTCACATTATCTGCCCTGCCTTACTGTACGGTACACTGGGGGCAGTCTAGGAGATGAGTGGAACAATATGAGGGATGGGTTAATCTTGCTAGGAGTTTTGGAGGGCTTTTTATCCTCCTCATGATAACATCTTTCGTCATCTGCCCCGCCCCTGGCCTGACTTGACTTTCAGTCAGTCAGCATTCAAGGTCAATGTAGTGTTATCTCTGAGAGCTTTGTTTGAATATCTGCAATCCTTCGCTCTGCATTGGTCACGATTCACAATTACCTTGGTGACAAAAAAGCCCTGAACAAGAAGTATTAACTGCTGTTATCATATTAACTAGGCCTGCAACTAACCATTATTTTAATAATTGATTAATCTGTGGATTTGATTTTTTTCAATTAATCGATGAATCAGACCCCAAAAAATGTTTTTAAATTCCCGCCTCTCATCCGAAATAGAACATTTGAACTCACATAGCAATTGACCCTTTGTCAAGCCCCTGTTGCTAGGTCGGACAAAACTGTCATCTCTTCCATCCACTTCCATTGTAAAAACAGGGTTTTACATCCCTTTATTTTAGAGATGCACCGATCAAGATTTTGAGGGCCGATCACTGATCTTGAAAACCAGTATCTGCCAATCCCGATTTTGCCCATCAGAGCGAGAAATCCATAACTTTGTTAATATTGTTGTCTCATGTACATGACACTGACATTGTATTATTAGGTATAAAAATTAGGAGATGAGAAAGTATCATGAATTGACTTTTATTGCAGGCTGGGGCAATGACCAATATTTCACACTCTAGAGAGTCTCTGAGACTCTTAAGGCTGAATTATGGTTCTGCGTCAAAACGACGCCGTGCCTACGGCGTGTGGTTTTTGTACACGCAGAGGACACGCCGTCACATGCGCCGTCACTGACGTGCACCTCCCGAAAATTGTAACTACGCGTCGAGGAGACGCCGACCACACGCAGACCGAGAGGGCTGTGATTGGTTCGTTTGAAAGCGAAGCATTTCCGGTTTCCGGTTTGAATCAGTAGTGAACTTCCAGGGCTTTTTTCTTCGTTTATGTGATTTTTTTTGTTTTTGTTTTTTGCACAATAGTTGTCCTTATTTCTTTGATTTACTGTGACCGGAAAAAGTCGGATAAACCATTCAGAAAAAGATCGCTAACTAGTGGCCGCGGGGGGTACTGCACCGCGACCAAATGGAGAGACGGAGAACTCTGAACGATTCGTGACGGCGTCACGGGTGCGCCGTGTGCTCTGCGTGTGTGTGACTCAGAAGCATACCCGCACCTTTAGAGACAATTTAGACTCTGCTTACAAAGAGTAAGTGTGGCTTACTAGCTTAAACTTTCCTGTGGTAATACAATACAACATGTGCACTAGGGATGCAACGGTTCTCGGTATAAAACCGAACCGTTCAGTGAAATGTACAGACCAGGCGGAGACGGGCTCTGATCGGGCCTGTTTATTTACAGGAAGGAAATAAAAAGCTTTACAGTCATAAACAAAGTCAAAGGCAAACTCCCCCAACAACTAAATTATAACACCTGAAGAAAAAACTCGGGGTTCAGCCCCCCCTCTCCCTCTGCCCACCACCAGCTCCTTCATGACATCATGTGCAGCCCGGTGACAGGCAGAGAGACGAGAGAATACAGGCTGATCTCCCCAACTTTGTAACTCTCCCATATCAGGGTCGCTACAATATGTTTTACTACTGTATAGTATATACAGGTAGTCAAGAAATAAAAGGCAGTTTACCATTTAAAAGTGTTGTTTTCAGTAACTCTTTTACATTTGAAAGAGTTTCTTAAAGATATGTTATACTATTATAATCTTCACGTAGAAAACAAGTTCAGTCAAATTGCCTGATAACTTTAATATCATTGCGCTGGATCAACTGCCAGGTGGTAACCATGGCAACGGAGATTCAGAGAAGAAGAGCCGGCTACCGCAGGATGGCGACATGAGTGATTTAAAAAAAACATTATTTTAATTTATTTAGTGAATTTAATCAATTTTGATGACGGATGTGGAAGAGGAGAGAAAAGAAAATAGCCGAGCGAAGCTGAGCGGACTAGAATATCCGCTTCGCGTCGGACGGTTCACGCCCCCGCGTTCATATATTTCTGATAATGTACACCTCGTCGGGCATTATCCCTTACGTATTTAGTAGTGTATACGGTTCTTACTGTACTGAGTTGTCAAGATTAAGAGGCTGTAGACTATAAAGAATTATAATTTACATTTTGAAAAGTGACAAGAGTAATAAACAGATAATTTTGGAAAAAAAAGCTCTCTTCATGCACATAACACAAACCGAAACCGAACCGAAACCGTGGTCCAAAAACCGAAACCGAACCGTGGGCCACCTGAACCGTTGCACCCTTAATGTGCACCAACACAGACAACAGCAGACATGTCACTCTCTAAAAGTTGATACAAGTTGTAAACTATAAACCTTAGTTTTCCTGTGGAAAGAGGAATTAAATCTTAAAATGAATTATGAATTATTAAGCTTTGTGAAAGCTTTAGTGGTAGCATCCACCGCGTGTGAGGAAACTATTGTGAGTGAAACCTTTCACACTAGAACTCCAAATGTCCCTTGTGAAACCGTCTGACACGGCTTTGGACTGTATATAGTCTGCTATAACTCCGACAGGATTTCATCAGTGAAATATTTATGATGCGGCGTACCGCGGCAGCACGTACCGTGGATCCAAGCTGCAGACGACGCGTTTAAACCCGATGTCTTCTACAACAGAAAGCGGCTGAAGAGCAAACATGAATTCTTTACCTTACGATGTAGTTCTTTATTTTTCTTGCTGTCGTTTATATGTCTTTGTTACGTTCAGCGGAGTTAGCGGCGTGGCTGCACGTCCTTTTTTCCTTCTCTGCCTTAGCTGCAGCCAACTTTGGAAACTCAATATACTCCTTCGTGTGAAAAACTTTCAAATGTCTTATCAGCTTTGTTGTGTTGAAATTCTTTTGTAACATTCCTCCTCAGGGTATCTCCTTTGCACACAGCTTGCAAACTGCAAATTTGTTGTCCTTTTCAGACATTGTAGAACTCTCGTACCGGCGAGGCCGGCCACGCCCCCTTAGGACACCTGGGTCTGAGGTGTGGGAACGCCCGCGCGGGCGGCGTTTGTTGTTGTAAACGTTATCAGATCGGCCCGCTCTGAACTATTATTTTCCGATCTCCGATCAAGACCGATAGGGCCATTATCGGCCCGATACCGATCAGTGGCCGATCAATCGGTGCATCTTTATTTCTAGTTATTGTACCAAAGAAAATCGACAGCACTTATATATAAATAAAAAGGAACACTTCATGTACCTTGTAGTGAGTTTAAAAAATGTATGTTTTCGACGATAACGAGGTATTTTGATTAGTTTAGCTAATAGCACAGTAGAGGGGGTGAACTGCGAGTGTGGCCGTCCACATAGCTTCATCCAAAGCAGACATTTTTTGTCATTTACCGTTGGTTTTGGGATGAAATGTATTCCTGTGATTCTCTCTGGGTAGCGGGTGTCACTCTTACCACTGCCCTAAGCACACCGCTTAACCATTTTAGGATAAATAAGTAAACACTTGTGTGGTTGTCGCTAGGGCTGAACGATTAATTGCATTTGCGATAATATCGCGATGTGATAAAACGAGATTTTCTAACCGCAAAGGTTGCGATTTGACCAGTCACGTGATCTGGTCAAGTGTTCCCTGGTCACGTTGCCGGCAGGGGAAAAAAAGTCAACAATGCCGCGTCTCCGCGTGTAACCTAATCTACCATGGCCTCAGTGTTAGGGCTCGGCCAGGCGGGGCTTTATAAATATATTAAATATATGAGCGTGGAGTCGGCGTGGCGAGGAGCTGCGCGCGGCGACGAGCCGAGCGCGCGCCGGCTGACAGTGAAGTCGCGCTGTGAAGCCTGAATTATGGTTCCGCGTTAAATCAACGCAGAGCTACGCCATAGAGTATGCCGTAGACTACGGCGTAGGTTACGTGGCGACGCGCACTGTACGGTCAGCGTACCGCATACCCTACGGCAGGGGTCCCCAACCCCCGGGCCCCGGCCCGGTACCGGGCCGTGGGTCATCTGGTACCGGACCGCACAGAGAGAAAAAATAATTTCTGTAGCCCCGACTGATGATGGTTGACTCTCAAACTGATGGTTCACAATGTTTTTATTCCTTGGATGTACAATAAATACACTGCAAACACACTGTAAGAGCTATAGCTCAGGTGGTAGAGCGGGTCGTCCAATGATCGGAAGGTCGGCGGTTCGAATCCCGCTCTGTCCCAGTTTGCTGTCGTAGTGTCCTTGGGCAAGACACCTTACCCACCTTGCTGGCAACCCGGATGCCGAAACAATACTGACTTTGTGATTGGGAGATAGGTGGAGGGTGGAGCTTCAGGCCAAAACAAAAAATGAAAACATCAACATCAGTTGAGGGCTGCAACTCCTCTTTTTAAACTGGAATATCCTGGATTGAGTGCTGTTGTCAGTGACATAAGTATTTGAAATGAACATGATTTTTAAATGTCTGTTGACATATCGGGGTCATTTTATGATTCGTTTTATTATTGCTCTTACATACAGCTCCTTTAAATAAATTTAATGAGACATAAAAACACATTTATAGAAATACTCATATTAAAGGTAATTTACAATTTCCATAATTTTAATACACAGTTTTTAATGCCGATCTTGTCATTTTATTTAGTTTTTATCAACTACACCTTTTAGATTGGGCCGTGAAAATATTGTCAGACATTAAACAGGTCCGCGGTTCAGAAAAGGTTGGGGACCACTGCCCTACGGCATAGGTTCTGCGTCGATTTAACGCTGAACCATAAATCAGCCTTGAGTTGCTGTGAGCCTGAACCTGCAGCTCATCAGGAGGTTAAACGGCGGGACTGCGAATTGTTCATTGCTGGTTCGTTTTGTTAACTCTGTAAGCTTTGTTGGTTTGTTTGTTTGTTAGTTTGCTGGTGGTTTTTTTTCTCTGGGATTTTTAAATTATTTGTGAAGAAGTTCTGAGTTCCCTGTGAGGAAGGTTTTTTTGTTCCCTGTGGGAGTTTTTCTGTGTTTTTCTATTAAACGCCTCTTTTTGGCTAAAGTTTAACCCGGTTTGGTGTTGTGCGGTTGGATTCAGAGAAAATAAATCTTACATTGTTTATTATAAAACAAACTGATTTATTGCTTGTGTATTTGAAAAATACATGAGAACAGGACCTTGAAAAAATAATCGCATATTAAATCACAATTGCAATATTGAGGAAAAAAATCGCAATTAGATTATTTTCAAAAATTGTTCAGCCCTAGTTGTCGCTATGGGTTGTATCCTGCTGCCGAGCCGACGTTGTTTTGGTAGTAGGCTACGGTTCGGATTTCTGCCAGTTTGGGGATAAACATATACTGCACCCTCACTACACTGTGCAGTGTGCTCCGAAAAGTTCCTTTTACTAATACAAAGTTTAAAAAAAATATTCCAGTTATTTTAAATTTCGATACAAAGCAACTAAAAACTACGCTTTTTCCATTGATGTGAATGAGAGAGACGGCTGTTTTGTCCAACCGGATGTAGCAACGGAGAAGATTTTTCTGATTGGCCAGTCAGGGACCAATTAAAAGGCTAACAAAGGGTCGATTAAGTGCACAAAAAACAGGTTGATGCTCAAATATTTGGTTACAATAACAGGAAATTAAAAAAAAAAAGTTAGCTAAATAGCTTCAGTAAATAAAATAAATGTACACGAAAATACTTAATGAAAACTATTATATCAGAAACATCCAAAACAAATCTGACGAGTCACAGGATTATTTCTCTCTATTTCCCACAAAAAAATGCTTGCTCCCTTGGTCACAATCTGAGACGAGACAGCTCTATGCAAACAGGCTCTATGCAAACGTCAGTTGCTCTATGCCAGTGGTTCTCTAATGGGGGTACGCGTACCCCTGGGGGTACGTGAAGACACTCCAGGGGGTATGTGAGATTTTAAAATATACATATATTTAAAAAGTAGCATCCATGCAAAAATCCTTTAAAAATAATTATTTCATAAATAATTGAGGAAAACATAAGTCTAAAGTAGGCTATTCAACTTATTATCCTAAAACCTCAGAGTATCCCCCACACAAGGATAGTTCCACCTAACCTGTCAAATGCCACTTGGCTTCACCTGTCAATCACTTGGACCAACGATGGAGTCGTGGTTGAAGCGTAGCAGCAATATTTTTATGTTTAATAAATCAGTTACTGATTGCACAGTGCTCTATTTTAGGTCTTTTTTTTACAACCAAAAGTGCTTTGCGCTGGTTAGGGGGTACTTAGCTGAAAAAATATTTCACAGGGGGTACATCACTGAAAAAAGGTTGAGGACCACTGGCATAGAGCAACTGACGTTTGCATAGCGCTTCCCCCTAAAGATCGGATCGTTTGGGATATATGAACACAGCAATCGCACTCGGAAGCGGCACAAAACTAGCGAGCCGAGATTACCTAGGAGAGATGGTCTAGGCTCGATTACATTCGAGACCTGAAGCGGTTCATTTTTTTTATTTGTAGTGAGAACATAATCGACACAGCAACCGACACAACTCCATTCATTGTGTCTGTGCGACCGCGGTTCAAGGAGAAGAGTCGGCGCAGCCTCCACCACCTTCTCTCCTATTGGACGTGCCGAGATATCGTCCCAGCGCGGCACGGTGAAATTAAAAAAATTTTAATTCGCGCAGGGTTTGCGCAGCGCAAACCCTGCGGCAGGCGGCCTCTCGCCCGCCACTGAGCTCCACTCTGCGCCAAGCGCATGTAAATGAATGGGTAAAGCCTGAATTATGGTTCCACGTGAAATCGGCGCAGAGCCTACGCCGTACCCTACGCCGTAGGCTCTGCGTTGGTGTAACGCGGAACCATAAATCAGCCTAATATAAAGCCGGCGGCTGCGGTCTGCGCTTTGCATCCTCTCTGTGAAAGGGGCTTATTCTTTATCCCGGGGTGCGGAAGAGGAAACTCCTTCCGCGTTCATTTGACCAATCAGAGAACAGCTGGTTCACGCATGGAATTTGTTAACAGTTTTGAACCGCTACAGACGCTTGCCTTGTGAACACAAACCCAAACAAAACAACTGTATCGATTTAGCCCCTGAATCGGAACAAAACAAACTGGCCACAGGTGTGAAAGCACCCTAAGAAGACTGTTTCTCTACTCAAATTTTTGGTGTTATAAGTCACTTGATGTACAATGCAATTTTGCTCATATTGCAAAAATGTTGTTGGTACTGTCTGTCACCTTTGAGTATATATGTATGTAAATCTGCAAGGAACGGGTAAGGTAAATTGACCACTAACTGAAGATCCCAATCTGGATCAAGTATGAGCTGGTTTGTTGTTCCATGAATTCATGTTTTCCCTGTATAATTGGTTGGTCACAAGGGCTGTTTGACAAATGAAAAATGAAATAAAATCTTAGCTTGCTTTAAAGGGGACCTATAATGGCATCTAATACCTATTTTAAACAGGCCTTGAATGTCTTAAAAACAAGCTTTTGATTGTTTTTGCTAAATAAATGAGAAATTCAGCCTCTGAGCCATGTCTTTATCATCCCATTCTCTAACCTCATTCTCTATGCGGGATTCTGAGTGGGCGGTGAGGCTATGATAATGAGGCACTGTGCTGATTGGCTGCCTGAATGACGCGATACACCGCTACGGAAAAATGGCGAAAGCTCCGGCCGGCGGAGTTAGTTGTGGGCGTGGTTTCACGCATCGGAGGCCAACCTATGTAAATCGCATTTTCGTTACGTAACGAAAGGGAGCAGAATCTGAACGGCTCGTAGAAGCCACATCACACTGGATGGATCATCCGGGCGGCTGTACAGACACTGCAGAATTTGGTTGCTTTCCTCCTTCTCTGAGTTGGCAGGCTGAGGGGAGACCACTTTATATATGTTAAAGCAAGAGAAAACGTGTTTTTCATAATAGAGCCCCCTTTAAGTTATTTTCTGACCTCTGTGTCTATTTCAGGCGCAGACAGAGATCCAGGCCATGATGGAAGAGAACACCTACCCTTTGTTCCTCAAGTCTGATCTCTATTTGGAGTACACGCGGACGGGAGGAGAAAGCCCTAAACCTAATCCCAGTGATCAGAGCCCTTCATCAGGTCCAGCCAAACCTGCACCTGGGTACTTGCCTACGCTTGCTGAGGATGAGGAGTGGAGGTGAGATAAGAGCAACTCTTTATATTGTACCATCATTTAAAATTTTAATAAAATCCTACTGACTTTTGGCAGCCGTTAAGTTCTCAATGCCAAGTGCAGCACTATCAAACTAGGATTCTCTCGTTGAATTTAAAATAACAATTTAGGATTGATGAAATCATGGATATTCATTTCATCGTAGGTGTGGAGGGGGAGCAAGGGATCCTGAGGAGGAAAAGGATGAAGACGGAGATACACCAGCTGATAGGCTGACTCATAGTCTGCTGATACAGACGGCGACACAGAGAACCTCGACCAGCAGGAGGAGACAGGACAGCAGGGAGTACAGGTATGTGTGTGTGTTGTCATCATGCATTCATAATGTTGATCATGGCAGCTTCATCAATGTCACACTTGCATGTTGCTATAATGCTGGTCTTCCTTTCTTCATTCCTCAAGTGTAAGTAAAAAGTAACAGGACTGTTTCTGTACTTTCAGTACCTATTTATAGTGTTGCAAACCCAGTCTAAGACGGTGTAGATTTATTTGTTTATTTTTGCTGCAAATGTACATTGATTTCTATCACTTCAGCTACACATAACCCTTTTAACAGTGTGTTCCCATTATAAGCCAAATTGTTCAGTTTCAATATAATTCTGATTTGGGAAAGTTCTGATTTGACGGTTCAAGTTCATAAACCGAAGTGTGTATCATCAGGCTTCAATGTGAATGCAACATCCCTCTGAAAAAACACATGTGCACCAGATACCTGTCAACAAGCATTATTTGTATCAACAATATATTAAAAAAAAAAAAAGATATGTAATGTGTGTGTGTGCGTGCGCGCAAATCATTTGCCAATACAAGCACTTTTGTTCATGTTCAATTTAGGGATGTCACGATGACAGATTTTCTTGGTACGATTATTGTCAGAGAAATAATCACGATTTAACGATTATCACGATTATTATGTATTAATTAATTTCACACTATGAATGTGTAAAATCACATGAACACTCCTTAGAGATCTTTAAATGTCATTTATTTTCCATGCCAAATATTAGCAACAAAGAAAAGTAACCAAAAAGTACAACATTAATGACAATAATACCAGTGTTTCCCCTACCATTATATAGGCCTGGCGGGGCCGCCAGGCCAACGAGACCCCCCGCCAGGCCTAAAAAAAAAATCAATTATCATTAACGTTTAGGAGCCTCTGCAGCTGTTCTGCAACGGGAGTCAACCTGCTTCGTTCCTAGTAACGCTGCTGAGAGCGCAGGCATATTATTATATATTATGGGATGTATAGAGTTTGTAGCTAGCCAAAAAAAAAAAGAAAAAATATCGCGGGTGACAGACAACATGATATAAAGAAATGTTTCTGCAGGTCCGTGTGTTTGTGTTTGCATGAGACGCTGCAGGAAGCATGAAGGAAAAAACAGCGCACCAGGCGTCCGCGGGGTCCTAGCGCCAGCCATGTATGAGCCTGAACCGGTCCGACTGGTGACCCAGTAAAAAACAACGCATTTTAAACATCTGGCTGGGATCCCAAATTGCTTAATAACCATAAATACAGCCCTTAGTTGTACCACACTCCCCATGGTAAATTTCCAATTTGTTGTTTAGCTTACATTTTTGTTCTGATTGAGCTTCTTTTTTTGGTAAGCAATAATGACGAAAATAACACAGACAATAGATTGTCTTTCCAGTAGAACCACTAAAGGTTCATTTTTTCCCCAGTCAAATGCATGTAACTCTGTTATAACAAAACGGGAAAAAAATCTTCTACAATGTTTAAATTATTTATAACTGATATAATCTCAATTGTGAATACGGATGTTTTGTGGCATATGCCGTCAGCACAAGCAGCCGTTAAAAGAGGAACATCCCAGAGGGTTTTCATAGAGATCCCTCTGAAATATATAGAAAAGATGTGCTCAATGCTCATATGGGGTCAGACCTTTCTGGCCCATGACACTTTGGTTAAAGGTTAGACTAAATCTTATTATTTCATTGAAGTGATATCATTCAGCAATATAGGCCTACAATGATTTTTAATGTAAAACTTTGTTATATTGCTGCATATCACATGTCCAATATGCCGTCCCACGCGCCTCGTCTGTTAAGGATTTTTTCGGTGGGTACCACCGGGCCTGAAAAAAATTCTAGGGGAAACACTGAATACCATTGGAATTAAACAAAAATCATCCACAGCAGGATTTCCCTTTTGGGTAATAACGTTTCAAATGCTACATGCAAACTGTAAACTGTATTACAAAAATGTTTCTGAACATTTCTTTTGGACCTGAGAAGAGAATTTTTAAACAGGAAAAAACATCTAGCTAGCTTTTGACTTAACTGTAACAGTGAAAATAAACAAGACCACATCTGAAATTAAATACAAGCTAGCTATGTATTTCCTTTTGGAACAAAAAAAGTGGTGAAAGGCTGCAGGACAGGAGCCACCTGCAGAAGACTTGCTTCAAGTCCTTTCAGTTCAGGTTAAAGTGCAGGAATGTCAGCTACGTGCTTACGTCGGGGGCTGGGGGCGGGGCTGGGGACGGCGTTACTGAACAACCAAAGCAGAATAAACACGGAAGAGCGCAGTTTTTTAAACAACGGAGCGTTGAAGACGGCGGTTAAGTTAGCAGACTCTTTTATTATTACATCCATTTATTTAATAATGGATGTAAAACAGAAGCAGCAGTGGTCTACGGTACAATCCATCAACAGAGCCCGCGACGGAGCGCAGCCTCGCGTCCGAGCCCGCTCCCAGCCCGTCCCCGCGGGCCGGGGATTTTTTATTAAATAAATGGATTTATTTCGGCAATGTTTACACACTGGAAAGCCATCGTCAACGATAACCCCTTCCTCATTTTTGCGGTACCCATAATAATCCCACACAGCTGATTTTATCCACTTTTTGGGGGGGAATAACTCTTCATCCATACTTCACTTCAGCTGCTCCGCTTCAGCTTGTGTAACTTTATTTTCGTTCCGTGCGAGTTACGCTGATCTATCTATGGTTCCGGGTCCCGGCGTAATCTTTGGAAAGTGACGATGTTTAGGAGTCTTCACGAATAATTAATCGTGCCGTTTAAAATCGCGGTTAATAGTGAAAACAAGTAATCGTGACATCCCTAGTTCAATTAATAATACAATATAAAATTATAGTTGGGTTTTGTGTCTTATTATTAGTAGAGTAATTTTTGTACAATTATATACAATTAATTCTACCAATCTAGGTGGGAACCGTTAGGTGAGGGGGGGGTTCGAAAATATTTCCAATTCCCCAAGGGGGGCCTGACTGAAAAAGTTTGAAAACCACTGCTCTAACGTCATTTGGCTACTTGCTGCTCTTTTCAGTCTGCACTAATAATGCAACCAAAAGCCGGCCTGTGCTGATGGAGGCTCCTCCTGGTTGTTAGCGTAGCTGCAGGATTCACTGAGTAGTCAGTTCAGGTCGGCAATGGTAACTTGTGAATAGCCCACTTTTTTTTTTTTTCTCCTTAAAACACTGTATATTAGATTGTGGTGTCCAAGGCTGAGGAGCTTGCGGACCTCTTTGTCTCCCCAATTATTCATCTTGTAAATATAGACCCTGTGACCTCCTCCTGCTGTTGTTATCACGTCTTATCACATGGTTCCTCACGTGTCTACAGTTGACACATTCAACTCTAATTTCCCTAATTAGCACAGGCAGACTTCAACTACAGTGAAGAATATCGCAATGGTATTTCTTTTTTTTAATTATTATTATTTTTAATTACTTGATATTAACGGACCTGAATTTGCTTAGTGAGGAGGAAAACACACCTGGGCTGAGTTTACACTCATGTTATCATGCCAGTTGTTTTATTTTTGTATGGTTTTATTTTTTTTCTATTGCTAAATTGGTATAGTAAAGTACAGTTTAAAATTGGCAAGGGGGGAGACAGCTAGTTACAACACAAGAGAAAAGGGAAATGGAAACAAAAAAAAATATTTAAGAAACTTGATGGGTAATATGAGTCGCATTCCCATTGCACCTTCGAATACCTGAATTTGTTAAGAAGGTAGCAGTGTTTCCATTGAAGGTGTCTTTCGAATTAGAGTAGTTCTTGAAACTCTCAGTATCGCGTCCTGTGAGACTTCTATTCCAAACAACAAAGAAAATCCTCAACATTGAAGAAGATGGACAAGGACATCTTTAATCTTTGACAACTTATTGCAATTCCAGCTGTTGAGAAACAAGTCAATGAGGAAGGCAGCAGATAATGATTTAAAGGATTATTCAGCGGCAAAGCCCTTATCTAAGGCATAATGATTAAGTAGTGTTTTAACACAACTACATTGTATTAATGAAGCCACTAAACTACATTTTGATGACTTTAGATTGACTGGCTACATCACATCCAGTGCTGCCAGAGACGTAGAAATGCACAAAAAGCGTTTCCATTACACTTTTGCCAATAAGTGGATAATCGAATCATTATTCAATATTTGGGAGTTTTTTTTTCGAATGAGTGCTGTTTACATTACAGGATTTCTTTTTCGATATTTGGTTTTGTGCAAATGTAGGGGTAATAGAAATGCAGCTATGTTACAGGTTTTTATATACATTTAAGATCCTTGTTTTTCCCACATATTCAGGAACGAGAAATAGACACAGCTCGGAACGCATACAAATTACAGGAATCTTATTTTTTTATGTATAAAAAGAAATATTTCTACCAAATTGATTGGTTTCAAAATATTCATGTTTTTGTCCATCCACATTAGAGCACAACAGTTGTTTTTACAAATTGACATGGTGTTGGCAGATGAAATATCTTCAGTTTTCTTAAGTGGTAAAATGTTTTACATTTTTAAATGACAGTATTAATATGAATGTAGTATATATCCTCTATATATTGTATGGGGTGAGGGGATATTTAGAGGACAATGTCGAAGCCTGTGCGTGAATGAGCACGAGAAAGTGTGACATCATTTAAGCTCGTCAGTACTCACTGGTCAGTGAACAGTATGAATGATTGTTGAAACTTAATTGGTTGAAGTACAATGAAAAGATGAATACAATGACTTTGATTTTCTGCTCTTGGTGTGGTGCCAAACATGCAGGAATAACAAAGTTTTCTGAGGAAACTGGTTGCTCACAATTCAAATGTTTTACCCTGGTCAAACACTACAGCCAGAAGCGTAGACTATGTTGCGTCAGATTTGATAATGAGATGGAAGAAACTACCATTCAGAAGACTCTTTGGTGATGACAAAACTTAATACAACCTACTTCATTCCAGAGACACTACCACAAAGTTCAAGAGACACTTGGAACTGTTAAAAAAAAAATGGTGTCAACCTGACTGGTCCATTACCAAAATATTGGTCAATATTACAGTTTGAAATGGGAAAAATGGGTGTAATAGTTGTGTGTCGATTCAAGGTGAGCCCATTAAAAACCTATTTCAGTTGGGGAAAACAATGCTCTTTGTAACATATATTAGTCCCTGGAACTGAATTAAAGTTATTAAGTTTAGTAAGTAGTTAAGTTCAAAAGATTTATTTATTTTCCACTTTATTCCTGAATTTTGCTCCCTTTACAGCCCTATTGTCATCTGCCAATACGATTCAGAGCGATAGCTGCAGCAGAATGAAATGCTGCATCTTTCTGCATCCGTGCAATTTACACAGCGCAGTGGGGCAGAATAAAGGCCTGATATATTAACTTCCAAGGCTGCCAAGCAGTGCAAGAACAAGCTGATGCAATGCATCGCTGTTCCAAGCACTCCAGCAGTGCTGGAACCCTATTGTTTTTGTTCCGTTTTTTTATTATTCTCTTTTTTCCGCCCCTAACCCAAACCGTAAGCGTATGAATGAAATTGTTCACAGGGCTGATCTTACCCAGAAGGCAGCCACAAAAAATTTCACTTGTCAGACTCAAAGTGGCGCTGTACCAGGAAAAAGTATTTTTTTGAGTCATATCTCCTAAACCATGTGTCCCACAGTAAAATGCTTTATATCACTGTTTTTCTTGAATATAATTGTAACCTGGCCACGCCAACTTCCGCCTATAATTCTTTTTTGCTTTGCGTTTCCCCGATCAATGTCAAATTTTGGCTCATAAAACTAAAGTCTGAGCTTTAAGTAAAGGCTTCGGCATATTTAAAAAAATCGCTTCACTACGAAGTCACGCATTTTTACACATTATGCAAAAAACTGGCTAGTAAAATGTCTAATATGTTAACAATGACAAAAGATGATGACATGAAATTTAAGGACCTAGTCTGGAGCTCAGTGCGAGACACCCGTTTCCCTCTTCAGTTTAATTTATTTACAAAATCATTAAAAATCAACCGTTGGTCTTAATGAGCTTAAACTTTCAGTATTGATTCCTTGAATGGTTTACTACATTCGCCTGTGTAACTTTTCCTAATATTTGTGATGTTAAGTGCACTGTTTTTGGTAATATATATCTAAATTTGTGTAATTTCAGGTTTTTTACCTGGTGCCTCTTTTAACACCAAACTTGGCACAGTGATTGTTTGGATAGAACTTGTGAAACCTACCAAGTTTGATTAAGATTTGTCAAACTGCCATTGTACAGGAATTGATTGCATACAACAAATAAAAACATAAGATACAAATAAAAGCACTACGCAGCATCAATAAATATAAACAAAGGACAATGCAATGCAAGGACAGGTGTACTGATCTTGTTCGCTGGAGTTTAAAGCCTGTGTGAAAAAAAAAATAATAATTTTATAAGAGATTTAAAATCATTGAGAGTTCTGGCAGACCTCACAGAAAGGGAGACCATTCCAAAGTTAGCTTTTTTTTTTTGGAGTGCTGGCACCACAAAAGCACCATATCAATCTGATGCAGTTTTGTTGACTGACTTGAAATGAAGCCTTTCCGGAAAAAAATCTGTAACCTCTGATACAATATCCTGAGAACTGCCAAACTTGGCCTGACTTTTAGGCTGGGCAGAGCTGACAGTAAGAGGGACCAGCAGCGGCTGTAGATGACTCCAGGTGGGATTGGCCATGGTCGGGGAGGGCTTGTAATGCCTGCAGTTCCAGTTATGTTCAAGTTTTAAGTGCAAAAACGTGAATATTTGAGTGGATTATGATGGATTAATGTATTGTTTGGGGAAGTGCCTGACGAGTGCTTTTCCTGGTTTGTCAGCAGTTACAGTTAAAAGCAAACAACCAACTATTTGTTTGGCTTTTGGAATAAATGTGTTGATTTTAATTATTTTGAATATAAACAATGTTCAGTAAAATCGGTAAATCTTTAAAAAAAAAAAAGTGTCTTGAGTAAAGAGCCTTTGAAACTCATTTAAACCGTGTACTTGAGAAATACATGTGTTTACAAAGGTTACACATCCTGTTTCTTTCGGGATCAGCTGCAGCAGTGACAGAAAAATAAAAACTCTTTGTTACTTTTCACTGCACTAGAACAACACAACGTATGTGTATTTCACAAAACAGTTAAATAATTAAGCAAGTGAAATGCAGTTTGAATTGTATTAGTGAATTTGCACAAATACAAACTTGTGAACAAAGAACAAACAGCTACATCGTTGAATTACACATTCTCTTTTTGGTCAAAGTGCATAAAAACACGAACTAACCAACCAAAAAATATTTCTTAACTGGTTAGATCATAGTTTTCCATCAGAGGAATGTCTTCAAAGGAATAACTAATATACCCTTCAAAATTAGAAGCAATGATAAACACACGTAAACACACACTCCAAGTGTTAGGCTAATTTTTGTGTGAGCAGATGAACCATAATGTCTTTTACTTCCTCAGGCCATGGAGAGAGCCGGTAAACCCGTACTACGCAAACGTGGGCTATGCACGTGCTCCAGCAACCAGTGCTAATGACAGCGAGCAGCAGAGCATGTCAAGTGATGCGGACACGATGTCACTGACCGACAGCAGTGTGTAAGTACACGTGTACACAGTAACAATGAAGCATTCCTGCATTCACACACATATTAACTCTGTCATCTATTGTTAATCTGTGAAATAATAGTCTTTAAATATGTAATGGACAGTTAAGTGCTGTGGCTAATTTTGGTTCATTTGTGTGTTTGTGGGGTTGCAAAGAGATGGTATTCCCCCGTACAGATATCGGAAGCAGCATCGAAAAGAGATGCATGAAAGTGCCAAAGCCAATGGCCGTGTGCCCCTACCTCATATACCTGTGAGTACAGACATTTTAACCACTTCAATGCTGAAGCTGTCCAACATTACATTTAGAAGAAAATGTCTAATATATTTGACTCCAAAATACTGTTTGAAATCCATCTCAGTTTATTTGGACACATGTTATCCAGTATATGACTTTCCTTGATGTGATTCATATTTCTCATATTCATTGACTGACTGAAAAATGTGAAATTTCTTGCACTATGTGGGCTTTTTTTTTTAAGAGCAGTCAAGGTCTCTAAGTCACTGTTGAATCACAATCAGAGCAACGGAAGGACTTCAACACTCCTGATTACCAAACAGTCTTGTTAAGTCTGAACAGCAATCTGCTGACTGTGAAAGTAGTGTCGTCTGAAAGTGGCCTTGAGCACCCAGGGCTTGTCGTTGAAGAGATTATTTAGTAAACTTCCAGTTGGGAGTAGGACTGTGCTGACATAAATATAACCAGGCAAGTTCAAAAAGATAGCTTTTAAAAAGCAAACGGTTTAAAATGCCGGCAACTTTGATGAGACTATATGAGTATATGACTGAAAAAAGAAAGAAGTTGCCTGTCAATACTCAATGAAAATGTTGGAAATAGCCAGAGAGTTGAACACAAACTTCACCAAGTTTGAAGCCAGCTTCAGCTGGTGCACATGAATGTTGAGGTGCAGCAAACTGCATTTGTGGTTAGGAACACTCACTCACTCACTCAGTCATCTTCTTCCGCTTGTCCGTTCCCGGGTCGCGGGGGCAGCAGCCTCAGCAGGGATGCCCAGACTTCCTTCACCCCAGACACTTCCTCCAGCTCTTCCGGGGGGAGTCCGAGGCGTTCCCAGGCCAGCCGAGAGACATAGTCTCTCCAGCGTGTCCTGGGTCTTCCCCGGGGTCTCCTCCCGGTGGGACATGCCTGGAACACCTCCCTAGGGAGGCGTCCGGGAGGCATCCGGTACAGATGCCCAAGCCACCTCAGCTGACTCCTCTCAATGTGAAGGAGCAGCGGCTCGACTCCGAGCTCCTCCCGGGTGACCGAACTCCTCACCCTATCTCTAAGGGAGCGTCCAGCCACCCTGCGGAGGAAACCCATCTCGGCTGCTTGTATCCGCGATCTTGTCCTTTCGGTCACTACCCAAAGTTCATGACCATAGGTGAGGGAAGGTGCGTAGATTGACCGGTAAATCGAGAGCTTCGCCTTTCGACTCAGCTCCCTCTTCACCACGACGGTCCGGTACATCGACCGCATAACTGCAGACGCTGCACCGATCCGTCTGTCAATCTCACGCTCCATCGTTCCCTCACTCGTGAACAAGATCCCGAGATACTTGAACTCCTCCAAGTGAGGCAGGACTTCTCCACCCACCCGGAGAAGGCATGCCACCCTTTTCCGATGGAGAACCATGGCCTCGGATTTGGAGGTGCTGATTCTCATCCCTGCCGCGTCGCACTCGGCTTCAAACAGCCCCAGCACATGCTGAAGGTCCCGGTCCGATGAAGCCAACAGGACAACATCATCTGCAAAAAGCAGAGATGAAATCAAGTGGCTCCCGAACCGTACCCCCTCCGGCCCCTGGCTGCGCCTAGAAATCCTGTCCAGGAACAGGACCGGTGACAAAGGGCAGCCCTGCCGGAGTCCAACATGCACCGGGAACAAGTCTGATCTACTGCCGGCAATGCGAACCAAACTCCTGCTCCGATCATACAGAGACCGGACAGCCCTTAATAGAGGGCCCCGGACTCCATACCCCCCACAGAATTGCACGAGGGACACGGTCAAATGCCTTCTCCAGATCCACAAAACACATGTAGACTGGTTGGGCAAATTCCCATGAACCCTCGAGCACCCTGCGGAGGGTATAGAGCTGGTCCAGTGTTCCACGACCGGGACGAAAACCGCGTTGTTCCTCCTGAATCCGAGGTTCGACTATCGGCCGTAATCTCCTCTCCAGTACCTTGGAGTAGACTTTCCCGGGGAGGCTGAGAAGTGTGATCCCCCTATAGTTGGAACACACTCTCCGGTCCCCCTTTTTAAACAGAGGGACCACCACCCCGGTTTGCCACTCCAGCGGTACTGTCCCCTTCCTCCATGCCATGTTGCAGAGGCGTGTCAACCAAGACAGCCCCGCGACATCCAGAGACTTGAGGTACTCAGGGCGAATCTCATCCACCCCCGGTGCCCTGCCACCGAGGAGCTTACGAACCACCTCAGTAACCTCGGCTTGGGTGATGGATGAGCACGCCCCAGAGTCCTCACCCTCTGCTTCCTCAGTGGAAGGCATGTCAGTCGGGTTGAGGAGATCCTCGAAGTATTCCTTCCACCGTCCGACAATGTCCCCAGTCGAGGTCAGCAGCTCCCCACCAGCACCATAAACGGTGCCGGCAGAGTACTGCTTCCCCCTTCTGAGGCGCCGAACGGTCCTCCAGAATCTCCTCGAGGCCGACCGAAAGTCTTCCTCTATGGCCTCCCCGAACTCCTCCCAGACCCGAGTTTTTGCCTCCAGGACTGCCCGAGCCGCGGCTCGCTTGGCCTGCCGGTACCTATCTACTGCGTCAGGAGTCCCACCGGCCAACATAGCCCGGTAGGAGTCCTCCTTCAGTCTGACGGTATCCTGTACTTCCGGTGTCCACCACCAGGTTCTAGGATTGCCGCCAGGACAGGCACCGGAGACCGTGCGTCCACAACTTCGAACTGCCGCGTCGACAATGGAGGCAGAGAACATGGTCCACTCGGACTCAATGTCCCCCGCCTCCCCCGGGATCCGAGAGAAGCTCCCTCAGAGGTGGGAGTTGAAGATCTCCCTGACAGAGGGCTCAGCCAGACGTTCCCAACAGACCCTCACAATCCGTTTGGGTCTGCCCTGTCTGTCCAACCTCCCCCTCCGCCAGCGCATCCAACTCACCACCAGGTGGTGATCAGTTGACAGCTCAGCCCCTCTCTTCACCCGAGTGTCCAAGACATGCGGCCGAAGGTCAGATGAAACGACAACAAAGTCGATCATTGACCTCTGGCCTAGGGTGTCCTGGTGCCACGTGCACTGATGGACACCCTTATGCCTGAACATGGTGTTCGTTATGGACAAGCTGCGACTAGCACAGAAGTCCAACAACAAAACACCACTCGGGTTCAGATCGGGGAGGCCATTCCTCCCAATCACGCCTCTCCAGGTATCACTGTCATTGCCCACGTGAGCGTTGAAGTCCCCCAGTAGAACAATGGAGTCCCCAGTTGGAGCACTATCAAGTACTCCTCCCAGGGACCCCAACGGGCCGCACTGCTGTTCGGCCCGTAGGCACAAACAACAGTGAGAGACCTTTTTCCGACCCGAAGGCGCAGGGAAGCGACCCTCTCGTTCACCGGGGTGAACTCCAACACATGGCGACTGAGCTAAGGGGCTATAACCAAGCCCACACCAGCCCGCCGCCTCTCACCCTGGGCAACTCCAGAGTAGTGGAGGGTCCAGCCCCTTTCAAGGAGCTGGGTTCCAGAGCCCAAGCTATGCGTGGAGGCAGGGCTGTACAGTGCGACAGTTTTCATCGCATTTGCGAATAAAAATCATCCGGTGCGAAGAGAAATATGTATCCACTCGCATTTGTGCGAGAGAGTTGCGCTGGGGTCATGTAAAAAAAAGTGTGAAAATCAATATGAATGTCTCTTGACCTACATCAGCCTTTTTCAACCGGGGTGTCGTCAAAAAAATGACCTATTCTGACATTTCATATATAAATACCGTATTTTCGCGACCATACGGCCGGGGCGCCATGTGGAAAGGCTATTAATACTATTAATACATCATGATCCGACCGCGCGTGGCGACTGCGCCTCGACACGCGGACCAAAATCTTACTCCGCTCAGAAGAAAGTAGTACCTTTTGCGGTCCCTATCACGGGACTCTAGCGGGGTTTTGAGCTCTGAACTTTTAAGTCTGGTGTAGAGTTAAGCCTTACCTTATTAAATTAAACCTTTTTCGGGTCGTGAGTAGGATAAACACGGGGAAACTTCTGCTGAGTTTGAGAGTACTTTAATGTCCGCTCAACAGTGTAGGATTTTAGAACATCAACACAGCAGCTAGTGCCGTACTGTGGCGTATCACTCCGCCCAATCTAAAACATATTAACAACTACAGATAAACTGACTAGTGTCATTATAGTCCCTGATTTACATCAGAATATAAAGAATATATTTATAAAATAATGAACCCTGAATTACCAAAATAACCTTAACAAAAATAAATCTCCTCTTACACTTATAAGGTGAGCATGAATCAATCTTTTTTATGATGTAAAATTGTATGTATTTATTTATTTATTTACTTTTATTTATTTCTTTAATTTTAGTTGTTAAATTTCTGGAAAAGAAAAAAGTCAAATCATACATGAGAGAAACTATTCAGTTTGTGGCAAAATATTTGTACTTGTCTGAAACTGAAGATCATAATGCAAACCTGACATTAACTTTTAGTTCAGTTTGTGGAAAATGGTTGGCCTGGCTTTCTCTTTAAAACTTAAACAGTTATAAAGTATTACAAACTGTAGCAATAGGGCAAACGTACAGTATTGTTTTGTATTTTGTGTCTTTCAAATAAAAGACAATTTTTCCAGTCATATGTTCCTCATTCAAGGTTGTTAAAAAAATACTGCTATCGTATCGTATCGTGACCTCAGTATCGTGTATCGTATCGTGAGATTAGTGTATCGTTACACCCCTACTAACTGTCCACCCGGGTGTGCTAGTAAATTTTAATTTGTGCTACTAAAATTTTTAACTTGCTAGCACCAGTGCTACCATTCAAAAAAGTAAGCGTACAGCCCTGGTGGAGGTGAGCCCAACTATCTCTAGCCGGTATCTCTCAACCTCACGCACAAGCTCCGGCTCCTTCCCCCCCAGCGAGGTGACATTCCATGTCCCACTGCAAGGGTTTTGGTCCAGGGATTGGGTCGTCGAGACACCCCGCCACGACTGCTACCCAGCCCACATTGCACCAGCCTCTCACGGCCCTTCCTGCGGGTGGTGGGCCTACAGGAAGGCGGGCCCACGTCGCCGTTTCGGGCTGAGCCCGGCCGGGTCCCACGGGCAAAGACCGGGCCACCAGGCACTCGCCAACGAGCCCCAACCCCAGGCCTGGCTCCAGGGAGGGGCCCCGGTGACGCCGATCCGGGCGACGTAACAGTCCTTGATTTAACTTTATCCATGTTTGGCTTGTGAACCGCTCTTAGTCTGGCCCGTCACCCAGGACCTGTTTGCCATGGGAGACCCTACCAGGGGCGTAAGTGCCCCCGACAACATAGCTCCTAGGATCACTCGGGCACACAAACCCCTCCACCACAGTAAGGTGGCGGTTCAAGGAGGGGGGTGAAAAGACTTGAGTCTGTGAATGTGAAGAACACATCGCTAATAAAAGATCAAGGAAATTCTTTTAAAGTAAGGAGCCATTGAGGAGCCACGCTTTGCACGGAGGGGAGAGCTTGTGAGAGATGCCTTAAAAGTTTTGAATATGTTTTTATTGTGCATATTCAAAATATTTTTGAATGCACACAGAGGCCATCCTGACCATCTGGCCCAGAGTTTGCCCTCATAAGAAACTCTTCTCTTCACTGTCATTAATTTATGGAATAGCACTTGGATTAAAGAGGAAAAAAAGACACAAAGATAAGATTTAGTGCTCATGTTTTATTTTGATATTGTTGCCATTTAAATTTTGCCAGGGTTGCTGGAATTAAGACAGTCAAAAAAAGGATAATTGGACACCAATTGATACGTAATATTAATGTTTGATTACATAACCTCGTGCAGATACAAACAGTGATGTGTTCACCTCCCCGTTGACTCGTCTTCAAACAGCACTGCTGCAGACAGTTGCCTATATAAAACTAACTTAATGTAGCCAGGGCTGCTGGTGAGGGTTTTGTGCAAAGAAGTGCCATTTGGAAGTGCCTTTCTACAAGGCAGAGAACCACAACAATAGCAAAGTGAGAATGGAGATGGGCCTTTCTGGAAAATTATAATTTTGATGGGGTTTTTGTTTGGTCTTTGTGTTTGTACAGCGCACCTATCGCATGCCAAAAGACATCCACGTAGAGCCGGAGAGGTTTGCAGCAGAGCTCATCAGCAGACTTGAGACTGTTCTCAGAGAAAGAGAGGCAGAGGAAAGACTTGAAGAGAGGCTAAAGAGAGTACGACAGGTGAGTGTCTGTTTATTTTCTTCTATGAAATACTCAAGTTCTCCACTTAAAATTAGATGCCATGACACACAGCTGCAAATGCTATTTTACTGACTATTGGTTATTTTCCCTGAATTTCTTTTTTTTTTTTTTTTTTCCCCAAAGTTGAGGCTTTAATAACGCTTTAAGGTGTTTCATGCCGCCATTTTCTAAACGCGAAGTTAATGTGCACATGTTTCAGGAAATGTGACCCTTGGCCCAACCTGTAGTTTGGAGAAACGAGATGCAGCTGTAATAGAATGTCAATACAATGCTCAAAGCATCAGTCGTGTGACCCAGTGGTTTCCTGAAGAGTTGCTTTGAAGCCTCTTTTTTTCCCGCCTAAAACTGTAAAGTACAAAAGAAACCAATAAAAATACTTTTTCCTCGTATGACGCACTGCCATGTTGGCGCCAAAGTCCACTGTGTCAAAAAGATACAGTATGTCTGATATTAGGGGAAAAAAAAGTATTGCTTTATATACATTCAGCTGATGTGGTACAAAAAATGAACTGCCCCTCAGTTTGTCATGGATGTAAAATCTTTTTTTTTTTTTTTTTTTTTTTTTAAAACATGCTGTAAATATGTTTTTTAGGAAAAAGTACTTCAAAACAGAGGATGTTTAATTGGACATAATCTAGTGTAAGAACTACTAATAATACCATAATAGTGATTTTAAAGCAAGGATAATCATCTGCTCCTGTATTATTACAATTTCAAAAGTGTGGGTTTTTTTTTTCTTTAACATAAATTATCTGTGCAAGTAATCTTGAGTTAACTATGAAAATCTTTCAATTAATCTGGATTAAAAAATGGAAATGGTTGACAACCCTAATATAAGTTTTAAATAAATGGGATGTAACAACTTGTAAATATCTATGAATAACTTTTATTCTCAAAAGAACATAGCCAAGTAAGGCATAAGAATTGATCTTGAAAGTTTGGTATCTGTGGCGCCTGCCAGACCATAAAAATATTTATTAAACAACTCATCTCTGTGGAGTTTGCTCCCCTTCTCAGGACAAATAGGGACAATTTTGTGAGATCAGATTTTGGTCCTGATTCTGCCGTTCTTATAATCAATAGTGTTCTATGGCAGAATTTCCTCATTAGGTCAGCCGCGGCCTAACTGCATAGAACCTAACGATGCTAAAGATCTGCCATGTTGTTGTTTTAGTGATTAGAGGTTAATTAACTAATAATCCCCAAAACTGGCTGGCGCATGAAGTGCTCAGTTGTTGGCTGTACAGGCCAACATAAAATGTTGCATTTCCTATTATTAACAGACAAACTCTATGGATTAACTTTTAACATTTTCAAAGGAACAGTCCCAACTATTGTATGCAAGAACCTAGTGGTGTCGGACTGCTACACTAACCCAAGGTAATACGAAGCTGGATTGGCAACTAAACTCAAATTTAAAACGGGGAACAGCACAAACTGTTCATGACAAATCCACAGATGATGAAAATGCGTGTTTTTTTTTTTTTTTATTTGTTTTTTTTAATAATTGAATTAATATGGTGTATTAGGTTGCTTAGCAACAGATAGTGTTGTTAGAAAGTTTTTGTTTTCAGTGTTGTTTGCGTCAAGTCAGCATTAACGGTGTTAGTCGGCACAACTCTGTCAGGCGACTGTAATTAAGAGAGATTAAACCGAGCTGTAAACAGTGACGTTTCTGTGCATAGTTATGTCCTCAGGGTTCCTAGATAATAGTTTTGGGTATTGTTTTTGTGTTACATTCTGCACAATATACAGCCTAATAGAAATCAGTGCTTTTGTAATGGATGCGGTTTAGGGATGCAAGGCCTTCCGTGATGAAGACATTGACTACGTTTACATGCAGTCAAAATTCGGGTTATTGCTAATATTCCGGTTACTGAAACATTCGGAATATTACGTTTACATGCGTGAGCAAACAGGGTTATCCCTGTATACATGGTAATTAATCATTCGGGATATCCCGATCAAACCAGCGACGCGCGGAGAACGTGATGACGCAATTCCCGTCATTTCTGCTTCTTCTTCCTGTATCCAAATTCAAAACAAATGCTGCTTCGCGCAACTTTTCTCTCAACTTCATGTAAATCTCGCTATCCCGGTACTTTCTACCGTCTACAAATGCAGAAATGTTCAAAAAGGGCTGGATGGATGAAGGGATGATGATGAGTGGCTGAGGCAGGTGTATGTTTGCGGGGACCCGGTGGTATTTTCCACACATCACCATCGCTGCTGATCTGTGACTCTATGCACCCATCTCACAGACAGTGTAAAAAAAGAAGTGAAAAATATGAACGCTGTGCTTGCTGTTATTCCGGGAGGTCTGACAAAGGAACTCCAACCGCTGGACGTCGGTGTGAACCGGCAGTTCAAAGTGAAGCCTTTATGGTTCCGCGATAAATCGACGCAGAGCCGCGTCGGTTTAACGCGGAACCATAAATCAGCCTTAAGGCTGCAGCGGCGTGGGAGCGATGGATGACTGAGGGGGAACAGTTTCTCCAGGAGTGGAAAGCAGCGCCGGGCAAGTTATGCCACAGTTTGCAGATGGATTGTTGATCCGTGGGCTAAGGTGTCTGCTGGGACTATTTTGCGAGCTTTTGCAAAAGCATTCCGAGGCGCCGCACGGCACGGAAAGAGACTCTGACAGCGAGGAATCCGGACTGGCGCAGCTGATTTAGCGCAGCTAAATCCGGTACCGGGTTGTAGCCTATCTGACAGGAGCTCCGTTAATTCAGCTGCGCCAGTCCGAATTTCCAGACCTGTCTCGGCTTCTTGATCATCATCCCTTCATCCAGCCCCCTCTTTTCATTCACCCTTATAATGACTCCGGCTGGAAATGTCTTATGCAAAGTTTTTCTTTTAAAAATCACCACAGTTTCTGTCCATCAGCTGCGCCAGGCCAGCGCCACATAAACCAGTAAGTGTGTGTCGCGTCGCGAACACACACGCGCATGTCGGGATCCGGTACCGGGTTTGTAACCGACAGATTTGGCTGCAAATTTCGGAGGGTGAAGCTGATCTGACCTGAGACAGACCCCAGAAATCCCTTCTCGTAAAGCGGCCAGGAACCAGGTGATCGGACCGCTTGGGGAACCAGGAAGTCGGCTGCAGCAGCGCGCATCACCGCGCTGCTCCAGCCGCTGCTTTAACCGGGGAAAGTCACCGGTTCCGACCGGCCAGGACCGCAGGAGCCTACATGGACTTGTAGCAGGGGCTCCCGGGGAAAGAGCACTGGATCTGCAGCGGGGATGCGGCGATCGGACCCCGCAAACCCACGGCAGGTGCTTCCTCGGTTCCCGACATGCAAAACACACGCGCTGCCGAACACACACACACAAGTGTGCTTATTTAAATAGAGCGGAGCAAAACTTAGTTTGATTGTATTTTATTTCACTTTACACATCAAGCAAATCCTTAAAAGTTTTCATCATCTGTTTCGCATTAAACAGCTCAGTGGAGTCTCATTCACCTCGCAACTCACGGGGGCTTCACCCGCCCCCTTCTCCCTTTACCGTTCTCATGGTGGCCGGCCTTACATTACCGTAATTCAGGTAATAGACACGGCGCACCGTTTCAAAAGGCGCCCGGCACATTTAAAAAAAAAAAAAAAAAAAAAAATGTGCGCCTTATGGTCGCGAAAATACGGTAAATCAAAATAAGTTTTGCTCCGGCTCTATTTTTAAAAACGCACACTTGCGTGCTTGTGTGTGTGTTCCGCGGCGCGTGTGTAGACGGCGCGCCGTGTGTGTGTGTGTTTTAAATACAAATGACACACAAAAATGAGGGTATGCCTTTTCACACAGCACGCTGAATGGTCGTGAAAATACGGTATTTATATATGAAATGTCAGAATAGGTCATTTTTTGACGACACACCAGGGTGCCGCGATTCCCCGGTCGAGAAAGGCTGGTTAGAAGAACTTCCTGGACTCAAAAGACCAGGATTCCTTGCGAACAGAGCATGCGCAGAAAACAAATTCCTGTTCCGTTTGGTCGGGATATTCCATTTGGCGTTTATATGACTGAATATTCGGGTTTTAATAGGAGTAACCCAGGGGTAATATTCGGGTTTTTAAAAACCGGAATATGAGCAAATTCGGGTTTATTTAAAGTGTTTACATGGCCGTACAAATTCGGGTTATTGCCAATATTCGGGTTTTAAAAGGGTTATTGAGTGCATGTAAACGTAGTCATTGTTTGGATGGGAGCATATGTTGCTCTATAACCTGTATACACCTTTTCAGAATTCACATTTCCTTTCCAAATGTTTACATTGAGATTAAATATTTTCTTCTCTTAAACAGGAAGAAGAGGGGGATGATGCTGATGTCTCCGTGACAACCTCCATGTCTTCTCATAGTATACCACTGCCCCCTCCCTCATTTCCACCTCTATACGGTGCCCGTTATTCAGAGACCACTGCTAACACAGTAACAGCCGCCACTTATGGTGGCCTGGTTGCCATGGAAGATTCCCATGACGACAACCCAGAATCTATTTTGGATGAGCATGTACAGCGGGTGATGAAGACGCCGGGCTGCCAGTCGCCAGGAGCAACAAACAGCACCTTAGGAGGAGGGGGTCGACACACTCCTCCCAAATCATCACGGT
The DNA here is from genome assembly GCF_033807715.1 of Cololabis saira. Classification (NCBI taxonomy): domain Eukaryota; kingdom Metazoa; phylum Chordata; class Actinopteri; order Beloniformes; family Belonidae; genus Cololabis; species Cololabis saira. The sequence continues at coordinate 28,859,663 of NC_084587.1, forward strand.
CACCTGATGGAGGAGTTGGCCCACCTCATTACCCCACACACCGAGGGGGAGGCCACAGTCTGTCTGCTGCTGGAGTCAAAGGTAAATAGTTTTTATTTTTTATTTTGGTTTAGTCATTTATGAAAAAAGTGGCAAATTAGAGAACTTAAACTAATTTCTGATTGTTACTGTCTGAAGCGCAAATTGCAATCACTCAGTGTTGTAGTTTGCATATATTTTATCCACTATATTAGACTATAATATCTAAATAAGACTTATATACCTGAAAACTTGGGAACAGGAACCTATATACCCATGCCCCTTTTGCACAGCTTCTTCTTGTTTCTTTTTCTTTGTTTTATTTCCACATACTGTGAAACTAATAATTACTCTCTGTGTCAGCAATTGCCCCTCAGCGACAAATAAAGTTTTTTGGATTGAATCTCAGGAAGTGACTACGAAAATCAATAGTACAATAATTTTACCAGAGCTAAGTGAGGTGCTTCAGACAAAATACCATTGTAGCCCTGATAACAAATCCTTGCAGCAAGGACAGCTGAACCCACGACAGACAGACACCGTCTGTACTGAGTGCACTCACAATGACCTCATAAAAGACTAACAGAGTATCATTAAATCATTGAAACAACACATTTCCATCACACTAAGTAACATTGCATGCTCACTTTAGTTGAGCTATAGCTACAGTATATACCTACATGAGTTATGACTATACCTCAACTTGCCCATTTATTTGGACTCCTTTCTTAACTGCAGTGCACATGTTTATGAAGGGAAATATGTGCCACTTCACCACGATAGGTTGCAATAGTACTCACTTACATCTTGTTGGTAATGAGATTTTTTGGTTGATTTACGCCACAAACCAGATCAAAAAATTAGTCTTTGGTTTAGCTGTTCGCAGCAAATTGGAAAATGGTTAAATAGTCGGTCTAACAGCTCTGTATGTTGTGTGTCACTACGCTTTAGTTTTTATTTTCCTTTCTGTAGTGCCTCCTTCCAGTAGTTCATGTCAAAACTCGGGGTGAGAATTGTAGAGCGTGGGCACAGCGCATAGGCCAGTTTTGGTCCTTTTTGAAGGTTTACATCCATTGATTAGCTTGACTTCTACTGTATTATATGGTCATGTTAACTTTGGTATGGGAAGTTCAGTCTTACTCAGTTTCAGTTAGAGATGCACCGATCAGGATTTGAGGTCCGATCACCAGAAGCAGTATCTGCCGATCCCAATATAACCAATCACAGCGTGAAATCCATAAATTCTTCAATATTGTTGTCTCATGTACAACACTGACATTGTATTATTAGGTATAAAAATGAGGAGATGAGAAAGTATAATAAATTGATGACTGTTTTATTGCAGGCTGAGGCAATGTGCGATATTTCACACTTTAGAACTCAAATCAAAACCGGGACATTATTGGCCAATACCGATCGGTTGCCGATCGATCGGTGCATCTCTAGTTTCAGTCGGACTACGATGTTTACAAGTGTGATTTCAAACTACTGCAATTATTTATTTAGTTTTAATTAAGAAGTATACTTTTCTGTTGTGGTTTTTAATTTTTGTCCGTACACCAGAGTAAAGATCTGTGTCTAGCAGTAAGAAGAAACACATATTTGTGGCGCAGTGGAAAGTATAACGTTCAGAGTTTCTGAGGAGCAAGTTCTGTTGATATCTTTGCTGAACGCAGATCAGACCAATGATGAGCCAACACTCACTGAGGGGCATGAGACGGTCATTCTGTGTTCCCTGAGATTTGCAGCTCATATACTGTTCATAGTAGTTGTATTCGTTTAAAAGGATTATATTATAAGCTCCCTTGGTAAGGAAAGAAATGGAGTAGACAAATAAAAACGGTAAAATAAAACTTTTTGCGGAGGCTAAAATATTGTGAACTGACACCTTTGGTCTGATGGATGAAGGTGTTAAATGAATCTACAGTTGCAGTGTTTTTGGATGTAAATGTGGGATGTCTTGAAGAAAAGCTTTTAATAATGACCATCTTACCCAATTCTCTTCAGGAGTGCATCACCATAAGCAGCTGTACCACCACAGAGGAAGAGAAGGGCAGGAGGACGTGGGCTGCAGGTCTCAGGCCAACTTCATGTGGAATGGCGATCCAACCAATCAGTACACGGGAAGAAGAAACTATGCCGATGGAGCTGGAGCCAGTACTCTTGAGGGGATGGGTTACAGGTATGCAGCAATACCTGCAGCAAAATGTGTGGGCTGTTGTTGTGTCAGATGACCTCAACTGGTTTGCATATGCTTTATACGTTCTGCAGTAGTAAAGGCAGCACGCTATCGCGAAGAGGAGGTAAGAAGACGTCTGAGACGGGAGGCAAAGGTGATGAGGGCAGTCGTGGCCTGGAAACCCAAGTCCCATTGGAGGATATGGAGAGAAACCAGAAGATCCTGCAGTGGATGATGGAGGGAGATCGACAAAGGAAGACCTCTCATGGGTGCGAAATACTGAACTCATATTCTTAAGATATAGAATTACAGTTCTAATCCTAGGTTATACAGAGGGATTTTTGTTTCTTTATAATGCAATTTAAAAAAAAATGTATTACAGTTTGTATAGTTTTGCTCTCAATCAGATTTTTGATTGAAAGTTTAGTTTTCTTTAATTGCATAATAAAGAAACAAAAATCCCTCCATAAGGTTATGTCTTCTGTTAATTTTATTTGAGGTTTTGTTTGTTTTATTTCTGTTGTTGCTGAAGATGTCCTGTATTCCTTTATTATTTAATGCAGCAATGAATTTGTAGATTTTCTTAAAAAAATAAAGCATTTATTAATTAAACTTTGGGAAACAAAACAAGGGGTAGTGTTGCAGGACTACCCACAGACCTTCCTGTTAATCGATTTACACGTTCTTAGATGTTGACCAAAGCTGATTATTAAAAATCACCAATAATCAGCCCGATTAGTCAGCTAACCAATCAAGTGGTCTTCCTTGATGTGAAATCTAATTTATTTTGTCTTCTTAGGAGTTCTTTCATTCATAATTCAAATATTCAATCATGTGGCATTTCTCCTATTGATTTTATTTCTCCCGACCACCTTTTCTCCCCCCTTTCCCTCCCCAGTGGCAGCACCAGTAGCTCCCGGAGGACAGGAACCAGTAGTGAGTCGCCACGTCCAACTTCAGTGGAGCGACCTGGAGCCGTGCATCCTTGGGTCTCCGCTCAGCTACGTAACAACCCTTCCTCTGTGTCCACTGCTATCCCCGGCTCATCATCTACCCAGGTCCAGCCTTCACACCCTTTCATCCAGGATCCTGCTATGCCCCCCAACCCAGCACCCAACCCGCTGACCCAGCTGGAGGAGGCTAGGAGGAGACTGGAGGAGGAACGGAGGAGGGCTGCGCTGCAGCAGGCCAAGCAAAGGTACGCATAGAAGTCTTTTTTTCCTGTTTTTAATTGTGAAACATTTTCACACCAGTGGTTTTATATGCATGCGTACCTTGTTGTGTTTTGACAAGTATTCTTCTTCTCATAGGCATAAGTCAGGGAAGCGTCAAATATGTGAGAACATGACGGTTGCATACTACTTTTGTGGAGAGCCTATCCCGTACCGAACATCGGTCAAAGGCAGAGTCGTGACTTTGGGCCAGTTTAAGGAGCTGCTTACCAAGAAGGGCCACTACAGGTCAGAACACACACATTGTGAACTTTCAATATATCCAACATGTAAGAAATTTGTACATAGTCAATTATTGAGAATAAACAAATGACTAAGTTTTCTTTGTCTTCGTGTGCAGGTTCTACTTTAAGAAAGTGAGTGACGAGTTTGACTGTGGTGTGGTTTTCGAGGAGGTTCGTGATGATGATGCTATCTTGCCAATCTTTGAGGAGAAGATTGTTGGGAAGGTGGAGAAGGTTGACTGAAAACTTGGGAACAGGAACATGAAACTGAAAAGATCGCATAAATGAGACAATGGGAAGAAAATGTTCAGAATGGATAGAAGTTTATCTGTGAGGAAATCGAATGACGGGAAGTAGTAAGATGGATGGCGATAAGTGTGACGGATGGAGATAAGTGCCGCATAGAAGAATCATGAGTGTCAAGGAAGTGGTTATGGATAAATGGATATCTGCATCAATGCCTGGATCAAACTCACAAAGCAAAGAACCCTGGCCAGATGATGCAGGAGTGGCAGAGAAGAACAAAATAGCTCACCTGTCCTGTCTCATTACTGGCTGTTCGACAGCTGTACAATTATCACGTCTGACCAGTCTTCCACTTCTACTGCGATGATTGGCAAATTACGAGGGGACTTCTGGATGGAAAGAGTATAAAGTAGTCTTCCACTTCTGCTCAGGAGGAGTCTGTCCTCCGCAGACCATTACGATGCTGCTACATTACCATGGAAACTCTTCAATCGGTGCTCTTGACAGTGAAGAAAGCAGTTGTGTTCCCTTCGGAGTCTGGCTGCCTTTTGCTGTCTCTGTTCCTCAGCTGTTGAGAAGTGGAGAGGACAGAAGAAACTGGGCAGTGGAACATTCAGCCTGCTTCTACTATTGTTACCTTCATAGCCTCAAAACGGAGAACTTTGTTCACCCTTGATTCCTAGATGTCACACGGTGATCTGTCACATTAACACGTTGCGTCAACAGTTCTCTGCATAACTTGTTTACCAAAGCTACATATTTTTGATAAGACAAGTATCCAAGCTACTTGTTTTCATTTTATTTGAATTATATATGTACAAGGCAGGTACTATTACTTATTACAGCAGCTTAATTTTGTCATATTTCAACTTAATATTGTATTATTCTGTATGTTTTGAACATAGTTTGTTAGTCATGTCAGGGCAGCCATTTTTGCTTCTCTTCATATAATCTTAGTAGCCACCTCACTTACGTACTGTCCACCTTTGAGTGAGGAGTTCTGTTTTCCCAAATGGTGAATTTTAGAGGTGAACTTTTATTTACTGTCAAGATTATCAAAATTCCCACTTATAAAAGGTCTCACCTTCCCCTTTTTCTGCTTCATCAAAGTCTTGTGTGCTTGACTCCAAGCTCATCCTGGGTGCCTGCTTGCCTGCCTGGCCAGTGCCATCGCTTCGTAAAAAAGCTTATTCTGAGATGTCATTAAGTTTGTTAGCCCATGTCTGTCTTGTATGCCTGAACTCAACCAAAGAGCATATTAATTAATTGTCCCGTATACATATATTTGTCTCTACAGTCCACAATTACGAAATACTTTTCATCATCAGCTGAAGGGACTTTTACTGCTACAGATGTTGAGACACAAAACATTACAGCGTAATACTGAATTTTTTAATAATTTAATATTTAAGGAAATATTCAATCTAATACAGGAAGTTGGATGATAACTGCGATACAGCTCATATCTGAAAAATGTGTATGAAGTTGGTTTACAGAAAAGAAAGCAAACAGGGGAACTTAGTTTGGTAATCACATGGCTCAAAAAACAGGTTTGCAACTAAAGTTAATTAAATTTCATTGTCAGTATTTTTTAATGGGTTTATTATAAATTAATGTGATTGATTGATACTATATAATTTCCCAGCACAGTTCCCTTAAGTCTGATGTTTAAAAACACCTTTTTTAGGCCAATTGTTTGGAATTTAAAGAAATTTGCTTTACAATATGGAAGTAGTAATTATTTTTAGATACCGAGCTTCACGGCTTGATGCAGCATGTTCATAAGGAAAACATTAAGCTGCTGGTATACGCTGCCTGGCCAAACAGTCACACGCCGTAATATTATGCTGGACCACCTGACTGCTGTAGAGTTGTATTCATGTTTTTGGAGAGGTGGACTTTGATAGGTGTTCTCCACCAATCCCAAAGTTTTCAGCGGTGTTCAAATCTGTGATGTCATGCTCCATGAAACACTCTCGTGATTGGTGGTGGCGTCTGTCCATGTCTCCTGGGAAGAAAAATAACTATTGATAGAAAACCTAGTCATTGAGTTTATTCAGGTGGTCATCCGATCTTGTTTGTTGGTAACATGATGTAGCTGAACCCAGACCTGACCAACTAGAAAAGTAGAACAAGGAACACCTGGACGCCTCAGACCACGTGACCTTTTTGTATCGCTACAAATTCCCATCTTTATAATTGCTAGCAATTACAAGCTTTTTTCCCACCTTGATGTCCTCACTTGTAAAATGGTTTTCTTCTTCATGTGTGTTTTTACACCCAGTATTAAGTTCTCTGCACGTTGTATCTAGACATGTTTTCTACGTTTTACCACTTAACATAGCGGTGCGTCGTTCTGTTGATTTTTCTTTGATTAGATTTCATCAAGTGATTAATTAATGTTTAATCAAGAGCGTGCAAAATTTTAGTCCGACCACAACAATAGTATGCGTCTTCTAAAAAGGTTGCTTTAAGAACGAGAAACGATTTGAGTTAAGAAAAACAGTTTACCAGCTGAAACTAAGTAAAACAAGGGAGTTTTTGCCTTTTTTTTTTTTTTAATCTCAAATGGTCCTCGTATAGTCATGGAGGTTTGTTTAGTTGCTTTTACAAAACTGTTCAACATTTGCTTGGCCACTTTTGTTTTCCCTCGAGTTTCTTGGTCACCTCTGCCGATTATGTCCACCGTTTCATCATTGATCATGTGATATAAAGTGATACACAGTTGTTGAATGAGACAACTGGGACAAGAGTCCAGAGTTGCTCTCTATTTGCCAGCAGCAGGAGGGGAGCTGCAAGAGCTAGACACTTTTTTTCTTTTTTTAAATGTAAACATATTCCTTTTGAATGAAATTAAATCTAATATTTTGACATTTAAAAAAAAAAAAAATCTCCTTTTTGTTAATCATTAAAATGCTTGCTTATTTAGGTCCAGGTGGTGACTTGAATTTGGCCATGCATCGTATAATTTATTAAATTTTGGACAGAACCAGGGTAGCTGCTTTCATCTGTTATGCTCACCTTTGCTAATTCACTCATTCATTGTACAGATATGACAGTGTCATCATTTCATCTAACTGTTGTCGATTAAACACAAAGCACATTAAAAAAAAATGTATAATTGCTCCTTTTTAAAGTGCTTATATCAGTACCATGTTGCAGTAAAGCTTTGGTGCCAGAATATCGTAAAGCACAGTGCAGCTAGTGCACTGACACACACCGGCTGTGTAAGCTGAATGTAATTTTACTTTTTATTTTATTAATATAATTTTCCCCCCCAAGTCCTAAAAGGAATTTCTTAATTGATGTCTGTATTCAGTATTGATCTCAAACCATTGGCCTGATAGTTGTGTTGTCGTCTATGTTGGTTGTTAACCGAATGTTTTCCAACAAAGGGGTTCTTGCAGAAATTTCATAAATGATTTTCTACGGGGTTCCTGCGTTTGGTCCAGCAAGGGAAGCACAGAATCACAAAAAATGTTTGTCCCTAAAATCCATTATGCCTTCAATATGAAATAAGAAGATTAGATATGTATTTGTTTATTAAAAAAAATAATCAAGCAAGCATTTTCTTTATAAGGAATGTTTTCTGGATGAGTTGAATTGTCTGTTTTGTTCTAATGTTACTGTGCAAACTGCTATATGGCCTTCTGGTGTCTCGTCTGTTTATTTAGTACAAAATTGGACAGTTAAATGACAACATTTGTCAAGAGTTAATTCTTGTGATTATGACGTGATGAACAAAATGGACAACTGCATCGGCTGCGTCGTTTTTGTGTGAAACACAGTGCCTTTTTATCATGTTACCTTTCAAAGTATGTTTATTTTACCGACCCATGCTTTTAATGTAAATTTTAGTTTTCAGTCAGTACCAGTGTATTTTAAGCTGCGGTCATCCTTTTTCTCATTTCAGTTCGGATCAATCCTGTGCTGTAAATATGTACATTATCATTTCATACGTGTCTTCAGACCTGCACCACATGTCCATGGTGTTTCTGTTTTTCAATGCCAAGATGTCACTGTGCTGGTTCCACTTGTACATTTCTTTTAAAAAGGTACTTCATAATAAAGATGTTGAATAAACCTTTTTCTCTGTGTTATTGTTTAACCGTTTCACCTGTGTTGTAACCACCTATGAGGTCACAGATGTAGGATTACATCTGGAGTTGTAAGCAGCACAAGTCATGGCTTCGATGGCATCATGTGTAACCTCTAACAGTCAGCCAGTCATCTTTGACTTCATCAGCTTCAGTGGACCACGTCTGATGTCCTACACACATTTTTTTATTTTCCGCTCCACAATGTGTAGAATTTTAATGTTGCCACATCCTTAATAATCCTTAATTGTATTTATTTAAAACATTCTTGCTAAAACTTTAAAAGCATCATTTTATAATACTTTTTACTATAAAATAATATATCTAAGAAATATCTATGTTTTAAAGAGAGCTGTATATTGGAGAAACTGGTGAAATGCTAATAATTTGTCTCGGAGCACATAGATATTCAATACAAAATACTTTCACATTTGATTCTTTCTATTAAATACTTGACTCTTTAAAAAGAGAGCCTTTTTATTTTTAGGGTAAGTCTATCAGTGGTGTCAAAGAAATATTTACTTGTTTATATACTTGGTCGGTCCTCAGAGGTACGAGGGTTAATGGGGTCAAAGTTATCCTCATGTCTGTAGTGTGCAATACATAAAAGTGGACCTAGATTTTTCATGTGCAATTGGTAGGTATTTAGGTTAAGACATTTCCTACTCATATTCCACTATTTTTCCAGACCTTTTTTTTTTTAGCTTATTCAAAAAATGTTATTTCTTCTGCATGTTGTCTGCATCCATTATCACTTTTCAAATATACAATAAATCACCTTGACTGTTATAATGGAAGAATGAGCTCTTAATCACCCTCTTGTTCCTCTATAATCGGTTTTAAGTTGCACATTTATCTTGTTTGATTAAAGCATTAACCTTTTAAATTTTCGTCACAAAATATATTTAGAAATTTTCTTCTATTTGTGTACAGTTTATATTTTGGTATGTTCATCAAAGTTACTGGCTAAGTTACTGCTAAAAAGATTTATTTTACATTCATAATATACCATGATATGAATGAATGAATTGTCTTTATTTCGGTCATTGTACAACTATAATAGCATATAAAAACAAAATGAAAAAACGTAAAACATTGCTTTTGCCGAAAAGGTGTAGGCTGAAGCCGTAGTTTATAGTGCCTACCCCTTTTCTCTTGTGATCAGCTTAAATCTGAAACATTAGCATTAATCCGTGGAAACAAAGAATGCATAAAGAAGACAAAAAATAAATAAGACAAAATATAAAATTGACGTTTCACATTATAGATTCTAGAATGTTTATGATAATATACTTTATAGTTATAGTGTTTTATATTTATTTACAATATTTTCTTTAAACATTTTCTTAACCTTGTAGATAGAACTGCACATTTTAGGTCGTTGTCACAACTATTCCATATTTCTCTTGCCTTAATTGATGTACATCTCTTTTTTGTTCTTGCTGTCATCTCAAACATGAGTTTCCCCCTCAGGTCATAGCGGGTTTCTTTTATTTGGAACAAATCCTGAATGCAGTTTGGAAGCAGTTTCTGCTGGGCTTTAAAGGCAAATAAAACAGTTTTCTGCTCTACTATATCATGGAATTTTAGAGTATATTTAATAAAGAGATTATTTGTTGGTTCATAATAGTCAGATCTATTAATTATCCTTATTCTATCTATGATAGAATAGAATATGATAAAAAAAACGAAATTATCTGGGTTGATGAGTAATGTACCGACTATAGCAATGATTATACTATTGACTGATCATGTTTTCATGCCCAGTTTGCGTGTGAAACAGAGCAGGTTTATTCTCGTGTATTGCGGTCATCCAGAACATGTACTTGAGCGCCCCCTGGTGGTTGTCCTGAGAAGGTGCACAGCGCGAGGTTAAAGTTGAATTGTGACGTAAGCACGTACAAAATATAAACTGGACGTAGCAGAGGAGTTTTGGTGCTGATGAAGTAACATTTTTATCCATATAAACACCGGCGGAGCCACGTTTTCTTCATTTTTTTCAGTCCCCAGTAATACTAATGTTTGACCTGAACGGGCTCTAAGTGTGTTAATTAGATTCCGGGGGGATAGTTGAGGGTTTTCCTGGGTACCAGCCAGAGCTAGCATGCTAGGCGGCTGTCATGGATGCGCTGAGCATCGTCGTGGATGAGGTGTCTCTGGAGGGGCTGGACGGGATCACCGTGCCCTCCCTCTGGACACGGCTGGCCCACAGGCTGCCCAGGTTCCCCCTCCACCTGGACGACTGTACCAAAGGGTTTCTATGGAGGACGCTGGCCGTCAACCCCGACCTGAACTTCTACGTGCTGCCCCGAGAGAGAGACGACCTGCAGCTGTTTGACAGGTGATTTACCTGCAGGCTCCCACTATTAGTTTATTTAAAAAAGGATCCCCATTAGTCTTCACCATGGGAAGACTATTCTTCCTGGGGTCCACACATAGACATACAAAAGATGACAATAATACAACTCAAAAAGGGTGAAAAACATTCACTAGAATTCCTGAAATAATAAATTGAAACAAAAATAAAAGATTAAGTAACCAAGCAAAACCATCCACATCATAAGTAACAATATTTGCTACTATCACTAGAGCTGTTCCACTTTTGAACAAAATGGTTTGCAACGACTTTATAATTTATAATATACCCATACCTCTATTTATAGTAGTATAAATATACTACATATCATAATATACTCGTACATTATAATATACTCATACTTCTATACTATATATACACTCATAGCCTACAGTGATTTAGAATATATTTACTATTACATTTATAATATACATACAATTTGCACACTAATCACAATATATACCTAGGACCGATCATGACTTTCTTCTGAACCACAGCTGCTTCAGTCTCCTTTTAAAACTTTTTTTTTTCGTTTATTGCAACTATACATGGGGGGAGATGGTTCCAGTGTGCGACTGCTCTATACATTACTGTTTTTTTCAATGCATTGGTTCTGGGCATAGGCAGAGAAAAGTGATTACCTAGGGCCATTCTGGTATCATAGCTGTGTCTATTATTTGTTGGTAGAAGTTGCATAAACAATAAGGTTTCAATTAGGTTTCTCTCTGCACACAATACACCTTTACCCTCAAATCTGCATGGTTGGAGCTTACAGAGCCTTTCAATCAATCAATCACATTTTATTTATATAGCACCTTTCATCCAGGTACATGAAATACACAGAGGTGTCAAAAGTATTCACATTCATTACTCAGGTAGAAGTATAGATACTAGAGTTTAAAAATACTCCTGTAGAAGTTGAAGTATCAACTCAAGTTTTTTACTCAAGTAAAAGTATAAAAGTACTGGTTTCAAAACTATAGTAAACTAAGTATAAACTAAGTGTAAAAGTAATGTAAGGGGGAAAAAAGCCATTAAGGACAAAAGCCATTGAAAATGAATGCAAATATATTAAAGAACCATATATGTGTACTATTGAGCATTAACATGTGTTTCAGAGAGCAGGAGATATGATGACTAGTTGCCTATAAGTATTGTAATGGTGCAAAAAGTCAAACTTCAGAGGCATGTTATCATTTATCCTAACCTTTATTGGAATGTACATCCAAGTTTAGTTGCAGGAATCTGAGGGAACGGATGTAAGAACAAAACTGGACAAGAACATCTGAAACAACCACAACCAAATTCACTCTATCCGGATGGAGCAATTTAACTGGATAGTTTTTTTTTTTTAAAGGCCGAAATGAAATAGAGTAACAAGGCTGTTTTTAAAATGTAAAGAGTAAAAAGTACAGCTAATTGTGTGAAAATGTAAGGAGTAAAAGTAAAAAGTCCTCTGAAAAATAATTACTCCAGTGAAGTATAGATAACCAAAATTTCTACTTAAGTAAGGTAACGAAGTATTTGTACTTTGTTACTTGACACCTCTGGAAATACAAAGTGCTTTTACATTTTGACTGAAAAATAAGCGTAATAAACAAAAAAATAAAAACTGGGAGACCAATGCACACTGACATACAATATAGTTAATTAAAATGAAAAAATGATAAAAGTTCAAGGATTAAGGCTAAAAAATAATCAGTCCACAACAATAAAATATAATAATAAAAAAAAAATTACAAGAAATAGATAAATAAATAAAACAAATACCTTTTAAAAAATGTTAAACAGAATAAAACTATAAAATTTGATGCTACATAAAAGCCAGACCAAAGAAACGAGTTTTTAGTCTACGTTTAAAAATGTCCACATTTCCAGCTCCTCTCAGATCCTCCGGCAGGCTGTTCCACAGTTTTGGAGCATAGTGGCTAAAAGCAGCATCACTAAGTCTTTTAGTTTTACTCTGTGGAAACAGCTAAAAAGGAAGAGGCAGAGGATCTGAGGGGCCTTCCTGGTTCATAGAATAAAAACATCTCTGAAATATACTCTGGTGCAAGCCCATGTAGCGCTTTATAAACTAATAAAAGAACTTTAAAATCAACACGAAAACTAACAGGTAGCCAGTGTAAGGATTTTAAAATGGGCCTAATGTGTGCTCTCCTTCTGGTCTGAGTTTGACAGTTGAGTTGTTGTTATTGAGTTATCATTTAATGTCCACTAGGGAAATTTGTTTTAGGCATCAAATACATGCATAGCGTATAAAAACACATACAGACAGCAACAGACTCAATACCACAGTAAAATTAGTGAGAACCAAGCAGCAGTTAACGACATGGCACATACCCTAGGCAAAAATTGCATCTATCCCAGAACCTAATTTCATTATTGGTCATCCTCATTAGCAGCATAATAGTAAAGATATAAAAAACAAGGACTGACTACTACTGGACCAGTCAGCAGTTTAGTTGCAGCAGATCAAATCTGATCCTGTCGTGACAGAAAGCAAACATTAAATCTGTCGCTTCATGAAGTTGATTTGTTTCTCTCTCTCTTTTTCTTGTTAAACAGTTTAACTGATTTTTTTTAATTAACATACAGTACAAACAGCAACAAAAGACGACATTGAGTTACGTGTGTGTGTGTGTGTGTGTGTGTGTGTGTGTGTGTGTGTGTGTGTGTGTGTGTGTGTGTGTGTGTGTGTGTGTGTGTGTGTGTGTGTGTGTGTGTGTGTGTGTGTGTGTGTGTGTGTGTGTGTGTGTGTGTGTGTGTGTGTGTGTGTGTGTGTGTGTGTGTGTGTGTGTGTGTGTGTGTGTGTGTGTGTGTGTGTGTGTGTGTGTGAATAATATAATGAAAATAGATAAATAAATTAGGAATATTAATTTGAAAAATAAATAATTATCATATAGAGAGATATAATACAAAGTAATATATGTAATACTATAATAGCATATATTAATATCCTAATATAACATAATTATTTTTATAATATACCATATCATTTTATTTCATTTATTTGGTATTTAAGCGTACTCTTAAATTAAATACTTTCTGAAAACCGCGAATGAGATGTGTACCTGCGGTACTCTACTGCCCTTAGTTTTCAGCAACTTGTGCTTTTATTATTTTACCTTCTTTTTCTCATAATTTTATTTCATTTTATTTGTTATTTACTGTCTAATTATGTCTTGCTGCTTTTTATGTTGATGTAAAGCACTTTGAATTACCTTGTGTTGAATTGTGCTATATAAACTTGCCTTGCTTTGCTTATATAACAAAATGATATCACCATACTATAATATATCTATAACAATCTAATAATACTATAGTTTAACATCCCATGAGATCTCATAACATAATATAATAATACACTATAAAACAATATATCATGATAATGCCAAGAATAATTATTAGAATTAGAATTGGTAATCTATATATTGGAAAACAGTTTTATTGTTGGGTTTATCGCCCTTTACTACTTGGGGAGCCAGACTGATCTATTGTGCAAAGTCCAAAAATAGCTTGTTATCAAATACAATTATTAAAACTATATACACGTCATGCTTTAGAAATCACAAGGGATAGGGGAGAGTGGGGTAAGTAGTAGTTCCATTTTTTTTTTTTACTTTAAGTGCCTTTAAGCAAGGGGATTACAGCAAAGCCTCCAACTAAAATTGGTACATATAGCTATCACAAGGGATGCATGTTTTTGTTGATGACGTTGTTTCCCTCCTTCATTAACAGCATGTTTGTTGTCAAACTGTTGAATGTCTCATAACGGGAGGTTCTTATTTAAAGTTTAACAAAAATAGCTAACTGTTGCATTGTGCATTTACAGGTTTAGGGATGTTGACCTAGAGACGGGCACTGACCCACGGGAGAAGTTTCCTGAGGAACCGAAAGACATCTACCCTGTCCTTGTTATTCCTGACAATAAGGATGGTATACGGGGATCATGTGTCTTCTTCAAAGAGAGGAAGGATGTCACAAAGGAAGTCCGTTCAAAGTCCCTTGCCCCGCTGATGAGCCTGGAGGAGGCTTTAGAAAAGTATAACAGTTTTTTAATAGTTGATTGATTTATGTAATATGGTGGCTTTGTTTTTAAAACCACACATATGTCCTGTAATGGTTATGTTAAGTAGTGTTAAGATCTTTGTCAATGGGATTTCAATGTGGTTGCATATGCATTGGGTCCTATACACTATGAAAAAGAGTTTATTAAATATACTTTCTTTTAATATTTAACAACCGTAACAGTGAATTCAGCCTCTGATTTAAAAAGTCTTATTTCATTATCATGATCTTAGATCTCACTTTAGTCTATTACATTTCCTCTGTCCTACTTTTTTCTTAATAAATGACATGTACTCCCTCAGGTATGGGCGGAAACTTGTTGTTGTGGCATCTCAGACACTGCGGTTTCGGACACTGATTGGCAGTGAGAGCGACCCTGATCTAAAACTCACCAATGACTCTTACTGCGTGCTGGAAAGAGTGGGTCGAGCACGCTGGCAAGGAGAGCTACAACGAGATCTGCATGCAGGCCCCTTCAAGTAAGAGATATGAACACTTCCCACAAACGCAAGCAGACATTTGTTTAGTTTGTTTTGAGTCCAACTGTACCTCAAGCTCATGTTTGGACGTTTACAGTTTAACAGATTATATTGTGTTCGAGCAGGGCAGATGCTCGGAAATTCCACTACTTGAGGAAGTCTCTTGTCAGGCATGAACTGATCACCATGCAACCTTACATCAAACGACCAAAGTCTGGACAGCAGCTACACACCATTCTTCTCCTGCTCAAACGCTTCCATGTAAATAGGTGTGTTGGATTTTTGTTTTTTAATCTATTTTTTCTTATGTTTTCATTATTAGCGCTTTTAACTAATTACTGTTGTTTGTTTTCACATATTGGCAAAAATTAATAACATAGCTGAAGTGTAACCTGTGTTTCATGAATTAGGAATAGTTATCAGACCTCTACAGCTTAATGTAAAGTGTATTTATTATAGTACCAACATGTTGCTGATCACAGTTTTACAGGAAGCCTAACACTGGAGAAGTCAGTCTGACACAGTATCTCACAAAAAATAGATTTAAAAAAACCCAGAAAAACAAGTTATTTGGGTATTGTGGTTGACTGAGGTTTTATTTTGCTTTTTTTCTTCCTCTGTAACTTGCAAATTCCTCATCACCCTTTCTCCTCTCTCAGACGGACTAAGTATGAGATTCTGATGGAGTGTGTGTCCAACTTTCTCCAGAAGTTACCTGGTCAGTTTGCCACTGTGGACATGCTCAAAGCATATCTTGTGAGTATCATCTTTGCGTGTAATGTTTTTTGTGTATATTTTTTCTTTTTGTTTTCTGTAGTTGAGTTTGTGTTTTTCTTGCAGAATTTGAATGATGTTATTTTCAAACGTCTATTTAAAAACATCCGAACTGCCAAGATGACCGAGTTTTGCCAGTACCCGTTGGAGGACTTGGATCCCAGCGCTGGACCCTGCACCAACAAAAATGGTAACTGAAACAAATTTATAGAGGATGATTACGAGAAGCATGTAAAAAAAATTGTTTCTCACTAATTCAATGGTCAAATGTCCACATGAAATTTGAATTAAATCACTAATAAAATGTAGATATGTCTTGAAATATCATTGGGAGGGGCTGTTTTTGTTTCTGCTTTAACAACCCAGTTGAAAATGGCACTTTTGTGTTCAGTCAACTTTGTGCCTCTTTCTTTGCTGTTTTTGTTTTCTTTGACATGTTCATTTCAGCCGTAATGATTAATCGGGTATTAAAAGACAGATGGGGAGTGAAAAACAGACATAACTTTGTCTAAAGTGGCCAAGTAACTCAATTTGAATACTGCAGAGTGAAAATGGTATGTGTTGCTTAACGGTTTTCTATGATAACATATCGTCAAGGGTATGTGATTCATAATTATAAGTCACTGCAGAAAAAAGAGGGTGTGATGTTTTACTCTACAATTTTTAAATGACGCCTAACAAGTTCACTCTTGTTCACTACTTGTGTTCTAGGTAGCAAAGTGCAGGTGCGATGTGTAAAACTAATAAAGCCATATGTAAAGAAGGGCGTCACATGTGATGAGGACGACGAGGATGATGATGACGACGATGATAGCCCTGGAGCAAACCGAGGAGAGCTGCCTCCAGAGTGTCGAATCCTGGAGAAGGATGTCATATCGCAGGCCTATCAACTCAGTATGTTTGATCGTTTTCTTGGTTTGTGATGGTGCGATTTCATTGTTTCACCAGCTGTTTGCTGTTTCTTTTGAAAATCAAAAAACGTAGGTAAACAAACTGATCTATTTGATAAGTATTGTCATCCCTTACTAGAAAACAGAAAATTGAGTTGGAAAAACAGAACAATGGAGCATTTGAAAAAAAAATATTTTCAAGCGATGTTCACATTTTTAAAGCGCTGTGGCAAATTAACATGCAAAAGCTATCATTCATGAAGTCTGTGGGAAAACAGAACACATTCATCCTCCATAGTAATCTTCTCTTAATTTATCACTGTTTTTCTAGAGGCGATTAAGCTTGATGTTGTCCATAATGTCCCCAACAGCATTCAGGCATTGTAGCAAAGGGACCACAAAGGTCCTGTCAGGTATCACACACTCTGTATAAATGTGTGGCTTTAAAAGTTAACGCCAGCAATGTGGTATAGTCTTTCTTTTTGTAAAGTGGGACTGTTCCATTTCTGTAGACCCTCAAATAATTGAGGAAAATGTTGGCCTATCATTATTTCCAATGTAGAGAGAGAACAGAGACATCTAACAAACATTTTCAAGGTTTAGGAAGTTCAAGTTTCCACTAAACTCATGCAGACGGTTGACTGCTGCAGAATTTGTTCATCCTTGTAAATTTTCCTTTCAATCAGTACTGTCCAGTGGTACAAATGGAATCCCGCAGAGTGCTATCGGATCAAGAATGAATGTGGGGAAACTGGAATCTCGTATGATATGGCGAAAGCTGGAGAGAGATGGTGTGATTAAGGTAAGCCCCATGCGCAACCATCTAAATAATAATTAGCATATTTTAATATTCACATTGTCATAATGTTTTAATCATTTTTCAAAAGTTGACACAGTTGGCTGAGGTCTTAAAGTCGAGGATAACCTATCAGTACTAGTGACACATGTTATGCTTGATTTTAAATCAGCAATCTGAATTTCTTCTGCGATCTGGTCTTAGTCTATAGAGCATGGGAGTAGCTTTCTACCAAGCTTCCCACCAAAATCCTCTACCGGTAATTTTTCCTGATTGGCTAAGATTGTGAATCACACGGAGAGGCGGTTCCTGAAAATGAGAAGGGTTGACGCAGTTGTTTTCTGATTACTCGATAGATTTGCTGACCTGCAAAGTTAATGGCTCGTGAACATGCCCAACTCCTGTTGTCAGCCATGATTCCAACATATGAACACGTTATCAACACTACCGTTTCAACATTTCGATCTAATGATCTCAACACCTGATATCTGATTGAGAATATGAAACCAAACTGTTTGGTACATATTATGCTCATTACCTGCTAATCTCTCTGCACTGGCTTCCATTTGCAGAGAGGTCAAAGTTCAAAGCTCTGCTTTTGGCTTACCAAACAATTACCTAACGGCTCCTGCCTACCTTCACTCCTTCATCCCTCTCGACAGCTCCGCTCAGCCAGTGAAAGACGCCTGCTGCTTCCACCACAACGTGACGTGAAATCAGTAGCTAGACTTCCTCCATTGTTCCGCAATGGTGGAATAACTCAATCAATCAATCAATCTTTATTTCTATAGTACATTTAAACAACCAAGGTTGACCAAAGTGCTTCACAGAACTTTAAGAACAAATAGATTCTAAAACAAACACAGTAATAATTAAACACTCAAAGATTAAAAATTACTAGTAAAAAGAGAAGAGGGAGGAGAACACTTCAACAATCCCCCTCCTCCCCCCAAAGAAACAAACCCTAGCGCTGGCATGGCAGCATCTGTGTCCAACTGGACTCAGCAGTTTGACCAGCACTTATCCAGCTGGACCTTCTATGTGATTTTGTGCTTGTGTTGTTCTCTCAGATGTAAGTCGCTTTGGATAAAAGAGTCTGCTAAATGACAGTAGAAGTAGTAGTCTGAATATGTCATCTTTTGGTCACTTACCTTTCATATAGTATATCTTTTTTGTACACATATTTGTTGATTTGTGTGATCGTGTATATACTGGAAGTACAGTACTGTGCTGACTTAGCCAGAAAACAACTTGTAGTTCAGCTTCTAGTGTTAAAACACCACTGACTTTCAGCTTGGCGTATTGGACCATGTTTGTAAAGCACTTCTCTGTAGTTCTGTTGCTGGACTCGGAAAAAGAAGCTGTATCCACAATCAGTCACTCATCTTTACTCCTTTATTTAATTATTAAATTGTTTCTTTTTTTGTGTGTAATGTCTTTCACCTAACAGGGATTTTTGGTGGATGAAGGTCGACAGAGGACTACAAGATTTATCAGCCATAGGTTTGTGCATCAGCAAATGAGTACTGTATACTACTGTATAGTACTTTTCTAATCCTATCCTCTCATTTCTGACCCTATGGAGGAAAATATTGTTCTGGTACCCTCTTTGCAGGTGTGTGGGCGTCAGTGATCAACTACAGCTGTTTGCTAAGGAGCAGGAACGGAAGAAGCAGCTATACTCCTCTGCACCACAAATGTCAAATGCTGAACCGGGCACATCAACACCGCCAACCTCAAATAAAACCACCAAAACTTGTGCATCCAAGAAGAATACGAAAACAAGCAGAGGCAGAAAAAAAGATGCAGAAGACTGGGACTCGCGTGACAATGGAGGAAAGAAAGTGGGTAAAAAGGGAGGTAAAGCCAAAGGAAAGTCGAGGGCAAGAAGGAAAGTTTCTACTGAAAAAGAAGAGGTGACAACAAAACTGGACATTCCATTGATACATCCTGCACCAGCTGAATGTGGGTACTCTGTTTTAATACAATCTCACTTTTGGTTGATTGATAAAGTTCTGGATCCATAGGTGACTGTACTGTGTCTTACATTTTTGTCTTCTCTCTCAGGTGAAACCCTGGTCTGCACTGGATCCATGACCAATATGACCCCTGACTCCGTATCCATTCCAGAACCAGGTAACTCTCAAAACAGAGCTTTCTGGGTATAAAACTGACACTCAGAACCTGACAGAGTTGAAGAACAGGTCATATTATCAAACATATTATCACTGGAAGTTAAGTGCATAGAGGATTTTTAGATAATCATCTAAAAGAAGCCACTTTCCATGTTCCAAAACCTGACGGATGTCACTACTGAACGGACAAAAACTGTAGCCATTTCTGGCCTGGGACTTGACCTCTGTAAGCAGCGTCTTTTAATAGTCCATAGTTCTAATTTATTGTCAATGCTAACACTTAAATTACTGTATTACTTGAAATGTGGGTTTGAAATGTATAATCAAGATAAAATGTCAAGTATGTGCATGAATCATTGTGATCAAATATCATCTTGTTTAAAATACTCAAGCTTATTTCCACAGTGAAATAACCCTCCATACACATAAAACATACCGTCTTTGAATTCTTCTCCCCTTAAAGTTCTTCTTGTTAATATTTTTCTTGGTAAAACAAAAATTAAATTTTCTTTTTCGTACGGTGAGACACATGTTTTCTGGTTAAAGCTTGTAATTTCTGAAAGCTAGAATCTGTCCTGTCTTTCCTGGTGTCAGGATTGTTTTTCTTTTTTTGTGTAGGTTGAATTTCTTTTTTTTTTTTTTTTTTTTTTTTTGCCAGACCAAAGTGCAGTTGAAGATGAACAACGATGCAACTCGACACAAGCCAGCACTTTGCCTGATTGCGAGGCCTCAAACTCCACCGATGACCCAACGAACAACATTGTTGTTGTTGATAGTGTTTACACACAGTCACAGGTCAGACTGATGGGGTTTTCTTTTACTACCTAGAGTAAATTACTACCTAGAGTAAATTAAAGCGTATCTTCCTTGCCTCTCTCGCTATCTCTCTCCATCAGAGGCCTCAAGAGACGTACCGCCTGTTGAAGAGGAAAAATCTGATTGTTGAAGCTGTCCGGAACCTCAAAATCATTGACGGTTTATTCCCGTCAGTTTGTTTTAAATTATATCACTTACCTTTTGTTTGCTATTTGCTGTACATTAGAAGAGAGACCTGAGAGAAAATCTGAAATTGTGTGTTTTTTTTTTTACAGACTGCGGAAGATGATCAGTGATGAAGAGAAGCAGAATGGTTTTAGTTCGAAGTGTTGCAAGAAGACTATTTCACGTCTCGTCCACTGTCTGTCCAAAGAAGGCTTGCTTAAGATTTACTCAACCACTGTTATACAGGATGGGGTCACCAAGAAGGTATGTGTACTTCATAAATTGACAGAGATAGTTTCAAAGAGATATTAGACCAAGTCCAACATGTTCATTAACCCATTTAATTACAGAAATAACTAAGTTTCCCTCTTGTCTCCCGTGTTATTCCACATACAGGTTGACATGATCGTTCATCCATCCATTCAGCCCAATGACAAAAGAGTTACCCAGCTTCTAGAGCAGGTCCGATTCAAAATCTCCAGCTCCTACTCAGTTATGCGGTGAGCACATGCAAACTACTTGGAAGATACATTTTCGACGAACATTGAATATTTGTGGATTAGATTCCTTTTGTTCCTGTGACGAACAATTTACCCGACTACCACTGTTAATGGTATGTTAAAGAAAAAAAGGTTATAAGGAGCTATATGTCCAGTCTGACAAGCACAGCGTACATCGCCAGAGGTCAGATATGAAACATGTATAAGACCGAGAGCCAGACTATTAGCGTATCTGCTTCTTTTACAGACACATGAAATTGTTTGTTGATGTTTGTTTATGTCGGTCATTTCCAAAATAAGAATTCAAATACAAAAGAAATGAAAGAAAAGAAAACGACAAATAAACATGAAGTTAATGCTAATATTGCATTAGACCAAAATATATAAACAAAACAAGACCGAAAAGGTGTAGGCTGAAGCTTAGCTTATTACGCCTACCCTTTTATAATCAGTTGTCAGCTCCTACATATACCAATACAGAGCAGTAAATCAATTGAAAGAAAAACATTTCATATACTTTTTTGTATATTGAAAACATGCATATACCTATTATCTTTTTAAGTACAATGAAACTAAATGAACTAAGTCCAGACAACTTTAGCATGTGTTACTGTGTGAACCTACCTAGCCTACCTAGTGTTACTTTTGTGTCATCCTCTCAAATCAAGAGATATATGGATGTTTCAGGGATAATGTTGAAGAGCTCTAACATGAAGGTGTCTTATTAGAAGTAAACAGCAGGCGGTTAGAGTGCCTGGACCGGAAAATTAAATGTAACACATAATCCATCTAACTTTCTCTCTGTGCCGTTTTGATTTTCCTCTTCTGTCAATCAGTGCGCAGCGTGAAGAAAATGCACCAGAACATTTGCGCAATTTGACAGGACCGAAGGGGGAGGATGACGAGGATGACATCGACTTCAAGCCCATACCAGGTTCTTTTCTATTAAACTCTCTTATGTAAAGAGAAATGAATCTGTGTGCATCAAGTTGAAAAAAAACCCTGCAAAAGAGGATTCATGTTTTTGTTCTTTTTATTCATTGCTGGTGTCTCTTTCTCTGTTTTATAGTTCGTGGATTGGGTAAAACTTTGGGCTTCCAACCCAAGATGCATCGTTTGCGTGTTGTTCATACCTTCCTCTGGTACCTGATCTATGGACACCCACTCCAGGACCAGACCACTGCCTTTGACTCAGCCAGTGAAACAGCAACAACTGACCTGAACAGCTCTGATCCTGATGGCATAAACCCAGACAGCCAAGCCAAACAGGACCTGAAAGAAGCAGGAAGCTCTCGTGTATCTAACTTGGATGAGACATTAGGTGATGAAGAAGAGCTAGTGAATGGTGAATCAAAGACAAGTGTCTCAGAGTCTAACATGAAAGGTAAGAAAGGCTTCTGTTATGGGACTGTGTAATTAAATAGATGTGAAATTGTGTTTTCATTTTGTCTGATTCACATTTCTGTCATTTTGTCAAAACTGGAGTCTGTATGTTTTTTTTCTTTTTCTGTTTCCTTCTCATACTATTTATTTTGACAACATGCTAGTAATTTTTATGCTTCTGTGATAGTGTATATGGATGAAGACTCGTGGAAGAGATTCATCCCTCCTGTCCGTTTGCACAAGAATTTTGCCAGGGGCTGGGCCATGGTTGGTGACCTGCTCCTCTGTTTGCCCCTCTCCATTTTCACACAAGTGATACAGATTAATTACAAGGTAAGATCAGAGTTTTATTTAGGTTTTACAAGGGTACAGTACAGTTTGTCACATTTTCTTTTCATGGTGAGGTGTTCCTCATCTCTCATCTGCGATTGCATGTCAGATTAATCTCAGAACGGCATGGACATGACACGACATTATGATGAAAATTATTTGTCAATGAAATACATTTAGTCAAGATTATTGAGAGAAAAAAAAAAAAAAAAGAATGGAACTTTTTGAACTTAGAGAGAAAAATCCAAATACCATAAATGGCATAACGATAAGCTAATTTGCATTTGCAGGTCGATGGATTGGAGGAATACATCAATGACCCTGTGAAGCAGTACCATCTTGTCAGAAGGCTTCCTGCAAAAATGAAAAGGCAGCTTCTTTATAAACGGTGACTACCTCTCGCTCTCCTGCACTCTTTCTTTTTACCCTCTGCATCACATCATGACTGAATTTTACAACTGGGACTTTTGGTTTATTTTCAGGAAATACATTCACATCTTTCATGAAAACCTGCAGAAGTTGGCCTACATGGGTCTGATGCAGTTTGGTCCTGTGGAGAAGTTCAAAGACAAAGACCAGGTATCAAATTGTTCCCCTTAAGTACAGAAAATAGCAGAGCAAACAAACGTTAGCACGGATTTTATTTTTATGCTGGATCAAAAATCGGTTATATTGAAACGTGCCCCTTTTTTTTTTTTTTTCTCACGTTTTTTATTTTGAATATTTTGTTCGTTTTCAATCATCCAGGTTTTCATTTATGTGAAACGCAACGCCACCATTGTCGACACCACCAACACTGAGCCTCACTACTGGCTGGTCACAGAGCCACCTGACAAACCATTTGAGAGGCGCCAGTACACGCTGAACACGGCTGAGGATGTGGAAAGCTACTGGTTTGACCTGATGTGTGTTTGCCTCAATACACCTCTGGGTACATGCACACACAACCATGAAGGCACTCTTGCATGCACGTTCAATCCAAACTCAGTTTTAGAAGAAACTATTTTTTAACTATTTGTTGATGTGATTCTATCTCTTGGTTTTCTTTTTTCCAGGGGTAATTCGCACTAAGAGAAATATGTCAGAGGAGGAGGATGCTCCTTCATTTGTGCATGATCGCTCCGTGTTTGTGGGACTGGCATACCTGCTGAAGTAAGTGGAATATGAATTCTTTCTGAGCTACAGAAATGTATAAAGTAATTTAAATGAATGCAGGAGAAAGATAACTAATACAAAGGCCCTCACTAGTTCCTGACTATATATTTCCCATTAAGGACTAACTAGCTTGAAATGGGATTAAGAAACCGCTGTGCTCATTAATACAATTTTCATCATTCAGGATTCAGGTGATCAATAATAATGGGCGCTGTTGTTATGTATCTATCTGAACACTCAGGGGCAGTAATGAAGTGCTTGATGACGGGTCGATACCAGGAGACGCTAAAGGAGCAGGAGGTCTGGACTCTGAATTTTTCGGTCATCTTAAACGAAACTGGTTCTGGACAAACCATCTGCTTAGCTGTAAAACGGTATTTAATCAAAATAAAAGCTATCAAATAATTATTATGTATTTCTGACTGGCAAGGCAGTTTGGACTTTCATTTTTATTTTCAGAAACCAAGTGGTTTAGAGGCCCCTCAGACCAAGACCAGACTGAAGAGCCTTTTGAATAATGCTCTCCGAATTGCTCTTCAAGCTGGTGAGTTGCTTGAAAAGCACATTTAGCTTTTTTAAACCATTTCAATATTCCAGCATGTCAAACCATTTTGAAAGCTCAGTGAGGATTGGACATTGTTTCTCAATGTAACAATAGGAGGATCAACTTCACCTCATTATTTGACCACCAAGCGCCCTCTGATGTTGGAAAATGTTGAGGTATGGGTTCTATTATTTTGATTTAAGTGTGTATTTTCCTTACTTGTACTCAGTTGCAAGTTGATACAGTACCACTAAATAAAGTAAATTTTGTCAGGAGATGGCTATGGAAGGGCTGAGAGACTTGGACACCCTCCCATTCAAATGAATGGGAGGGTGTTCCAAACCTTTCAGGGGTAGTGTACAGTATGAGCAAATCTTCTCAAAGATTTTAGGAATGAGTCCCAATGTCTGTTGTTGCCTACATACTCAGGTGGCCATCGAGCCAGCTTCCCGAAACCAGCAGGTGGTTGGAGGAAAGGGACAAAAGAGGAAGAGAAGCAAAAAGGAAGTCATCAAGGTCCCACGCAAGAAGAGGAAAGGTACAGTGTGTGCAGTCTACTGTAAAATGTACATCAGTCCGGTGAAATTGAGATGGAAACGGTGATAGATGTGCGCTTCTGTCTGTCATTTGTCTTGAAGAGCCGAAAAAACGCACTCCTGCACATGACGAGGCAGACCACAAGGCTCTGAAAATGATGACCAAACAGCGAGTGTACTGGTCCGTACAGGAGGACGGGCTGATGATGCTCTGCTCTGTGGCCTCATACCTGCTCAACAGCAAGGTACAGACACAAATAAGATGAAGTCGGAACGGTTTGGAAACAGAAGGAAGAGAAATGCAGCATCTATGACAGGAACATTTCTAATATACATGATTGTTTTTTTTCTTTCTTTTTTACATCTCAGGCCTCACTAAAAATAATAATGATCATCATTGAGACAGTTGAGCTTTTGCCAGTTTATACTGTTACCGTTCCATCATACAACAATGGCGATGCCAAATAACAACTGTGGTAATCACTGCATGTTTTGTTGTTTTTAGCTTATGCATATGCTGGAAAGTTACCAGGGAATTCTGGTGGCCAAAATAAAGGAGGGAAGAAAAAAAAAAAAAAAAAACAAGCCTTCAGCCAGAACCAAACTGGCACCTCATTGCAACTTTGGTTTGCTTCTTGAGTATTTACATTACAATGGATCAATATTCCCAACAGAAAATCTAGATTTTCTTATTAAAAAGAAATAAATATTAGTTATTGCCCCCTTTTTTAATCTTGACTTTTGTGCCTTTTTTTCCATTCACACTCAGTCTTACACATTTTTGTCTAAACTAATTTTTCCACCTTTTTTGTATTATTGGTTTGTAGTTAAAAAGGCCGTTCATACCTCACTGTCTGGTAAGAGACCTGCTGCATTCAGAGTTTGAGATATCAGTGGATAAAACATCCGTCGCTGTTGGACGTCGCTCAAGATACATTCTGAAAAATCCTCAAGCACTTCTGAACTACAGGTGAGAACATAAAATAAACTAAATTAGTTTATAAATCTAGTCATACTTCAGGTTTTACTCAACAAGTACTTGTTGCAGAATCTGTCTGGCTGAAGTGTACGAGGACAAAACTATGATGAGACTCCTGGAGGAGAACAAACCTGCTGACACAGATAATCCAGAGGTGGGTTTATGTTAATATAGTTTCTTTTTCCTGCCATAAATTTTAATCTAATCCTGCATATGTTGTTTTAGGATTGTTCCAAATCATTCTCTGAGTATGTCAGGCTTCTCAGACAGAAGATCAGCGCCGTCATGAATGCTCAGCAGATGATCATACCTGATTCTAAGCAGCAGCTCTTCTCACAGTAAGTACAGATGGTTTGATGTGCTGATTTAAACCAGGCAGGTGAGACTAAGTAATACTCCATTTATTTATTACAGGTTTAAGGTTTCTGCAATAGATGATGGAAACCATATATCATGCAAAGACACCATCAGATGGTAAGGATTAAAATAGATTTTTTTCTTTTTTGTTTATTTGTTTATTCTCTATTGACTCTATTGTTTTTTCCTCCTCTTCTCCTGGTAATTATTCTTTATGTGATTCCATTACAGCAAAGAGGACATTCATACAGTGGTGCTGCATAACTTGATCCAGAGCACTCTGGCTATGACCAACAGTCAAATGAAATCCTCCAGATCCTTTCAGGTACCGTCTTCAGTTAGTTGCTGTTTTCTAAAATTTTCACATGAAAAGAAAGTGAAATATTACAAAAACAATGGCAGGCAAAAAAATAACACAATTGGCAAAATAACTAATGTTATGAACAACCAAAATCAAAAAAATATATATATTTTTTTTTACAAAGAAATACATAGAATTATTTTCAGTTATTTGAGCCAGATTCTTTTTCACCTTTTTTTCCACATAGTTTGGTAATATCCCCTTGAGAAAATGAAAAGTGTTTTCATGTCGACTAAAAGTCTTTCAGGTCTGGTTTGTTGTTTCTTATAATTTCTGTTCATCCTGCAAATTTGCCTCCCCTTTTGTAAAATTCTTGGGCTGGATTGCATACAAGGCTAGTTAGATGTTTGTGTACAGTTTTAGAATGCATTTAGGTTATCTTTAATGTAGTGCATTCTGAAAATGAAATTGAATGTATTTATTTTGGTTTGTCATGGTCACATTTACAGTCACAGACATGTTGGTTACTACTTATTTAATTTCTTATGCCTTTTGTCACTTTTTTTTTCTTTTTTATTTGGCGTAGTTTTGAAACTTCTCAGCTCTTTAAAGGCAGACATTTGTAGGGAGAAAACACACAAATTAACAAATGTTAATATTCCTTACATCATTCTCTTAGACCTTCCATACTTATATTAAGTATGACCAAGAGTTGCTGTGCCAAGTGTTCATCCAGTGCAGGAAAAGACGCCTGGTCAACCGTCGTCGGATCAATAACGCATTTGGGCCAAAGAAGAATCGAGCGTTGCCCATACTGCCCATGTCCTACCAGCTTTCCCAGTCCTATTTCAGGTATACAACCACTCCAAGAAAGTTATTCTCACTGATCACTGTACTGTTGCTTTTTACAATGTTTCTGAACTGAAGGTAACTGATCGTGATAACATTTTTCTTTTCTTTCAACCCGTGCAAATTTAAAAGGTTACATTGTATTATCATAAGCTGGTGAACCCAAAAGGATGGTAAAATTGGAGATAACAAGGTCTGTCATCGATAATGTTCACTTAACTATGGGGCTATGGTATTAACAGGCTAACAGCAACCCATCTCTTTTAGTCTCTATGATATTTGGTGCCTTAAGTACAGGGGTGTTTTTTTTTTTCCTCTCCTCTCTCTTCCAAATGTTTTTTAAACCTTTTATTTTGGGAGCAGGTCATTTATTTTATTATTATTTTTTAATGAAGATTACGTCAAAGCTTGTAGTAACTTAACTGGAAACAGCCATACATGGGTGCCACAATAAGAAAGGGATGTGTCATTGTGGTTTTTAGGTCTTACTTTAAGCATCATTAAAAGATGTCTTCTTGAATACAAGAATACAACAGTTTTTTTGCTTTAACTGACAACGTCAGTTAAAGCAAAAATAATCTGAGCAAACCTAAAACACCTTGTCTGATCTTTAAGCCATGCTGACCTAAAGCTGTGTTTATGAGAGATTTCTAATACCGGAAGGTGAAGCTGTCCACTGAAATTCAGCCTTTGAAAATACTAAAAATGTGAATCAAAAAGTAGTTGAAGACCTTAAACCTTTATGTTGTATTGCAAATTGACTCAATTGTTTGTAGCTTGAACATGTTCATGTTGCAGCAGGCTTGAAAGGTTAACAATTCAAGCAAGACCTCTGCCTTTCCTCCGCCAACTCTTTCTTTTCCAACTCAGCAAAAAACAATCATTTTCATACGTTTTCTGTTGTTAGAAGAAATATAAATATTGTGACCTGTTATTGCAAAACATTGAACCACTTATTTTCCCCTCTTTCCTGACAGGAGTTTCTCGTGGCGTTTTCCTCATTCGTTGTGCACCGATTCCTTTGGCTTCTTAAGGAGTCTTATCACCAACGGGACTGGAGACGAAAGGCCCTTCACTTCTTTTTACCATGAAACGGAAAACCGGTCGCAGGAAGGAGAGGAAGTGTCAGAAAGAAAGATGGTATCAGCAAGAAAAGAGAAACAGAATCAAGGCAGAGCGAATTGTAGTCGAGTCGGTGAACCACAGATACAACCGGCGGTGGCAATCACTGACTCCAAAAAGGAAATGGACAACAAGCCAGAGAAGTTGTTGGGGTCCATTATGACCAGTGATGAAGCTACGGAGAGTATATCAAACCAACAGAAAAACCCAGAAGGTTCCCTCACATCAGCTTGTGGGGATTCTTCGTTGAGCAGAGAGCAGAGAGATTCCCATCTGGTCAAAGAGCCATTAGAAGTGTTGGCTGCTTCAGTCGCAGCTTGTCAGGCTTCAGAGGATCCCCCAGATGTGTCGGGCATGATGCAGTTCTCTCTGGACTCTCCAGGGGGAGCCTGTGTGGTCTCTCTCACCCTGATGACTCTGGGACTCCTGAACGTGTACGTCTCCATCCCTAAACAGATAGTGATGGTCGACAGCAACCTGGTGGAGAACGATTTTGCTAAGAGGTGAGATATAGTCACGTAAGTGTAGTGGGTATGTCTTTTTATAGGAACCGTTACTATTCAGCAGCCTCTATATATTTTTGCAGTACTAGAGCAACTATAGCAATTGACAGGGTTTATGTTTTACGCCTCCTTACCACTGGATTAAAATTATGTGGGGACCTGCAAAAGTTTCTAACAATTACTGAGGATGTCTGTCATTTTAATCCAGTGGGAATATCCTAGGTCTCTGATTTGTTAAGTCAAAATTCCACTGCACATTACCCAGTACTCGAGTTGAGGGGGGATGAGGGGGGATGGCATCCCCCTTGAAATAAAAACGGCCAAAATCATCCCCCCTGTAAAACTGCCATCCCCCCTTTCCATCCCTTATGTCATTTCATCAATGAATGTGGTTTTACTGCTATTTCAAAATTTAGAGTCATCACCAGAAAAATAACTTATTTGACCATTTTTACCTGTTTCAAGTACATTTTCACTTTAAATAAGTAGGAAAATCTGCCAGTGGGACAAGATTTTATCTTCTTATTACAAGCAAAAAAAACTTCCACTGGTAGATTTTTCTACTTATTTCAAGTGAAAATCTACTTGAAACAGGTGAAAATTGTTGTTTTTTCCAGTGATGAGTCTTGTTTTAAGTGTAATGAGATTTTTTTTTACTAAAATGAGACATTTTAACTAGAAATAAGACAAATATTCTTGTTACGATTTTGAGTTTTTGCAGTGATCCATTTTACTTACCCTGTGAAGGACAGAGTCATATTGATAAGTTCAGAAAACTGTTTTTTATTGTTGTGTTTTGATGTATTTGATGTAAGCCCAGTGGATATTTAAAGCTTACAGAAGGCTGCATTTAACTGCTGCTATGTCATTCCTGCAGTATTTCTGCAGGTGTTTTGGTCAGTGCTATTATTTGTAATATATTATATTATTTGTAATCAGCACAAATTATCTGTCCCCATATGATAAATTCCACCATCCCCCCTCCCTGAATTCTTTTTACAACTCGAGTACTGACATTACCTACCGTATTTCAGCAAACATGGACTTCATGATATAGTTTAATCCCACGTGGATGCTCATGTCAGTAATTTGTTGGAATTTCAACTTTCGTCCCCTTTTTTGCATCTTTCCCAGTGTAATTATGGCAGCTGCAGTACATGGTATATTACGACTTTAGCCTTTAGCCTACCACATGTAGTAATGTTCTGATATTTTTGGCGGATAAACAAAGAAATTAATCAACATTAATCTCAAGAAGCTCAGATCATCAGAAGAGCAACAGTGAGATAATGACATGTGTGGCTGCATCCCGTTTTATCTCTCATCAAGCTCAAAGCCTCTAACAGCACAAAACCTTTAGGCTTCAACAAAAGCCCTGGTTACATTTAATGTAATTTTACAGTTACCATGGCAACTTAATAGTGTAATCACTGAAATCGAACTGTTCAGTGTCTGATCAGTTGCTTTTAACTCAATATGCAAGGTTAATGTTAGATAAAGGTAATTGTTAACTAAAAGTCAAGGCCTCAACTTCACGTCCGGGGATTAATGTCTGTAAATTACGGTAAAACACAGACTTCTCTAGTTCAGTTCAAATGTGCTGAACTAAATACAGGTGTTGGGGTGTAATTTCAGAACTACTGCAAGTCCAGAGGTGATTTTAATCCAGTGTGAATAGTTCAATAGTCGTAAAACACATACTATGGAAGAAAAAGACAGCAGACCACAACTAAAAGATTGTTTATGCTATCAAAAGAGAAAGAATAACTCGTTTTTTTTTGTTCTTTTCAGTATCGCTGCATTGGAGGACGAAGACGATGAGGACGAGGACGGTGAGGAATGTGAAGGGAAAAAAAAGCTGCAAGTAACGGCACACCAAGCGTCACACACCAACTACCTGATGATGCAGGGATACTGCTCTCCTGGCATAGGTAAAGCTGTTTTATCTTCTCTTTCTCTTCAGAGTAATATTGTCTGCTTATGTAAAGCCTGATGTCTTGCTTGTGTCTACAAAGCTGATGGGGACAAAAAAGAAATTGATTACAGCTCTTGTACACAAAACCAGCATCAAGAATCAGTCACTGGTTTTAAATTCCTGCCCTGCTTTCTTTCCTCATGTCACTGGTGTCTGATCAAACAACTATTGAACATGTCACAAATACAAAATTGTTTTGTCAACTAGGATGGAGCATCTACACCTCGGCATAAAGACGTAACTTTGCAGTACGAAGGGGAAGAGCGGCCCATAGATAATCAATACATATTTTGTCTTAGATTGATTTGAAGAAATGCTGACTCTTCGTGTTGACAATATGTTTGGGTACCATAACATCAGTTCGGCATGTCGTTGTCCTGCTGCAACATACATTTGGGGGCAGTCAGACAATAGTCCTGCATGATGGACAAGTATCTGCCTGTATTTCCCAACATTAAGTTGATCTTGACCAAATCCCCAACTCTGTTTGCAGAAATGCAGCCCCAAACTTAAAGGGAACCGCCCCTAAGCTTCACTGAGTACATTTACTTGGACCCCCATGCTCCGATCATGATCAGATTAAGACGTTACTCTGATTGACTGCCACATGAACTGCTACCTTAATCTACCTCTTAAGGTCATAATCGGATTAACTAATAATCGCATTAAGGCAGGTGGAGTATGCCAATCGTAGTCGCATTATGAGACATATAAACACCCTAATCCAGTATTTCCCAGTCCTGTTCCTCGGGACACACTGCCCTACCTGTTTTACAAGTTTCCCTCCTCAAACAAACCTGATTTGGATTGCCATCAGCTTGTCATCAACATCTACACAAGTATGTCATTAATTATTAGTTTAGTTAGTTTTCTGGAGCGACAACGAACGTGATGCAAAATGACCAGGTCTGACAGATCGGAAGAAAAAGTTGTTACACAGAACTGAACAAGTCTTTGGTCATTAACATTTGGGAATTAATCTCTAAAATAAAAAATGGAAAGTCCCTGTGGAAGAACTTATAAAACTGGCCAAGATGAATCTACATTTGACCATGAACATCAACATTGTAATAACTGATTTCTGATTACTAACTAATTTCATTAGGACTTGTGCAAATGTGTGAAAAATGAATGAGAACTGCTTTCAGTCAGTTATTTAAACAAGTGTGGAAAAACGTGTGGGTTGTAAATCATGAATAGAGAAGTGCATTGTGAGATGTTACTGCAAGATTCAAGATGCATCAGGGCGACGCATTGAGAGAGAGAGAGATATGCATACATGCCAGAAGTGAGCAAGAATAATATTTTGCGCACAACAGAGAGAGTATTCAATGTCCCAAATGTGTTATTGACATGATATCTGATGTGTAATTATTTATTTTTCTTCCTCTTTTAGTCAAATTGCGTAACCTCAGCATCAACGATAACATCGTGGTGGAATCGTGTTTTGTGAGGTTACAGCTGCGCAACACACCTGCTCACCACTTGTTCAGTGAGGACAGTAAGTGTCATTGTATTGAAAACTTGTACAAGCAAAGCAAGTTTGATCCACTCGGGGGGGGCAATGGAGAGGGGAAAAAACTACCTTTGTTCCATCCTTCTTTCTTTTTAGTTTCTCCACCATTGGATTTGACAAAATGTGGGCCCTCGGTGCCCTCCATCCTCACCAGCTACATCTCTTCAGCCTCCTCTTCTCCCAGTGAGGAGGAGTGTGACAGGCATCTTATCGAGCAAAGAGGATACACAACTGAGGACATTGGAGCGTGCGCTCAGCTCAGAAGGAGCTTAGATGAAGCTGGTGAAAAGGGTTTGGATGAACGTGACCTCTACGAGTCTCACGCGCACCTGCAGGAGCAACAATCTGGACGCACCATGAGCCTCCAGCAGTACATGAAGGTAATTCTGTTCTCGTTTTTGCAGAGGTTGGTGCATTAAGATGTGTTCTCTTGAGTTATAGGCTGGTATAGATTCTCAGTCATCCAGTCAGCTTAACCATTTAACCTTCTGGTAACTCAAAGGCTTGAATCAAAGCATCCAGAAAACTTTTCTATGAAACCCCAAAATAACTAAATGTTAAAAACTCTGCGTTCCAGGATTTGCAAGAAGGCGGCCAGG
The DNA here is from genome assembly GCF_033807715.1 of Cololabis saira. Lineage (NCBI taxonomy): Eukaryota > Metazoa > Chordata > Actinopteri > Beloniformes > Belonidae > Cololabis > Cololabis saira. The sequence continues at coordinate 28,892,790 of NC_084587.1, forward strand.
TGGCTAAAGTTGGGAGTTTGGCTGTCCGTTGGGTGCTCATGCACCACGCTGAACCGTGGCTGCTCAGTGTAAGCTCCAAGCAACAGTCCAGGTCTTACTCAGCATCTGAGAAACCTCCGTTTCTGACGAATCGGCACAACATCCCCTTCATGCGACAAAGAACCGGCAGAGAACGAGATTGGGACACAGAGGAACCACCTTCAAAAAGACTTGCTGTCGACCCAGGAAAGGGTGCTGATGCAGGAACTGATGAGAGATTGTCAAGTAACGCAACGGAGAAAGCTAATGAGAAAGAAGAGCTAGAGCAACAGCAACAGACGGCAGATGAGAGCAGCGGAGGAAACTTGGTGGACGAGGAGGAAGGAGCACAGACTCAGTCTCAGGAGGAAGGAAAAGAAGAGGTAGAACAACAAAAGGAAGAAACTGAGAAAAAAGGGGATAAAAGAAGACGGCGGAAACCCAGAAAGAGTAATATGAATGACGAAAGACAAAAAGAGGCGTGTTCTCCCTCAACAGTATCGGGTGATGATGAGTAAGTATCCCCTCAGATGGACCGGCTTCTTCGATGTTTTTGCAGATTTGTTCATTTCTTTCATCTTCTGTTGCCATCTTAAATCTCTTTTCTTTGCAGGGAAAACTTGAGTTTCATTAGCCGGCCGTGGCGATTAGTTGATGGAAAGCTGAACCGGCAGGTGTGCAAGGGCATGCTGGAGGCGGTTCTGTACCACATCATGTCCCGGCCGGGACTCACGCAGCAGTCGCTGGTGGAACATTATAAAGATCTGCTGCAGCCAGTGGCAGTGTTGGAAATTGTGCAGGTAACTAGAAATAGTAACATAGTATTTGCACATCAAGTTAGTTTAGTACCTCTTTATCTATTCCTGTTTTCAGTTCTGTGCTTGTTGAAGATACAACATACTGTTTAAAGTGTTTTCAAACTCGAGGCATTTCTTATTTACTTTGAAATACCACTCATCAGAGCTGCTCAGATTGTGTTGCTGTTTCTCCCTGCCGACAGTAAACGATTTCCTTGATTCACTCATTATCAGGCTATTTTATCCTGCAGCTTTAACTAATAAAAGATTAATAATCAAAATTAAATGCCACGTAGCAAAGAGTTACAGGCCGGGACTCAAACCCGTGCTGGCTGCACGAGGACGATAGCCTCGATAGTCTCTGTAAATGGCGCTTGCTGATCCCACTGAGCTATCCAGAGCCCGGCTGCAATCATTTTAAGGATCAATATCCAAACTAAAGTAGACAACAGTTATTTCATAGCTGATTTTTATTCTTTTTTATTTCCTTTTTCCCCCCTCTACAGGCACTCATAGAGATGGGATGTGTGAAGAAGAGAACTTTGATTAAAGATCCTAAACCTTCACTTTTCTCTCGATCTGAGCACCAGACAAGAAGGGAGACGAGCGTGAAGTTTGAGGAGGCAGATGCCGTGTTTTATGAGCCCACCATCAGCTGCTGCCTTCGAGCTTGTCAGCTGTTCCCCAACGAACGTCACTGGAACGACTCCATGTCGTGAAACCGTTAGGAGTTTGACGTTTAAAACCCAAGAGAACTGAGAATTTCTTTCAGCAATCAGACAGGTCACTTTGGAAACATCATCAGGTTCTTTGTACATTTTTTTTCTTCATATTTTCTTAAGTTAACAGCCAAGTGTTTGGCGGTCTTTTTTTTTGTAAATTTTTTTTTCTCCGCAACTTAAAATTTAAATAAAAGTGCATCTTTTGACTGACCCTGGTGTTGAATAAAATCCAGCAAGCTTAGCATGCATGACTATCATTCAGAGTAACAGATGTCATGTTAACGTTTTACATATTTTTAAAAGACGATTGAACTCTGTCTTAAGTCTGAAGCAACCATACCTGTACATAAGAAACCCTGAATATTTTAATTGGTGTCTGTCGGGACCATGTGCAAATATGAAACTTTCAGTCTTTTGGAATAGCAGCCCATAAAAGGATTATCATAAAATAACCAAAAAGCACTGAAGTCGCAAATGCCATGTTCCTCAGCAGTATTGTTAAAGTTGGGCATTGAAAAGGATTTTTCTGACCATAATTGTGGCCAATTCTAGAGGCGGAGCTCCATTTGTATCATCACCTGTGACTGATGCATATTAGAAGGTGAATAGCAGCCAGGTTTATTCTTTGTTGGATGGGGAGTTTCAGCTTCATTAATTACAAGTTATTCTCTGCTGGCTGTTACCAGGAGTTAATACCGGCAGCAACGATGGGTTCCTTTCCTCTCGAAAACCCAAGAGTTTATCTATGAGCCAGGCAAAGCCAGGCAAAGCTGTCCAAAGAAAGAAATCCTTCCATGGAAGAAAAGTCCTGGTGCAAAAACTGGACCAAAATACTGGATCAATTTCTCCTATTTGTGCTGACTCTGGCAGCATATTTAACACCGTCTAAATAGTTTAATAAGATGTTTTGATGGTCTGATGGTGTTCCAGATACCAGACTTTCATGATCAAACCTTAAATAACTAATCCGGTTCTATCATCATCCACCACCCCTTCTAAGGTGGTTTTGGCATTTAAAAGTTCAATCAGTTCAAGAGTCTCCTTCATCCTCCTTCAGCTGGGGTTGCTTAATGTTGTCACTGCATACTACAGGCTGACCTGTCAGCGGGGCCACTGGGGTACAGCAGCAGTGATGAGCAAAGGGAGAAATTAAAATGGGGTAATGGAGACAAACGCTAAAGGGGTCAGAATAATATCACCATTATTTAGAGTTGTAAGCAAATTCTTGGATTCTTCATTTCTTTGCAATCCTTTTGAAAATAATTTTGTACTTTGAATTTTGTACTTTGTACTTTGTACTTTTTACTTTTGTACTTAAGTACATTTTACACCATGTACTTTTGGTACTTTATTATATTTAATTTGAGGTACTTTTATACTTTTACTTAAGTAATGTTCTTAATGGGTATTTTTTACTTTTACTTAAGTAATTTTCAAGCAGAAAATTTGTACTTTTACTTAAGTACAACATTTTTGTACTTTTTCCACCTCTGCATATTTGCTTTTAAACAAAATATGTGGCATTGAGGGTTTGGGGCTCTCAAAATCTGATCCCTTCATACTGTATGTACAGTTACAATTATTTATACTTCTCTGTCATCTGCAGTTATTTTGTGCATCTCCCTTGAGATCAATGTGGTTTTCCCTTATTCACCAGTGTCTCCAGAGTATGTCCATCAGTCTTGTAAATCACATGTCCCCATGCAGCAGCTGCAGCGTACCACTCACACTGTATATCCTCTTAGAAACCTGGTTGTCATAATCTACAAAGGACTGACTGGTTTTGGTGAAGTTCAGTTGGACCAGCACAAAGAAACTGACTTCATGCAGTTCATTTTGAACTTCACCACCAGTCGAGTGGCAAAAGCATAGATGGTGGTTTCTCAACCTTGCAGCTCCGCTTCAGAACTGCAAAGCTGAAGAATTTCCTCTTTAGACCCATAACTTGACGGTTCTTGTTTTTTGTTCCTCTTTGAAGCACTCGTTTCTCACTTTCTGTGTCAGTTGGCAGCTATTGTACAGCGATATGTCTAAGAACTGTGGGTAAACAGTTTACCGATTAAGAAACAGTTTGCCGAAAAACAGGCAAAAAGCTGCCAAAGACAAAAAATGAAAGAACACACTCACCAGATCAACGAGATCTACATATACATCGGATACTTCGAAATCTCAGTGTAACATCCCAAAATGTTGTCCCACAATATCAGTGTGGCAGCATTTCAGAAACTCATTATCCACAGAAACTTGAGTTCCTCTCTGTTTCTCTTCATAAAGCTGAATTTCATCTGGCAATCAGGCTTATAAAGCCGATTTTGGAGGCGACATTGACAGGTGCTTTTATTGATTGGAGAGTCTAAAAATGGAGCTGCATTTCTATCTGAAAAGTACATTGAGGATCCAAAGAAGGTTTTGTGTAGGCTAATCCAAAGATTAGTGTTACCATTTTTCTGCTGTTACTCATGCACTTCTCCACAGCCAAACTCTCCGAGTGCAACGCCGTGTTTGTGTCTGAGTATATCCTGCTTTACCTATCTGCTCTTCTCTGCAGTGTCTGCTTCCAGAAGGACAGGAATATGCTTTTGTTATTCATGCAATGCGAGGCAGTCTTAATTATGTCGTGGTGTGTGATGATAAAACGGTGTGATCACAAGTAGTTAGTAGCAGGTTGGAGCTGCTGTTGGGTTAGCCAGAGATGAATGACTGGCAAACAGCGCTTTTCTCTAATGTTGTTTGTCGCATGATACGGATGTGGTACGCACTTCACTCCCACTAAAGAAGATAATGAGATCCAGTTCTGGTGTGAAGCAGAGCTGGAACTGGGACCTGAAGGACCGCAGATCCCTCCAGTGGTGAAGTCAGGAAAGCTCACTGCCACAATTCACTGTGAGTCTGATTTCAAGATAAAAATGTACACAATTTAGTTTTTGGTTCACTGGTCAAAGCTTTTATTTGTATTATTTTCTACTTCAGCAGGCAGTTATTTGTAGTTTTTTTTTTTTTAAACCAGCTACAAGAACTCTCAGTTATGCTATGGAAGAACTTCTAGCACCCAGAAAGTTATAAATGACAATACACTTGGCAATTTAACAAATAAATTATAAAATAATGAATACGGTAATAAATTGAAAATGTCACACTGTATCATGCTTATATGGCTACTATAAATATATATTATATAATACTTATATATAAATAAAATCTTGTTTTTTTTTTTACTCACTGGGATAACTGTAGCAGACGAACAGTAATTTAGTTTCACAGGACAGAAACTTCTATTTCCCTGATCTGTTTGAAGATAAAATACCACAAATTACTCATTGAGATAATTGGATTTGAAACAGCATCCCAGTTTTTGAAGACAAAGCTGTCCCCATCAGACCAGTAAAACTTTGGATCCCCAAACAGACCGATCCAAGTCCAGTTCACGTGAGCCACCAGATTCTGAATTATTTGTTCCTCTGCATTGTTCCTCACAGTCGCCAGGTCCATGAAGTTCTCCCTGCAGTAACTCCAAGCACTAGACCAGTTCATCGTCACCCACAAAAATAAATTCAAGATTTTGCTGGGTCCCTGTGGTTAAACAGGATTTAGAACAGAGGGTTAAAATATTCACAGAACGAATTTCACAGAATGTCAAAATAATTATTCTCTCTTTAAAAATTGAAATATGAAAGATAATGAAGGCAGAGAAGACCGAAATGTAGAACCCGGCACGAGGTGAATAAAGAACCAAAAGGTCCTGAAAAACAAAATCTCAGAGGGTACAAATAATACTGAAAAAAAGATCAAAAATATAGTCTGAAAAGACTAAACAGGTTTGTGTAGAAGAGGGAAATCAGCAGAAGTCCAAACAGGTGTGAAGCAGGTAAAAACAAAAAAAAAACACTAACAGAAGATCATGAAGGACCACCAGGTAGGCCAAAACAAAAGCCCTGCGTATAGTAGCTTAGTGGATCGGCTCCCCCTCCTAAACGACATACACTCAAGCAGTCTCAAGAAAAAGACCAGAAACACCCCGACCGACTGCTGAACCCCTGAACCCTACACTCCCCCACCTCCCCCACCCCAAGAACTCAGTGCAATATCAATCCACCCCCCCAAGGGCTGTGGCCTTTCACTCACCAGGAGTCTATATTGATCACATTCAAGAGTGGATGTGCCAGAATAGAGTATTGAACCAAGGAAGAAAGATTAAAAGTCAGCTCTCAGCTTCAAGCAGTGAAGCTAAAAACCAATAGCCAAGCCAGAAATCTGGGAGTGGTTCTGGACTCAGATCTGAATTTTAACAGTCACATTGAGACTGTAATGAAGTCAGCCTATTATCACCTAAGGAACTTATCACCTATTATCACCTGAGGAGGATTACAGTTTTTGCTTGAAAACTATAGACACATGCTTAAACCAAAGTAACATAACTTGAAGTTGTTGTTACTATACCTTAAACAAAGTGTAACCATAGCTCAAACAAAAGCGCTGCTTTGCTCTTTAGTTGCAATTCTGCAACACACTTGCTCCTAGACACTACACACTATTTCATACATAAGACATTTAGTTCAAAAATGAAATCTCAGGGTACCATTGGGAAAACACATCTATTGCACCATCATGCCAAACTGGGTCCCTATAATGCGCAACACATAATCACATTTCCAGATGCATGTTGAAACGTTTGTGTTTTCATATGTAACAAAGTGTGGTTTTTAAAAAGAAGTGTATCGTTTTTACAAGAGTGTTTAATTTTCCAAAGGATCTGTAGTGTTTTGCTAATCGGGTGTGTGGTTGTGCTAATAGTGTAGTGTTTTGAAAACACAGGCCCAGTTTTGAAAATCGTCCTTAAGCAATAAAAAAAAACCTGTAAACCGTTTCTTTTTAGTAAAGCCTATAGTTAGTGTAAACTCTAGTGTGTTAGCGCCAGTAGTCCCAGCTGCAGCTACAGGACAAGACTAAAACAGTCCATCTTTTAGGTAGCTTTGTTGTAGATATGCTGCTATAGAGCTACGCTGCAGGGGAACGCCAACAGGATCCACTGAGCGGTGCCCGTCACCCCTCCTTCTCTTTCCTTTCTCAGTTATTAATTATAAGTATCTCATAAACATAATTGTTCTCTATTGTTCTTGTAGTTTGTTGTGCTGGTCTGACCCCTCCTTTCCTCTTCTGTGCCTGTTTGCAGGTCATATCTACTCACATATCTACTGACATCCGGACTTGCAGTCCCGCCTTCTGACCACCTCAGTGTCTGCTGTCTAAATCTGTTTATATAGTCGTCTTGTAGTGTAGCGTCTCTTTTCCTGCTCTGCTCAGCTGGCCTCCGGCAGGAGGGAAGAAACCAGGTCCTGCTCAAGATGTCTTCCCTCCTAAAGGGGAGTTTTTCCTTGCCACTGTTTGGCTTAAGGTTTTTCACCAACTAGAGAAGTTTTTACCTTCCATTGTTTATGTTTACGCTTATGTAATAATTGCTCGGGGGTGTTCTGGGTCTCTGGAAAGCGTCTAGAGACAACTTCTGTTGTAATAGATGCTATATAAATAAAATGTAATTGAATTTGGTCAAGCATTTGTCCAATTAGTTACCAAATCAGTTATCTTTAAGTCATTTTATTAACCATATAATTACTTTAAAGTAATGAGATGGACCTTACAGAGACTTTTTACAGGTTCCAGCACATATTGGAGTAAAAAGGAATGACATTTAGAGGAAAACAGGATAAATGAGAAGCACTGGATGGAACAAGGGAGAACAGACAATTGTGTCGGATTTGGACACGCTTGTTTAGCATACCATTAATCAAAGAAAGGAATAACCTTGAGAAGACTGATTACCAAAGCAAAGATTAAACAGCCGAACATTAACTTAAAATGTAAAAGTTATCACATTTCTATTTTCAACAAGAAATTCATCAATGGATTTAACTTTCTTTAGAAATTCTGTTTCTTCTCCAGCTCCCAAACAACTTCTGGGGTGTAGTCACTGATCATGTTTGTCATCATTCTTCCAGTTTCTACTGTTACATTTTCCCTGTCTGACACTCTCTACGACATTTCTTCTCTTATCTGATCCATGGTTAAACATCTTGTATTCTTCTCCAATTCTTCCAGCCTGGCTGCATTTCCTCCTGGTTTCTTGGACACACCTTCCTTATTTTAATATCAGAAAGCTCTCTATCCTTAAAAGATGTAAACAGAAAAAAAGCCAAAGGTAAATCCAGTATGAAGTCCATGAAAGATAAACCCATTCATGCTCACATGCAATAACTCACATCTTCAGTTGGTGAAGAGTGAAGGTAAAAGGTAAAGGCAGCTGGGCAAAGCTCCATATCCAAATTATGTCAAAAGTAAAGGGTAGAAAAGTTTATGTTATTACAGGACCACTTCCAAAATTAGAGTGCCAGCTTTTCTTTCTAAATCCTTTTGGTAATGCATCAACTCATCCCTTAACTTAAACTTTATTTTCTCTTAAAGACGATCATGATAAATTCCAAAGTGTAGATGTGTGAGGTTGATGGAAAATCATCAAAAAGACTTGACAACAGGAAAAGGCACTTCTTCACAATATTTGGGGAGAGGAATGTTAATATTTATCCAATAATGCTGTGACAGCTTTTCTTATACTTAAAATATTTGCCTATTCTTATTTATTTCTATTTTTTGGAGTATTGAATTACAAATACCAACAATTCTGACATTTATGCGGTTGTCTCTGTCTTGATATCTTAAAAGCCTTCAGTTTTATAAAGGTGTGTGGACTATTTTTACTTATATTTTTGACATGTTACTCAACAAGCTGACATGTTCATTGAACAGATCCAGCTCTTATCACGCTGAATTCTTACAGTCAGATGTCGGTACCAGCCTCCCCAAAAACCAGTAGAGGAGAATGGGGTAAGTAGTGTCATTTTAAAAGTTTTTTAGTGCCTTTAAAGCAAGGGGATTACAGCAAAGCCTCCAACTAAAATTGGTACATAGTTTAGGATGCTGTGCATCTCTGGGAACAATCATTTTGAATCTAAAGTAAACTGTATGAGAAATATAGCTTTTGAAAAAAAAGTGGTTTTGTGGCCTCCGAGCTGAGTACTGGGTCAGACACTAGTAGTTGGTATTCATGACGTCACCATATTCTGTTATCCTTTTCACACAATCATCCGCCAATCTGTCTGACATAGTTTTCCCATGCTTTTTCTTGTTGCATACTATAAAAATATTTTTACACTATGTTCAATGCCTGTTTAGGTAACTTTCCCCAATTTCTAATATATTTATCATAATTTTGCCTCAACTTTCTCCTTTGCTTCTTTTAACCTCTACTTTTTGTTTGCACTGAGTATATATTGACCAAGAGAATGTGGGTGCCCAAAAGAAAACAACATGCCACATGTTAAACCATGGCTGTTCCTTGTAAACTGTGAAATTGTTTTGATCCTACTCTAACATCTAAGTCATCTAATATTTTAGCAATCTGCCCTTCCTATGGCAACAAGCTGCACAGAGAAATCCAATAAGAGATGGAGCACTAACCTAAAAAAAAAGAAAAAAGGGCTTTGGACAGTGAGTTTGAGGAATCAGTCATCAGTACAATGCAATACAATTCTTTCCTCAGTCTGAAGAAGTTGCTTTCCAAGTTCACCAGCAGGGGGAGCCATAGACAAACATGAAGAAGACAGTGGAAACCTATAAAACAGAAAGTGGAAGCCAAAGAGACTCAAAATGTGGTAGGTGTCGAAAAGTGAAACACAGGAACTTGGAAATGTGCCCAGCTATGAATTTCACATGCAACAAGGACAAAAAGGTCAGGAAATGGGAAAAGAAATGTCACCATAAGTTCCTATGTCTAAGGCTGAAACCAAATATGCAGAGATAGAGAAGAAATGTTTGGCGAGTGTATGGGCCTGTGAAAGGTTTGAGAGGTACCTGTGTGGCCTTTAACCTATAAATTAGTCTCACTCTCAGTCTCACTGACCGTAAACTGAGACTCTAAAGATAGCTACAGTGTCAGACCACAACCTACAGAGAGGCTTGCAGAAAAAAGTCAGGGTGCCAAGAGTAAATGTAATGTGCCAGAGGCAATCAAGGAGTACTTTCCTATTAAGAATACAATGAGATCAGAGGAAGCCGGATGGTGATTGTAGATGTGGTGAGAGCAGAGATCGTACACATGATTGTTGTGTGTGTTTCCGTTGCCCTGGTTACGCTGCAGTTGTTACAACTTCTAGGGGGGGTAAAAGAGTAAAAAATAAAAAATATGTATATTTACAATATATAGACAGTATATGTACATTGCAATGGAAATAAAAAGTTGTGCGAAGGAAAAGAAAAACAGTGCAAAAAAAAGCAGGTAGAATGAGTGTGAGGTAGACAGATATTGCATAGATATCTGACTGGCCTTGGAGAAGACTTGCCATTGACAAATGTGATCATAACAAACACACTTAACGTTGTGTCCAGACTATTTCCTTGAGATACTCTGGGTTTACTTTAAATTTAAGGCAGTGTTAGTGAGACAAGGCTGTCCAGATGAGGTTTTATCTCTTAAAGAGCCTTAATTCTTATGGCATGAGTTTAAGAAGCATGCTGCATGCCAGTGAAGCTGCATCATCAAAAGACTTTGGGTAACACCCACTGTCATCAACAGGAATAGTGCCACACTACACTCTTATTCCAGGGAAACACCCAGGAAGAAAAATTCAGATGCGTCGTACTGTACAACAGGCTCCTGTAACAGATGTATTCAGGACGCTAATCTCGGCCAGTAAGGGTTTTGTAACGCTGGGCTATTGGATGCTGGTTATTGTATGCGAAGATGGCAAAATGAAATAATTCCCAAAATGATGGAGAATCTCTTTAAATGTGCAACTTGACATAATCACGTAATACATAATTTTGCAGTTTTAGGTGTAATTAATTCCTCCACTAATTTCCAATAATTGATTGTATACTTACAGGCTAACCAACATCATTTAATCTTCAAATGGCATTAATGTCATGTTTATGCCACTTAAGCCTGGGCATGGTGAACCTCTGACAAAATTCCTGCCATCTCTCCATTTATTTTAATTCTCTCTGGGGGCAGAGCAATGCTGGCTCAAGTGTCCAGCGGAAATGAGAAAAGAGGGCCAGAGGTAGAAATGAAGGAGGATTTGGACTATGCATAAGAAGAGTTTACAGTGATATCTCGAGACAATACACTTTCTATGATGTATTTGCATATAAAGGTCAAGAATATAAGTAAATTGCCCTTTTAGCAAGGTCAGACTGAAAGGGAAGTGGACATGAGAACAGGAAACCAAACAAGCAGACTCATGATGGTGCTGTGAATCAGTTAAAATGATCAATTTTTCTGTTTTAAATTCAGTGAATATAAGTGGATGGATGGATTTCTGCACACAATCTTACTTTCCCAAAAGAAAATGCACATCTGAAACTTGAGTACAAGTCGGCCTCTCAGTGACTCTTAACAGAGCAGGATATACTTCTCTTTTTCTTTTGTGTGTTTTTTGCAGAACTGGAAACTTGACTCAATGAATCTTGACTAAATTGAAGTAGCCTATGTCAGAGTATTTCTCATTTTGGAAAGTCCTGGTGTAAACATAAAGATGAAAAAAATGGTAAATGTGTAGGTTTCCATTAATGTTGCGGATTCCGTGGTGTAGGTTTAATACTTTCTTTCAATAAGCAGCGGAGCATGAGTTCAGTTCAGCATTGGAAGACGTCACCTCTGTCAATGTAAAAGAGAAACGTGACCATTGAAGCCTGAAATCCATATTTGCAAATCCTGCCTTGGTCTCTCCCAAAGAGAATTTAAAGTAGCCTATATGAAATGATCCATGTGTTGTCCAGATTTCTATCCTTTCATTTTAAGAGACAGAAGACGAAAGGAAGTGTTTCAGAGGAAGTACGGAATATTTCTGCTATGCTGTTGGAATAGTTCCCCCTGACAGGCTCTGGTGACCCTAACTGAATTTGTGTTGGTGGTGTGACTCATATCTGAAGGTAAAAATTCACCAATGACTTACTTACAATGACTAACTTGAGAATAGAAGCAGTGGGCATGTGCTCACTGTGTTTAAATAATTTGAAAGGCTTTGAAATAAGACAGAAAATTGTTAGGAAATCCAATCCTAACTTTCACTTTCATATTCACGGCACTGTGACCTTAGAGGATAATGATAGCATTTACCACAAGAGTCATCATTGCTTCTATAAATAGCTCATAAGCAGCACTGTTGGCAGGTAATGTGTGATCAGGGAGTCTCAGGAGTCAGTTAAGTTTATCAGCAAGACAGCGGATAGTTTACACTCAACTTGTAAAACCAAAAAATTCTGGTTTTGTGTATTCTGGCTTGAACAGGAAAGGCTCTGGATCTTCTGGCACCATCTGACGACCATGTGCCCACAAAGTCGGCTATAGTTAGACATGCACACTGATGATTGAAGTTAAAACAGGGTTCTGTATGCTATCGCTGCACCAACATAGGGGCATTTTGCTAAAATGAACAAATAATTAAACATCTCAAATCTCCTTTGTAAAATAACAGACACACTCAATTTAAAGTTTTAAATTGATTTTTTCCTGGCTTTTGAGGTTGATACATTTTATAAGGTCTGAACAGTCCTTTGGGAAAAGAGAAGCTTAAAACAATTCCTGTAAAGAAGACAGGGTAAACAATGTGATAAAAAGTAGTTTCTGATTACCGTACTTTATTCAGGAAGCTGACTTGTTGGAATCAAAGTTGAGAAAGGAGAAGGGTTGATTGGAAAAGAATGACTAAATCATAGACGTAATAGAACTGGGAATGGCTTTGTTTATTCATAAGATATGATCAGCATCAACTAAATAACGGCAAAGAAATATCTTTATCCAGAGTTGTAAAATGATTTTGTCTTCATGTGAGGAGTAGAATTGCAGCTATACACACACACTACGATGATGGCATAGTCCTTCAAAACATCGGGTTCATCACAGCTGATCAGCACAGGTTTTACGTTAAATGCCCTTCCTGATGCAACCCTGCAAGCACGGGGAGAGAGGACTTGAACCCCAGATTCACAAAAGGAAAGTCTGACGCTCCACCAACCGAGCTCAGTTCCTTAAAGACTTCTTAGGCAGTATGATACCAAATGTTATTGTTACTCAAAATAGATTTTAACCAGTTTGTTTTCAAAAGTACCATGTATACCATTAGAATCAATGGAAAAAAAAAACATTTGCCTTTTATTTTGCCAAATCTTTGATTGCTAATTGTAAGCAGACTTCTTTTACTGGCCTTTTATCTTTCCTGTTTAATGAATCCTGGTGAGCTTCTTTTTTTAAAATCCAAATTAATTTGAAATGTATTTGCTGATTTAAAAAAAACAAACTTAAAGAATATTTTTTAAGCATGCTTTATATACAGTACACACGACAGGATGCTTTGAATAAATAAAAATCAACTTGATAAGCGCCATCTCTCTGTAGAAAAGTGGAATGTTGTGTATCCTGTCATAGTCAAATCTCCCCCTGAATCTACTCTCAGATAATGACTTTTTTTTTGTTGGTGTTGTCATTGCAAATGACACATACTGAAAGGTATTTGGTGCACATGCATGTCAATTCATATGGCTGTGATGTTCACGTGAAACTCTTATGTTGGACACCGACTAAACCAGCTGGCTGAGGCTTCGCAGAGATAATCAAACAGCTCCTGTCACCATATACTCTCGTACACGCCTCGAGTTCCCCACCATCGTCCCACTACCGCCAGCCCCAGCGACTACTACAGCAGCACTCAAGTACTTTGAAGAACTGCTCTGAAGTCACATCCTATCATTTCTCACATGAGCTCCTGTGAGGAAGTGACGTGAAGCAGCAGAATCTTGTGAGCTCATGTGACGTCTGACTCACAAGATTCCTGTATGAGTGGACGGGGTCACCCTGGTCACACTCTGTTTGAACTGGTAAAACGAGGCAGAAGATACAGAATAATTCAAAACAACGACAACAAACCTCAAAAACCAATTTTATCTGAGATCCATACAAGCATTAAGTGCTGCTAAAATGTTTAATCTCATATTTTCATAGTGTATGTTTTGGGCAGTATAGCCTACATATCATAAGGGGGAGTTTTTCCTTGCCACTGTTTGGCTTAAGGCTTTTCTCCCTATAGGGGAGTTTTTACCTGAAACTTAAGAAATAATGATCAATTCAGAAGTTAGTTTTCTTGTTGGCTTTTAATTTTTCAAAGCTTCTTCAACTGTGAGCAGAGTTATTGCGATCCAATGAGCCAGTCACTTTTGCAGATATCTGTGACATCACAGATCATCTCTGTTCCCATCCATGGTCACATCACTGAAGATATTCTGTTTCACTCAGGAAGGGAGCACAACTTTAAAAAACTGGCATCAAAACAAACAAAGAGGTGGAGCTAAGTGAATGGCTCCAGCCCCTAAAGAAAGCTGCTATGATTACCGAGCTCTTATACTGTATATGTATGCTAAAGCTGTATATGTATGCTAAAGCTGAATGTAAGACGATTTACACACTGGATGACTCTGATTTATTAGGCTCTTCTTGGCTTGGTTCCTGGTTATTTATGTTTGATTCTTCAGAGAACTAATAGCAACTATGCTTTAAAATCAAATTACATTTTGCACCTGGCTGTTCCTCGTGTTCGGACTAACTTGGGGGAAAAAAAGCTTTTAGTTTCTCTGCACCCTCTGCTTGGAATATCCTCCAATTTGAACTGAAAATGCCTGAACTTATTTCACTTGAAGCGTTTTGCTCTTTTCTAAAAGGCCCACAACGAGAATCCTTTCGGCAGTGACTGTGTTTTTAAACTACATGTGCCTGTGTTTTTTAAATTATTACTGAAGTTGTTGTTCTCTACATGTTACTGAAGTCACCACTACTGCACTTTATCTGCTAAAACAGTTTGCACTCTCATTTTAATGTTTATTTTGTGATTGCTGTTATTTGTGGACGTATGCTGCTGCCTTCCTTGGCCAGGTCACCCTTGTGAAAGAGGTCTTGATCTCAATGGGTCTTTTATCTGGTTAAATAAAGGTGAAATAAAAAAAGAAAATACTCATCTGTGTTATTTTGACAACAGCATGTCACAAAAGTTTCATGGGAGAGGACACATAGGCTACTGAACAAATAACTATAGAACAATGAAGACTAATTGTATGCAAATCAAAGGCGTTTATGGATTAAATAAAATAGGGAGGCAGGGTGAGGTGAATAAAAGGTCAGCAACATTTCCTGGAATGAAAGGCCAGAAGCAGATAAGGAACTTTTTAAGCACTCTTGACTAAATGCCAAAGTTTAAAATTCTGCTTTGCTCCTGAACAGAGGAAGATAGTGTTATAATAACCATTTTATAAGTGCTGTATACAAGTAGCCAGATGCTTTCGAGGAACTTAAAAAATAAAACACCCCTTTACTTATTTAAATACATTTGACTTACAAACACAAGCCTGACTTTAAAACCAGCCACATGTTTTACATACCTCATGATTATCTGTATCATTTCACGAAGTCTTTTTCACTTCTCTTAATAATATATGGCTGGTAAATACAATACGTCAGGGATGACAGCACTGGATCTGTTATTTTCTGCTGGTAGTCCCGGGATTTCCAAAAAATCACCGCGTTTCTCCAGAAACGGAGACGTCATCCGGGAAAGCACGTGAAGTCCTCGCCGCTCCCCCTCAAATATGAAACCTCCTCCCCTTCTCCTCCTCAGCACCGTCCACTCACTCACTTTACTTTCATTTACTCCGGACTTTAGAAGCACCACACGTTTTCTTAACACTCCTTCAAGCCACGATGGATTATTGCTATTTCTTTTTGTTCTTTTGTTTGCTGAATTCCCTGCTCGACGTCCGGGTGTCCGGATGCGGTAAGTGTTGTTTTTCCAAGCGATAGAAGAGAAAAACATTGTTATTTTCCATGGAAAGTTATCGAAGTAGTCTGTCTTTTTAGTTATCTTAGTTAAAGTTTAACCACCATAGTGTTGTAATAAAGTGTGCGTGCGTGTGCGTGCGTGTGTGTGTGTGTGTGTGTGTGTGTGTGTGTGTGTGTGTGTGTGTGTGTGTGTGTGTGATATATATATATATATATATATATATATATATACTGTCTATATCTTGTAATTATATATATTTTTTACTTTTTTAAACCCTTTTTTCCCTGCATGTGTGTGTTAAGTGTATTGCTGCTAACATGTGAGTTTCCCCATTGAGGGAGTAATAAAAGATTATCTTATCTTATTTTTTTTTTTAACAGATGTAAACTGTGCAGATACGCCTATTTTCAGTCTGTCCAGACTGGTGGTGAGGCACGGCGACCCAGCATCTGTCACATGTGTAGCTTGTCAGAAGAACTGCACTGAAGAGGATGTTGGTTTGGAAACATCTGTGGGAAACGCAGTGCAAAATGGAACCACATTGTCATGGACGGTTAAAAGCATGA